>NC_140486.1:132870399-133470399 GCF_964271855.1 Acomys minous
AACCCTAGTTATGACTTCTAGAAAGATTCCTAGAAATGGGGAACACAGAGCCTTAACCACCATCTTTTGTAAGCAGGCAAGGCCTCATGTGGAAGGATTGGGACACCAACCCAGACGCAAAACCTTCTCCCCGTAGTTAGTGAGTCTTGCCTGCAGAGTGTTCTGGGACTGGAGCCCAGCAGAATTGTTACCAAAGAGACCAGCGAGACTTCATCCGTCTGCTAATGGGAGCCGATGAAGAGTCCCACAGCCAAACACGAGGCAGAGCTCGGGGAGTCCTGCAGAGGAAAGGGAGGAAGGATAGGAGAGACCAGAGGAGTCAGGGACAACACGAGAGCAAAGCCCACCAGAATCAAGTGAACTTTGGGATTTGCTGAAAGCTGTCCTTTGTACTCACATATTACCTGTCCTAGACCAACGAGGTCTGTTTGACCTTAACTGTTAACCCTGTGCCAGGTTTCCCATGAATGTGTCTGAATAATGTTTCTATTACTGAAAGTGGGGTGTTTAAGTCCTTCGGTGGTGTTGTGACAGAGTGTCTCACCTGTCAGGTTCTTTAATATTTATCTTATACATCTAGGTGCTTCAGTATTGGATGCATGTATAGCTATGCTTGGTACATCCTTTGGACAACAACAACAACAAAACAGCAATAACCAAAACAAAACAAAAAACCAAACCAACCAAACAAACAAATAAACAAACAAAAATAATGAAACTTTGAAGCAAGATCAACTTTGTAAATGACAAATATGGCCAGAGAATGTTTGCTTAAATTTCCAGAATATTTACTGTTAGTGTTCTAAACAGATTGGTGTGGTATAAAAATTGTTTCTTAGCATTAATGTGAGGATTTTTTACAAACAAAATAAACAAATTAGGCTAAATTAACAAGGAATATTTGCTAATGTTTTCATTCAGAAATAGTTATTATCAGTAAATGTTAGCTAATATTTTTAGCATGCCATAACTTCATAAGCATTTATAATGTTGGGAATAGAGTAGCCTTTCCTTTCGGGGTATTACCATCATGTACCAAATAATGTGATAGCCAGGAGTGGTTAGTTATGTACCTCGTATCTGTACTTAAGCAATACCATAATTTTGAATTACAACTAGAGCATTTCAAACACAAAATTGTATAACTATGACATCTTGAGACAACAGGAACACGGTAGAGATATATAAACCCCAATCTGAGCCTGGCTGACCTTTGCTGTTACTGTTTTGACAAAAGACTCTCAGACATACAAAAGGGAAACTCCCTGTAGCACTTCCATAGCTGCGCTTCTGCTCAGGAAACAGATGGGCACAGGTTGAAAGTGTCCGTGAGCCTGTGAGGGGAGAAGAAGGAAGACTTGTTAAGATGAGAGACAAATCGGGGTAGCAGAGGACGAGAGTTGGGTGCAGGCAAACAGCTGCTTGGAGGCAGACCTTGTTAGAATCTTCACAACATGTGTATCGGCCATGATTTCTGATCGTCTCATTTCCTGTAGAAGTACGCACATGGCTCTGGAGACGTAACTTTAGTGCTTTTGAAGTTCAAAGAAGATGAAATTATCAGTTGAGAAAAGTTACAAAAATGCATTTTTAGTTAAAACAACTGCATATCAAATAACAGGTTGTTTGTTAGTGGCAAAATTCAAACATTTCCTTACATTCTCTACTAAGGACTGTAACAAACAAAGTAATTGATCATTCACCATAAATGATCATTTTCCCCGCTTGGCCCCCAAGATATGCCATAACACAGTGTCCACATCTGATTCATCCTCTAAATTAAAGAAAATTGGGTACCTAAGAGTAGTCACAAACCACAGGGCGTGGCCAGAGAAACAAACTCCTGCTCTTCTGCTCCTGAGGTTCTGCTTGCTTCAATACAGTCCCCAGCAACTGTGCTATATTTTTAAAGATATTTATTTATTTATTGTGATTTTCAATTAATTTATTAATTCATTCATATTACATCTCATTTGTTACGCCATCCTTTCTATCCTTCCATTCCTCCCTCCCTTCCACTTTCACCCTATTCCCCTCCCCTATGACTGTGACTGAGGGGGACCTCCTCCCCTGTATATGCTCATAGGGTATCAAGTCTCTTCTTGGTAGCCTGCTATCCTTCCTGAGTGCCACCAGGTCTCCCCCTCCAGGGGACGTGGTCAAATATGGGGCACCAGAGTTCATGTGAAAGTCAGGCCCCACTTTTCACTCAACTGTGGAGAATGTCTTGTCCATTGGCTAGATCTGGATAGGGGTTCAATGTTTACTGCATGTATTGTCCTTGGTTGGTGCCATAGTTTGAGCAGAACCCCTGGGCTCAGATCTGCCTGACATAATGTTTTGCTTATAGGTTTCTTGAATCCTCTGCATCCTTCTATTTCCCCATTCTCCCATAATTCTCTTACCTAGAGTCCCAAAAGGATGTCCACACATCTATCCCACTTTCCTGGTAGGTGAAGACTTTCATGGGACATATACCTTGGGCTAGTGTCTAGTTATAAGTGAGTATATACCATTTGAGTCTTTCTGCTTTTGGGTTAACTCACTCATTATGATCATTTCTAGTTCAATCCATTTGTCCACAAATTTTTGGAATTCCTTGCTTTTAATAGCTGAGTAGTATTCCATAGTGTAAATGTACCACAGTTTCTTTATCCAATCTTCTACTGAGGGACACTTAGGCTGTTTCTATGTTCTGGCTATTATGAATAAGGCCACTATGAACATGGTTGAGCATATGTCCTTGTTGTGTGCTGGTGCATCTTCTGGGTATATTCCAAGGAGTGGAAAAGCTGGGTCTTGAGGAAGCCCTATTACCAGTTTTCTGAGATAGCACCAGATAGATTTCCAAAGTGGCTGTACTAGTTTGCATTCCCACCAGCAATGAAGGAGTGTTCCTCTTTCTCCACATCCTTGCCAGCACATGGTGTCACTTGAATTTTTGATCTTAGCCATTCTGGTGGGTGTAAGATGGAATCTCAGAGTCGTTTTGATTTGCATTTCTCTGATGACTAAGGAGGTTGAGCATTTCTTTAAGTGTTTCTCAGCCATTTGATATTCATCTGTTGAGAATTCTCTGTTTAGTTCTGAGCCCCATTTCTCAATTAGGTTATTTGGTTTGGTGTTTAATTTCTTGAGTTCTTTATATATTTTGGATATTAGACCTTTGTCAGATGTAGGGTTGGTGAAGATCTTTTCCCAGTCTGTAGGCTGTTGCTTTGTTCTGTTGATAGTGTCTCCTGCCTTACAGAAGCTTCTCAGCCTCATGAGTTCCTGTTTATTAATTGTTGACCTTAAGGCCTGGACTGTTGGTGTTCTATTCAGGAAGTTGTGTCTTGTGGCAAGGTGTTCCAGGCTCTTCCTCACTTTGTCTTCTAGCCAATTTAGTGTCTCTGGTTTTATGTTGAGGTCTTTAATCCACTTGGATTTGAGTTTTGTGCATGGCGACAAATATGGGTACAATTGCATTTTCTACATGTAGACATCCAGTTAGACCAGCACCATTTGTTGAATAAGCTATCATTTTTTGATTGAATAGATTTGGCTTCTTTGTCAAAAATCAAGTGCCTATATGTGTGTGTATTCATTTCTAGGTCTTCAATTCGATTCCATTGATCAACCAGCCTATTGCTATGCAAGTACCATGCTGTTTTAATTACTGTTGCTCTATAGTACAGCTTGAGATCAGGTATGGAGATTCCCCCAGAGGATCTTTTATTGTATAGGATGACTTTTGCTATTCTGGGTTTTTTGTTTCTCTATATGAAGCTGAGAATTGATCTTTCAATGTCTTTAAAATATTTTGTAGGTATTTTGATAGGGATTCCATTGAATCTGTAGATTGCTTTTGGTAATATGGGCATTTTTACTATGTTAATTCTCCCGATCCATGAATAAGAGAGATCCCTCCATTTTCTGATGTCATCTTCAATCTCTTTCTTCAGAGATTTAAAGTTTCTGTCAAACTTGTCCTTCACTTGCTTCGTTAGAGAAATGCCTAAATATTTTGTATTGCTTGTGGCTATTGTCAAGGGTGTAGTTTTCCTAATTTCTTCCTCTGCATGTTTGTCATTTGTATATAGGAAAGCTACTGACTTTTTTGTGTTAATTTTGTATCCAGCCAATTTGCTGAAGGTGTTTATCAGTTGTAGAAATTCTCTGGTGGATTTTGGGGTTCACTTATATACACTATCATATCATCTACAAATATGGATAGTTTGACTTCCTCCTTTACCATTTCAATCCCTTTGATCTCCTTTTTTGTCTTATTGCTCTGGCTAGAACTTCAAGAACTATATTGAAGAGATATGGAGAAAGTGAGCAGCCTTGTCTGATGCCCGATTTTAGAGGAATTTCCTTGAGTATCTCTCCATTTAATTTAATGTTGGCTATTGGCTAAATAACTCTCTACTTAATAACACATGGGTCAGGAAGAAATAAAGAAAGAAATTAAGGACCTCCTGAAATTCAATGAAAACGAAGAAACAACATACCCAAATTTGTGAGACACATTGAAAGTGGTGCTAAGAGGAAAATTCATAGCACTAATTGCCTTTATAAAGAAAATGGAAACATCCCACATAAGCAACTTAAGAACACATCTAAAAACCCTGGAAAAATAAGCAGAAACACCCAAAAGGAGTAGACATCTGGAAATAATCAAACTCAGAGCTGAAAACAACAAATTAGAAACAAAGAAAACAATTGAAAGAATCAACAAAACCAAGAGCTGGTTCGTTGAGAAAACTCAACAAGATAGAAAAACCATTAGTCAAACTAACTAAAAGGCAGAGAGACACTATCCAAATCAACAAAATCAGAAATGAAAAAAGAGACATAACAACAGACACTGAAGAAATACAAAGAATCATAAGATCCTACTTTAAAGGCATATATGCCACAAAATCTGAAAATATAAGGGAAATGGACAATTTTCTTGATTGATTCAACTTGCCAAAATTGACTAATGGTTTTTCTCTTTCAATGACCCATCCTTCAGTGAAAGTGGGGTGTTGAAGTGTGGGGATCGATGTGTGGTTTAAGCTTTGTTAATAGTTCTTTTACAAAAGTGGGTACCCTTGTATTGGGAGCATAGATATTCAGAATTGTGATGTCATCTTGGTTGACTTTACCTTTGATGAGTATGAAGTGTCCTTCCTCATTTCTTTTGATTAATTTTGGTTGAAAGTCTATTTTGTTCGATATTAAAGTGGCTATGCCTGGTTGCTTCTTGTGTCCATTTGCTTGGAATATTTTTTCCAGCTTTTTACTCTAAGGTAATATCTATCCTTGGGGCTGAGATGTGTTTCTTGTATGCAGAAGAATGTTGGCTCTTGTTTATGCATCCATTCAGTTAGTCTGTATCTTTTTATAGGAGAATTTAGTCCATTGATGTTGGGAGATATTAATTACCAGTGATTGTTAAGATCATTAATTTTGATATTAGTTACCATAGGGAGTTTGTATGGTTGTGTTTTGCAGTTATCTGTAAGATTATATACATACATATATATGTTTCTTTTCAGTGTGTCCTGACTTAGAATGTCAAATACTTGAATACCATAAGAAAGATTATCATGGGTTATTTATGCAGTCGAAATAGGGCCCTGAACTTCAGTTCATCTGATAAATCCATAGACATCCAGATAACAATTTTCTTTCTACAGCAACTAATTTTAGCCTCTCATTTTTTTAAAATTAAACTTGCTTGATAGTTGAGAGCTAGCAAACCCTGGCTTTTTACTATCTCTTGGCTCAAATTGACTTATCAATTAAATCAGAAAGCACACATATGTGACCGATGTCTCAGGCACTGAGACATTAAAAACCACTTATGGTTCAGAAAAATTGGTCTCACATTCAGTCCTTGACAATACTGATTGTTTTGCCTAACCATATCAGGAAGGTGACTGGTAGGCAAGAGGCATAGCCCCCCAAGTAGTAGAAGCAGTATAGAACAGACCCCGTGTGGCACACAGAAACTGGCTGAATGGAGCTAGGCTGAGAAAGACTGTCTGGAGAGCAAGACGTGAGCCATGCAAGAGGCAACCTTTAATTTAGAGATTTGTTAGAAAATAGGCAATAGAAAGGTGATACGTGCATCGGGAAAATAAATAGAATGAAGTTTTAGAAACAGCTGTAATAGTAATAACATTATGTGGGCTGATTGTATGTGGGGTGTCAGAAGAATACAATGGCACCTGGTCACACATGGATCTGGCTGACACAGAGAAACCTGTTGCAAAACGAAAAACCCAACCCAACCTACCCAGCCAAACCAACCAACCAACCAACCAACCAAACCAACAAACATAATGGGTTTCAGAGGAAACCTCATTCTGGGGAAGATGTACTCTTAAGTCTGGAGATATAGAATATTCCATAAAACTTACAAGCGAATGTTATACCCAGATGTTTGACAAATCAACACTAAATTCAGGTAAAACAAACCAAGAACCACACGGATGCTCCTGAGTGCAGTGCAGCTGCTCTTATACAGTGACCAGTAGTGTTCTGACACTTCTGTATTTTCTCATAGGTGAGTCACCAGTATCTTTCCCCAGGCTTCCTGTTCTGTCCTGCCAAGGATAACAGTGACCTTTGCATTTCCTCTTACACTGTTTCTCTAGTTCTACAGTCAGTCGCCACAAACACCCATGCCTGTTTCCTATGCATCTTCTTTATGCTGTAAGTTTATTATATTTTATAGTAGGATGTTAATGCCATTCCTGTGCTGTAAATATGTCAGGCTATTATGTGTAGCAAGAAACAATGATCTCTATCATAAATCTGTCCTTAGAATAAAATAATTGTTGTTGGAAGAACCTTCTTTAAATATGTGCAAGGGAAAAAGGTAAACTGCTATTCCAGCTTCACCATCTAAAAAGTGGGCTTAATTTACCACTATACATTCAAGTGGAGGTGACTTGGGCAGAATTTATAAGGATATTGAAAATAAAAATGTCATGGATCAAGCTGTCGCATAACTTATATTTGTGTTCAGCCAAGACATTTGACAAATGCAACCTACTTAACTATTTTAGTAATTGTACTGCTAGATGCAGTTAAACTACTATTTATCTAAAATATGATTTTATGTTTATTTAACCAGATAATCAATGAAATTAAATTAGCTATAGCAAGTGGTTAGAAGAAGAAATTTGTGCTATAGGAGTAGCAATAGTGAAACCGAAAAGCAAAAGAGAAAATATATTAATATAAATCAAGATGCCTTATAGATTCAAATGAAGTACTAGAGAAATACATTAGTTATTGAATAGCTGTGCAGGTACTATAAAAATATCCCTTTATGTGCAATATAATATACAATAAACCCAAAACTGAAATAAAGGAAGAAAATATTCTCCTTTCAAAACAAAAATCTCAGAAACAAATTAGTAAGGATTCCTTAATCTAATAAGATATTTTGAGGTGTGGCCTATCAACATATTTATTAAAGAGCCATAGATATCGAGCTATAGACATAAAACACAAATGACTTTGTTTTCATGGTACTTGTGTTGTAGTCAGATGTGGCAACAGGCACCGGATCTCTGTTGACTCTGTCAGCAATGATAAATGCTAGCAAGAAAAAAAGAAGTCGCGTACAGGTGCTGGGAGTGAGCGGGGGCGGTTTACACAGAGCTGTCTAAGAAGAGGAGTGAGCAGGGACGTGAAGGAATGAAGGTTCACGGGGCAAAAACGGGGGAAAAGGCTGTTTTAGCAAAGTATGGTCTGTAAAGACACTGAAGAGAGAGCTTCTTTATGTTGAATTTTACTTGAAGTAGATGAGACTGGTAAAGTTGAGAAGTATGATGTAATCTTCCTTGCATTTTGTCATGCGTATTCGATTTCTGTGAGGCAAATGGATGAGAGAAGAGTCAATGTGCATCTGAAAGAAAAGTGTTTGGTCTTCAGAAGTCAGACTTTTTTTCAAAGTTCTGGTCTTGATGGGAAACCAGAAAAACAAGCCTCAGGGTGTTTGCTGACTGATGATTTTTCTGACTGAGATGATATTGTGTCTGAGTGACACTGAGAAAAAAAAAGACTCTGTTAAAAAGAAAGAAGAAAACTAAAACTAAAAAAAAACTTACCATTAATTTCTTCTGTAGCCAGCATTAATAACTCAAATTTTACTCTCACATCACAATAAAAAATAAACAGAAAATAAAGCAAAACAATAACTTAATAAAATCACAATAAAAACCAGGAAGTAAAGCAAAACAATAACTTAATAAAATGCCTATATTTTTATATATCTATTTTATTGCTATATACTTGTACATAGTTATAATTTTATAAAACACTGTAAAATTGTGAGGGAACAATTTAAACAATAAAGATCATCTCATGAAATGAGTGAGAACTAGTTTGTTTTAATTTTGATAAAAACTAATGAAAAATCTTTGTGGTTAAAATGTCACGAAGTCAGAGGAGAAGTTCTGAGATGGAAAATGTTTGTATCAGTCTTGATAATATGCCAAAAGTCAGCAAGAGCCCAAGAGCAAAGCACAAACTTAAGAAAGAAGTATCTGTTGCTAATACACAGAATTTCTTAGAAGCATATGAATGGGACTGACAAAATCTTTTACCTAACGCATTAAGTTATGAGATGTGTGATGGCAGGCAACCTTATGAGGCACACTGGATTACTCAGTGCTGGCAGTTTAAACTGGTCTTAAGTCTGTGAGGTAGAATTTAACCATACTGTGTTGTGGTGCTATAGACGGCTCGCATGTAACATGTGGGCTACACTGCCTATTCTTCCATTGTGAACTTGAGGCTCTTGTTGACACTTAGTTTTGATATGCTTTTCAATAGGAGGAAGATGTTAATTTTATTATTGTAGGGTGTGTGTATGTGTGTGTGTATGTGTGTGTGTGTGTTTGTGTGTGTGTGTGTGTGTCCGTGTCCAAGTGCAGGCACTTAAGTGTGGAGATCAAGGGATAACTTTAGGGTGTTGGTTCTCTCCTCCATGGGTTCTGGGAACTAAATTCAAGTCACTAAACTTGTACCCCAAGATCTTTACCCACCAAGCATCTTGCCAGACTCATAGGAATAGCTTTAAAAAAAAATACTCTGAGAATATGTGCTTTACTTTAACATTTGCTGTTGAGGCATAAAGAAATGCTTTTCTATTGTGGTTTATTGAAAAGGAGATAAAATGACTACAGAATTTTTAAATGATTGGCATGGTAAAAATTATCCAATGAAAATTTACCATTTCAAATAATAATTACTAAAATAATTTCAATTTATAATTATTGAACTAATATGATCATTGTTACTCCAGACCACAGCCTCCAGGTATGGTTGGTTACCTGTTCACTAACTATATAGTAAACTGGTCAAGCACATAAAGTTTGAAAAATTATGTTTTTGAGTATTTGAGAATTTCTTTTATTGTTTGTCAACATCATAGATGTATACAGTGCTTCTTGATAAAACTTACCTAGATCCCTCTCACTGCACCTGATCATCCCAATATGTCCCTCTCCTACTCTCATGGCCTCTGTGTAGACCTGGCTGGTCTGGAACCTTCTATGTAGACCTGACTGACCTTAAACTCACAGATCCTCAGGTCTCTGCCTCCCCATTGACCAATTGTCTTTTCTTTAAAATAAATAAATAAATCAACTAAGTAAAAAAAAAATCAACTAAGTACAATTAGAGAAATGAAATGAGGGACAGAAGGAACAAGGGAGAGAGGGAGAGATAGATGGAAAGAGTGAAGGAGAGAGAGAGATGAAATATATATATATCATAATATATCGTTATATATAATATCTATAATAAATAGAAGGAGAAGATCTATCTGATAGATAAGTGGATGGATAGACGATAGATAGATAGATAGATAGATATGCTATGTAATATACCATAAATTAGCAACTGTAATTGAAATATAGAAGTGCCATTTTTCTTGAATTTGGTAGTCTAATATTATGGATAAGTCTGGGATTGAGATCTATATGAAAACAGCTACTCTGAAGTGTAGAGCTCATTAGGAGTATGTACACATGTACTTATTTGTTTATTTATTTATTCATTCACTGTACTTCCTGGCCATAGCTCCATCCCTCCTCATATTCCAGAGCTCAAACATTCCACTTACATGGTCATTATATGACCTGTCCATATTATAACTATAGAGAAGATGTCTTTTATATATAACAACAAATAATACATATTTAATATAAATAATATATATTTATTATAAAATATTTATTTAATATAAATAATATGTTTTATTATAAAATAATGTTTAAAAATTTGACTTTTAAGCATATATTAAATAACAAAAAATGTATTCCATTGTCATGTTTCATACATGTATATAACTTTGATTGTATTCATCACTCATTACCCTCTCCTTTCCCTTGCCTCATCCTAGTTTCTGGTCTCATTGCAAATACTTCCCTTTAGTTCCGTATCTTTATAAAAATCAAGAGTCCACTGAATCTGTCTTACTTGACTTATTAACATGATGCTCTTATTCTGCCCAATTACCTGAAATGGTATAATTTTATTCTTTATGGATAATAGTCCTTAAGTGTTGTAGTTTCTTTATCCATTCATCTGTTGGTATACATGTAGGCTGATTCCATAATTTGGCCATTATAGTCCACAATAAACATAAGAATACAAATTCTTTTGTTAAATGCTGACTTCAATTCCTAAGTATCTATACTCTTGTCATTAGAAATTATTTCCCTTAAGTAGACGATGTTTTCCTACCTACATGGTTAAAGGAAGAAATAAATTGAATGAACATTGCATTAATATTGAGTAAAAACACAAAAGTCTCATGATTAACAGTCATTATTTCTGCCAAAGTAATTAAAATTATTGCTGTGTGAATGTTACAGGATGGTTTGCAAATCATTTAAAATAATTTTTATATTTTATATTAATCATTTCTAACTAATAAAAAATGAACTGTATCAGCTAGTGTGGCCATGCACACCTACATCTCAGAAACTCTGGAGTAGAGGTGGGAGGACCACAAAATTAAGACCAGCCCAGGCCACATAGTTAGAATAGCCTGATTCAAATTAACTGTTTGTGTGTGTGTGTGTGTGTGTGTGTGTGTGTGTGTGTGTGTGTGTGTGACAGAGAGAGAGAGAATGTGTAATTATTATTTCATTTCAAAGAATGATATGACAAAGACATTTTTAAATAGGATTGATGAAAATTCATAATATGCAAAGCAAGAGGACCTATGCTTTACTTGGTTTCAACAAGAAATAAAAACCCTCACATTAGAAAAATATACCACTGAAATCAAATGCCAGCTCACAGGAGCAGGACACTACAGACTAACTAGCTTGGAATTAAATATTCGCACTTCTCTGTAATCACATAAAGGCAAATTAAAGTAATGAGATACAATCTGTACCATCAAATTGGAAAGGAAGTGCAATATTTGATGTTTTGAAGTCTTGGCAGTCCAAAGTGCTATTAACTACCTACATGCTGCACAATCCTTGTAGTTCATCCTCAAAACATCCTCACACCAGCCAGAGAAAAAGATATGACTGTTATGCTCAGAATAAGAGGTTAGTAGCACTATTAACTACCACCTACTTAACAGGTAGTGGTAAATTCAGTGGGCAGACAAAATGTTTTGCACTCATCCTATAAATCCAGATAAAATAAATACATCAGATATATTTAAATATAAATAACATTTATACATAGTATATTAAGTAAACAATAACATATCATTATTATTTCATACTGTGTCAATTAGAACAGTTACATAATCAGTTTTTATGATCACATACAGTATGTTCAACCTCTCCTTGCTCCATAACACACTATCGTCAGTGTTTCCTGTGGGTCTGTCTGCTGCCTTGGGTGTATCTATATATTTTATGTGAACGTGAATATGCCTGCATGTATTAGAGTTGGAGGTATGTCAACATTTTAATTCTATTTCATATCCCTCTCTGATGTGCACTAATTTGTTTTCTCTGTCAGCTGTTGTAATGCATTTTTTTCTGTGTCAATTTTAGTATCATTGTGAAAGAGCCAGTGAAGGTCAGTTTGATAATAGTATTTTTTATTCCGTTGATGCAGAGATAGGATTGTGCTATAGAAATGACTGTTGCTTCAACTTGTTAACTCAGAAGTACATTTGAATCAAATATATGTTTTCTAAGTCTTACCCGGTAGTGCACAATGTGCACCCACTAAATTTGCTACTCTCCATTCAGTCAACAGTTAGGTACAATACCAACCTCTTACTCTGACCAACAGCCGTATTCTCTCCCTTTGATTGGCGTGAGAATGCCCAGAAGATCAATCATTAGGAATGGAGATGATTTGGATTGTAAGGCATGTATACAGATATAACACTTTAGACTGCCAATATTTTAGACCGTGAAATCTTCAATCTGGTGGAGAAGACACTATCTCATTATATTAATTTGTCTTTATGTGATTACATGTAAGTGTGAATTCTTAACTTCAAGCTTGTTAGCCTGTAGGTCTTCTGCTTCTATGAGCTGCTTACTGAAGCATTTGTTTATTTTTCTAATGTGAGGTCTTGCATTTCTTGTTGAACTGAATTAATTTATTCTCTATTATTGTGAATTTGCATATTTTTCGTCTGTTTGAGGTAGGGTTTCTCTGTAAAACAGAGCCCTGGCTGTCCTGACACTCACTTTGTAGACCTGACACTCAATTCACAAAGATCCATCTGTTACTGCTTTCCCAGCCCTGAGATTAAAGGCATGGGTCACTACACCTGGCACAAATTTGCATATTTCAATTTGTTGTTCATTTAAAATTTTTTCTTGGTATGACATTTTATGAATCTGAGATGCAAATTTAGAAGTGTTATATAAGAACTTAATATCAAATAGCTAAATGTTTTTGTATAACATTTTTGAAGAAAAACATCTATCTACCTTTTCTACATAAAGAAACCTATATTGTTTTCTCCACTTTCCATAAATGCTTTTTATATGAACATGCAAAATAAATGTTAAGATCAGGAGAAATTTGTTGTCTACTCAAAGTGCTTGGTCTTTCTGCCCTGTAACATTTTCTGGTTATCAATAGGTTTTCACTCTAACATCAGCATGTTTAGGGTGACTAACCACTAAGTGATAGACTCTGAGCTGTGTGCAAGCAGAGTCCCTAAGGACCTCAAAACTGTTGGAAAATGGGAAAGCGTGTGGAAACACAGACGATAATCCAAGCTGTCATTTGTCTTCACAAGCTGAAATGTACTTGTTCAGGAATATCATGTTTCCACGGCAAACGCTCTTCTTGAATGTGTACTAAGGGCCATAATGGAGGCCCTGCGTTGTCCACATAATCCCAAATTATATGCTCTGATTTGTGAGAAGCTCTCCCTTCTGGCACAAATCTCAGAGGTGGCCATGATAATAATAATCATGAAGGTTGGAGAAGATGGGCTGTTGGGCAGGTAGAACCTGAATTTAAAGATACACTCTAATGGCAAGCACATTTTATGAATGAGGAAATAAACCTGCATACATAGGTGGCTGTTTCTTTGCCATCGTTATCTTAATCTCTCAAGAGTTTAGGGAGATGAAATTGCTTTACATTTTTCTTTTTCTTTTATATATATATATGTGTGTGTGTGTGTGTGTGTGTGTGTGTGTGTGTGTGTGTGCACGCTCGCGCGCACTCTTGTGGGTGCACATATATGAACATGGCCGAGGAGGCCAAAGGTTAATATCAATCTCTCTCTTCACCTTAATGTTTTGAGACAGGATCTCTTCCTGACTCAAGAGCTCAGCAATTAGCTAGAGAGATTTACTAGGTAAACCCTGGGACCCTCTTGATCCCTCTATGGAGATTATAGATGTATGCTACCACACCCAGGTATACATGTATGTTAACGATGAAACTCAGGTTTCCGTGATTGGGCAGCAAGAGCTTTATCACCAGTGTGATTTCCTCAGCCCCTCATAATTCTGAGCCTGGAAGCACCTCAGATTCTTCTCTTTCGTCCTCCCTTTTCCCCTCCCCTCCTCTCTGTGTGATGCACTCCTGTGTGCTTGGCCCCCAGCGTATATCCAGACGTTAGAGAAGGAGTCACGCCCTTTTCAGTGGCTTTCCAGATTATTCGTCTGGAATAAAAATGCTTTACAGTGGTGCCATCTCTTCATTCTGGCTCTTGGAGGGTAGATATGCATCTTCATTTTTATATTTTAAAAATATCACCCAGAAATGTTGGGTAATCCTTCAAAAGTAAAAGTGGTTCACGGCAGGTGTGATAGTGTACCACTCTGATCCCATCACTCAGGAGTCAGAAGCAAGTGATCTCTGTGAGTTCATGACTAGCCTGGTAAACACTGTGAATTCTAGAGAAATCAGACTATAGCAATACAAAACACTTTACCTGCAGCCGTTAAGAAATATTACAAAAAGAAATCCTATGAAGCCTTCTAACCTTTCTTTATTGCTTCTGGGTGGTTGTATTCTTTCCTCCACTGACGATCTCATTTTGAATTTCCAACAGGAGAGGAAAGACAGCTTTTTATTCATCATATCAGTGGTATAGATGAAGAAACAAAGAGAAAAACACTAGGTCACTTGATTAAGGTTTCTAAATCTAGTAGCATGCAAGTGTAATTTGGTGTTCTATGACTTAGCAGCAGCAAAAGTAATAAACAAGCTTCCTATTGCTTTTGCACTGTAAGAATTCAGTCGTTTTGATATATAACTTAATGGTTCAGTTCCCATAGAGCCTGTTACGAATCTTGCCTACACAAATTCATCACATTGAAATAATTTAGTTTGCATAACTGAAGAGATTATTTAATAGCAATTTCCTTGCTAATCACTTTCTAATGACAAATTGCTTTAATAGGATAGGTTATAATAATCTAACCCCCACCTCATGTGAAGAATAAATTAGTTTGTACTCTATCTACTTTTGAGTTTGTAATATTGCCTTTTGATTCCAAATATTTATACTTCTCATCACATTTTTTGTGTGTTTTGAGTTATTGAAAGCGTGTTATTGTAAAAATGTTCCCAAATGATTGTGTAGTTTGTTGTTGAACAATGGTACACCTTATCATAGTGTTAATTCCATTTCCCATGAAGTTGCTTTTCTAGGTTTTGATAATTCTAAGTGCTCTTGCTTCAAGGGATAAAGAATACACAGTGGAGGTTGTTAAGATTATAAATTCTGTAACACGTTTTGATTAAGAGTGAGTGCGGGCTATGGTACATTGGGACATGTCCTCCTACTTTGTGAAAAAAGTATTTATTTCTCAGTTGTAAACTTGATTGTTGACAATTATCAGATTAGATTAAAATTTTCAGATATAGAGAATATGTTTTAAAAAAGCGATTTGTTTTATAACTGTTTATTATTAGTTCTGGGGTACCCCACCTCTAAGGACTGATTATTCTGAGAGTACAAAAACCCTGTCCCAACTGGAGACTTTTCTGAAACCCCACGTAGCTTCTGGGGTTCCCGAGATGCCTGTGCTTCTATTGTGACCTCATCATCACACCCTGATTTTGTGTGTTCCCAAGACCATACATTGGATTGATTGTGCATGTTTCCTTCCCACAGGGAGGAGCAAGACTGCAGCTCAGCTTGTTAGGGTGTTTGTTTGGACTGTGTCTGCTTCTTCTTCTGGGGGAGATCTGTGGCTGTCTGTAACCTTCAAGGCCCTGAGTGGCCTCTGATCCTGTAGATATTGGACAATTGAGTTCTCTGGAAGACTATTTAAGATGCCAAAAAGTATTGGTATCTCAAAGCCAGACTTATGCCAGGAATATTTCTCACTGGTAAATCTACACCATACTTTCAGAAGGAAAAAATTTAGGGGGAGTGACGGTATGTGTGCTTTTTCAAAGTCGAACCAATATCAGACTTTCTGGTTGTGGCATGAAGTAAAGGGGAAACTGAGGCTGAACACTCTCTTGGTTATGTCAAGTGAACTTTTCCTCTTAAAGTCTACTCCAGGTACATCAAGCGACATTGACTCTGCCTGCCACATTTGACTGAGAAGATTCATTTACTACCTCACTGTGGTAAAATGAAATTATAAAATATTGAAAAAAATTTCACCTTGTGGATCTGGATGTCTGGTGTTTAATAAATTCAGGTTATTATTGTTGTTTAAATGGAATATTCCTCTCATTTGAGTGTTTTGGTCATTTATTTTAATAAATTTAAACAATTCCTATAAGCAGGACAGATTTATGAGATATACAAGTAAACAGCATGGATTGGAATTCTTTTAACTATGGAGCTTTTATTGGATGAGAGAGACTATAAGCAATATATTAACTATAACACATAAAACACTAAAAGGTCATAAGTTCAAATGAGAAAAGTATAGCTTGGAACAAGAAACAAGGAGTTAAAATGAGCAAGTTTTAGTTTTGAATGAAGTTGTCATGAAAAAATAAGAATGTAAATTACCAAGGAATATAATATATATAATTATATATGTAGTATATACAATTATACATTATAAGCACATACATATGTACATGTGAATGTGACAGTATCTGAGGAAGGCAGAGGCAAGGGTCATCAATGGCTGGAGGCACGCGTCATAGAGGAAGGGAGCAGTGCAATGGCTCACACAGGTAAATTGCAGAGTAGGCCACGCGATTTTGAAGCAAGTCACTGTTATTCTCTGAAAATAATTAATCTTGAGCTGAGAAAAAATTAGTGTTTCGTTGTATTTATTTATTATGTGTTTATTATGGTTGTCATTCTGATTGGTGTGTACATATATGATGTGTCTATATGAGTGTGGGTGTGAGTGTGACTCACTGAGCCAATGCAAGTCAGGAAAACTTTCAGGAGTCGGTTTTCTCTTTACATCACGGATTCTGGGGATTGATCTCAGGCTGTCAAGAAACCATACTCATTATTGTTTTAGAAGTATACTGATGAACAGAGAATATTCTGGCTGTGTTATAGGTTGAAAGGTATGTCCAGCTTTGGCATAGAAAAACACCATAACTTAAATTCTTGAGCAGGTTGTGTTGTCACTAAATAGACTTATTTCTTATTTTAAAAATAACATACAGGATTTACTTTCATTCTACTTATGATTTGAGGGAAAAGGAGGAGATAAATTCCAGTCAAGTTTGCAAATGAGCACATTATTTCAGAATGATTTTGTTGGTCCGAGAAGAAACCTTTAACTCCAGTCTATGCTTTGGTCACCACTGGATGCCAATCAAGGAGCTACAGTGTTCCTGTGCCCCCTGATCAAATGTAACCACATTTCTAATTTCTCTTCTTTACATTCTGATCTCTCACATAAATTCTTCATTAAAACATGGTTGGTAATTTCTTGATGCTGACTGGCTCAATTTCTCTGAAGATTTATGTTCCTTCCTTTGTGGTGGGAGTCACAATAGCCCAACTTCCTCCAATCAATTGTACCCTACCCATGCCAAGTCCTTTTCTTCTGTTTTACAGGGATCATGAAAACTCTTTTCTTCCTAGACAAAGAACGCATTTCCTATGGAAGGTTTAGTGATGGCTTTCCATATTATTAGTCTTCTGAAAATTCCTTTACATGTTCCTATGCTCTGTGTCACATGCCATTGTCTTTAGCCGGGACAATTGACTTTCATTTTATTTTTATTTGGTGCCATTTTTCAGGGGTTCAAGGAACAATAGAGGAGAGCCAAATTCATGTAGACATTTTGAATTTATTTGTAATATGACATTCTAGTACTATCTCTAAATTTCCCAAATGTTTAATGATGAAGTAATAGAAAAGAAGTGAAATTACAAAGCTATTTGCTTTTTATGGCTAGTGTAGTCACCATGATTATGAGTTAAGTTACAAGAGGAAAGGAAAGGAATTCTCAATCTTATCAATAATTTGAAAGGGACAATCTAACAAAGAAACAGTCTGGAATTCTTCCTTTGTGCTTGGTTGAGTTTTTATCTTGGAGGAATGTCGGCTTTTGCTTCTTTGTAGTGAAAACATGATGTTTGCCTTCACATTCAATTCCTATTCCTTTCTATTTGGAGCTGATAAATCTTTACTGCAAATGGCAAATGAGGTCAAAAATGTTCCCAGAGACTTGTCTCAATTCTTCTCCAGATGCTCTTTGACACTTAGGAGCCAGATGATAGCGTTCTGGAGGGACTGAGCAAGGAAAAGGTAACTGTCTGTTAAAAGTCATCTGGCTGTTCTATTTATGATATTGGTGATTTATCAGGCCCTTGTCAGTTATAAATCTCCAGATGTCTAGAAGAGTAAACAGCCATCTAGCTAGAAGCCCAGATGCAGAGTCTGCCTTCAGTCAAGAGGAAATTTTCTGTTCTGATAAAAACAAAAATCAGTTTCAGGATCTGTACAGTTTTACCTTTTTACAAATACAGAAAGATTAGTAGGTAGCATGATCAGATAAGGAGAACATAAGGAAAGATGTATATTATAGGACAGAGTCAAAATTAATATTTCAATAAGCTGGATTACAGAAGTAACAGCATATGTGTTGTCTTTTTCACTTTTAAGACTCAAGTTAGTAATAATATCTACCAGTTTTGATAGTAAAAATATTTCCAAGATATTATGTTAAACTCTTATAACAAAGAGCCATACACTACTGTTCCAGAAACACTGATAAGCAGAGGGAAATTTTGGCCCTAGTACAGGCCATGAGGTAAGTGGCAATACTATCATTTCTTTTTCAGAATGAAAAAAAAAACATTCTGGCAAATACATTATACTTTACAGCCCTTAGTGTAAATTGTATTGCCACCAAATGTATTTAATCTACTTTATAAAAGTATTATACAAGTTAAACTTAACAGAACTATTATATAGACAAATAGAGAAGAGTTTTATAGATAGAATATATATATATATAGTGGAGAAATAGAACTGACAAAAATTTCAGCTCATATTAATGCTTCAGTGTTGTTATCAGGATCTATAAATAGGATTATTAAATAAAATGTAAAATATTTAATATTTTTGAGAGTTTTATACATAGATGCACTATATTTACATACTTTCTACCCCTTCCTCTTTCTTCGATAACTCATTCATATCCGTCCTCTTCCTCTCATATTGATGATATTTTCCTCTATAGCTGTTATTCACACACACACACACACACACACACACGACTGAGTCAATTGCTAGTATGCATATATGTTTAGGACTGACCGTTTGGGGTTGGATAACCCGACAGAGGTCTTGTCCCTGGTGAAATCTGATTATTCCTCTGTCATCAACCATTGACTGCCTGTAATTTTACATCTAGAAGTGGGACATTGTTAAATCTCACCCATCTACATTGGTAGGTCAACTGGTACCATCATTATGGAGGTTTTGTTTAGGCAACTATGTTGCAAAGGGTGTGGAATAATTGTCATGTCTAAAAGGCACTATCTTTAGCAACCATCTTGGTCCTCTGCTTCTAAAATATTTATCTTCATTTTCCCATAATTTCTCCTGAAACTTAGATGTAAACTGTAGTGAGAGTTTTGGTTTCTTTCAAAACCCAGTTATGTTATGGTGTGAATATATTTTTGTTTGATCCAAGGCGTGGGATAAGAACCTGCTTTACAGCAAATGATTATGATTTGCCTTGTGCACTACCAGGGACAAGATCTTTGACAGCTACAGATAGTTCAATTCTGGGGACTCTTCAGAAGGTATAAATGGGAGATCCCTGAGAGGGCTTGCTATGCCTACTGCTGCCCTGCTGTTGCCCCAGCTACTGTTGGTTCATCCTGCTACTGCCTTTTCTGTTGCTGACTTCTTAGACTGCTGGATATTCTGATGGTGAAGATTGGACTGGGCCCCAAGGAACACAATGCTCCCAACCAGCAGGAAGTAGCCTGTAGTGTTCTATGCCCCCTTTAACCTCTAACCTTCTTTCTCTCCTACCTGTATTGGTGGATTAGAAGGAATTCAGGTGGAATAAGGTTCAAAAGGGAGGTAGAGGTATATATTTTAAAAAATACACCAACAGTAATAGCTGTGTCAAAGATGTATCTTCTGGTCCTGGGTACTTCATGGTCACTTATTCTCAGCATTTAGGCCTGTTGTGAATCTTTGTAGGAGCCTCTGTCCCTAGTACAGAAGTATTTAGAACGCCATGAGATGGTATACTGATCTAGGAAAGTGGTGACCTCTCTATCAATGAGTAGTTGGTAAGGTTAAAATACCACAGATGAGTTCCCTTCTCTTGAACATAAACTTTAAGGTTAAACAAACTTGGTTTCAAATTTTAGTGTCTCAAGAACTACCATGGGACATTGTGTGAATATTTTTATCTCATGTTAGTGTCTTCTCTCTCTCTCTCTCTCTCTCTCTCTCTCTCTCTCTCTCTCTCTCTATCTCTCTCTCTATCCATATCTATCATCTATCTTCTTCATGATCATCTACATATAATCTATCTTCTACTTACCTATCTATAATCTATCTACCTATTTATCATCTCTCTCTCTCTCTCTCTCTCTCTCTCTCTCTCTCTCTCTCTCTCTCATTTATCTCAACAATTAAAGAAAAAGTGGCCATAAATTTGGGAGAAAGAGAGTTAGGGAACATACATAGGAGTGGGTGGAGAGAGGAAAGAAAAGTGAAATAATTCATATATTTTAATTTCAAAAAGTAAAAAATTAAAATAAATGTTTATCTTTCAGCTCATATGATTAGGGTGATAAAAAGTGAGATATATATATAAGGCAGTTGTTTTAGTTCTTAGCATATTGTAAATGCAACATCAATGATAGTTATTAATTTTATATAACACATATATACATGTAATCCTTAGGCATTTCTACATTTATTCTGAAATTAAAATTAAAATTAAAGATATCTCAGGATTAATTTGAGTTGTTTAATGAAGAGCCTAGATTCTAAACACACACACACACACACACACACACACACACACACACACACACACACACACATATCAATTACAAAACTCACTTAATTACCTTTCACCCCTTTGGCTACAAGGTAGACCAAACCACATGCATATCAACATATACTAAATTTAACATGCATGTCAATTTAGTGGCTTATTTAATTTATTTTCTCCTTTATTCATAAAGGTCCTCAACCAAATGATTAAATTAAATGAGTAAATTTGCTGATTGGTCCAATCAGGGGCAGATTGGCCTTAGGGAATATTGGTGGCCTCTATAAAGGGATAGTTATATCAGGTGTCTATGATCAAGGCTGTAGCTCATCTGCATGCTGGGAGAGGCATTTCAAAGATTGACCAAACTTTCCCAAGTGCAGCACTCATTTGTTGCAAAAATATCTCTACCAGAACTTAATTATACCTTTGTTCTCCATAAAATTGCACAGCATTTCACTTTCATGAATTCAAGTAGAGCTGTTACTCTAGGAGGGCACATGAAGCTTCACATTCTTCATGTGTGCCTCAAAACACAGTGTAATGTTTCATTTTATAATATTAATGGAGAGTATTTTAATTTTCCTAAGAATTGTTACTTTCTCAGTAAGGTCCAAATTACTCAAAATCATATGCTCCCCTTTGTTCATTCGGATGACAGCTCTGTCCAAACTTAAACAAATTGCAGTTGGATAAGATAGTTTTCCTCATTCAAGCTTTTTCTTTTGTTATTTTAGACCATACTCAGTGATGTGGAAATCATCACTTTCTGATTCTATTAACACACTGGAGTAGACCTTTATTGCGGTCCTAAACTAATTTATAGAGGTTCTTGGCTAGGTTTTTTATTAATACTACAAAGCTAGTGACTAAACCTAAAAAAATTCCAAGTCTCATGGCAAAGTGAAATTTCCCATGATTTTATAGACTAGATGCTACTACTATTAGGAGATAGGATTTACATCAATGACTGCATTGTATTTTCCTACAATGCCTAAAACCTGGGGCATGTGTGATTAATTAAAGAGAAGTGGAGTTCCATGAGTGGACCACCTCATAATTGAAGCTTACTTGCTTAGTTATTGAAGATGTTACTTACTTACACTGTAGGAAGGGCAACTTAAAAACATTATCTGTCAACTGTCCTGACTGTATAAAAAGAGAAGTGAGTTGATCATAAGCATTGAATACTTTGCTTTCTGACTATAAATATGATGAGACCACCTGCTGCCACTTTGAATCCCCCAGTATGATGGACTGTGATGGGGTGTCACACTGACAAAAAGTGGTGCTGTGGTGGTTAATCTAAACTTGATGACATCTTGAATAACATGGGGGGGTGCCTCTGGACATTAATTTTGGGAATTATCTCCATTAGAGTAGTTGACATGAAAAGACTCTTCCACTATGGACTGGGATCTTGGGCTGTTTAGCAGAAAGAAATTGAGCTGGGTGCAATCACTTAGTGATCTTTGCTTCTTGACTGTGGATGCAGTGTCACCAGCTGCCTCAAGCTCTTTCTGTAACTTCTGAACCATGATGCATTATAGGCTAGAACTGCGAGACAAAATAAACCATTTCTTCCTTAAGTTGATTTTGTTCATGTATTTTACCATAGCAAGAAGAAATAGAAGTAAGCGTTCATTTCCAAAACTATTTGGTTTTTTGCTGTTGTTATTGTTTTTTTTTTCAGATCAATGGTTTCAGTACCAACATTGTGCTCTGTCAACTATCTCCAGATTTTAAACAAAGAACACAGGACACAAGCATATGATAATACTGCTGTATATTACTTGCTATACTGCTAATACTGCTATATATTACTAGACATAAGTTGATGGCAGTCATAACACACACCTAAAACATGCCCTTGTGTAGTAACTCAGCAGTGAATAAAACGAGATGATGTGAGTGCAAGATACAAGAGAAGGATGCTGAATAATTTAGCTACCTGAAAGGTAAAACGTATTACTTTGTAGCAGAAAGTATGATCAGATAATCACATGTGAAGAAATGGATTGTTAGAATGGGTCATGAATCTGGCTATGGAGATTTGCAGGTGGAATGTTTTAGATGACAGATGTTTGTTTCCAGTAGCTGTCAGTGGTTAGATCTGGGGATACAGATCCACCGAAGAAGAAACTACTCTGAGTTTAAGCACAGTTCACAGGATACAAAAGAGATGGGCTCAGAATAATTATATTTCTTTCCTGTGGTCAATTCTGGAAAAAGAATCCCAGATTTAGAAAGAGCTTAATGATGTTTCTGCTACAGATAGAATTCTACCTAAAAGTGGGCAACCTTGGATGCAGGCAGAGTCGATGGCCAAACTGCCTAGACAGGGTAAGCAAATCGTCAATAGTTCCTGTGTGTGTGTGTGTGTGTGTGTGTGTATGTGTGTATGTGTGTGTGTATGTGTATGTGTGTGTGTATGTGTGTGTGTATGTGTGTGTGTGTGTGTGTGTGTGTGTGTGTGTGTGTGTGTGTGTGTATTGGGCCAGAAGGCTGAAGACAATGCTCCAGTGTTATACAGAATTTTGGGTGACTATCTAGGCAGCAAATTGTCTCTGTCGTTTTCTCATTTTGAAAGCTGCTAACTTGCACTTCCTGTTTACTCAGTTAATAATTTTATTCTTTCTCAGGTATCTGATGGGGTTGAAGACCAGAAACCTTAGTTTTACAATTAAGCTTAGTTGTTTATGGGTTAAGATAGAGATTTTTACGTCGATAGAGATGAGATATGATAGATATTGATTTACATTCAGAGTTGTAGACTCACAAAGATAGGAAAGATGTTTTCTCCAAGGTTACCAAATACAAATTGGCAGAGCACTATGAGTGTAGCATTTATATAATTCCTAATTTGTCATGATCCTTCATGCTGTATGTAGTTTATTGTATATATGTGTAATATAAATTTATACGTAAAGTAAAAAATAAAAAAATTTTTTAAATGAATGATAAAGATAAAGAACTGAAGGCTGTGTGAGGTTTCAGGAAGATGTAAATTATGCCTACTTAGGCTTAGAAGAATATTAAATGTGCCCTTCTTAGACGTTGTATGATAGAGAAGAATTTTTGTAAAGAGATATTGTATATGAATTATGGGCATTTTAAACTACTGAAAATATTTAAGGATGTTGTCCATAAAAGTAAGTATCAAATCTAGCTAGGGATGAACTTATCTGGAAGATATCTCTGTGTGACCTTTCTAACAAAATGTAATCCAGTAAGATCTATAGAAAAATACCAAAGTGTTTTGTGACCATTATGTTATGCACAGCACCAACAATTAAAATAAGCTAGAATGGTCTTTGGATGAAAAGAACCCTTAAAGGCTCTTACCAGAACAACCTGAGACTCTTGCTCAAGTTCAAGTCCATTTGCAGATTTCCTGAGAAAGCAAAGATGATAAGAAGTAAAGGGCGTGAAGACTTAAGCTGAGAGCGAGGTGTAAGGGCTTCCGGGGACCAAAGCTGAGTCATGCGTGCCCTCTAGACACAAGCGCTCAGCTGGACTTCTAGACGGCCTTGGCTGGTGGCTCCTGTGCCGTTTCATGGTCACACTGGAGCTTCATTCCTCTTGTTCATGTATCATGTCTGTGTGTTGGCTTTATCTGGGGTGCTGGTGGGATATAGCTCTATTTTATGTACTTTTCCTTGCACAAGGACCCACAGTTGGGTTTCTGAAAGCCTCACCTAAACATCTGCTTTGAAAATACTCTCTGTTAATGATATAATCTTGAACTGGGAGCTGATAGCATTATTGAATGGATTTTTAAGCAGATGCTGAGAGAAAATATGATTTTTTGGGGGGGATTGCATTTGAAAGGAATGTGTAAATTACCCGTGATTGAAGTTGAAGTGAGAGATCAAAGATATTTGAAAATAGATATTTGAAAATCCATTGTTACTTTTTCCCCTGAGGAGTCAGGCCCAACTCCTGTCTCATTAAAATTTTCATGCATTTAGTGTCTTCTGTTGATCAAGTAGAAGCCTTATTTTATAGCTCTGAGCTAGATCTAAGGTATCTTGGATATTTTGCATCGGAACGAATAGAAGATGATTCAGTAGGTAAAGTACTGTGTCTTGTAACTGGACCAGGAGAGGTTGCAGACATTGTCATATATATTATGGTTACACTATTCCAGAGTGCATAGTTTCTAAAGCACCACTGACAGCAAATTCTTACTTTAAACACCACAGAAGATCAAATTCCAAACTATTCTGATTTACAACTACTTTGAATTATCTTTTTACTCATAAATATTTGTGTACTGATGTGATCACAAAATGTTCTATAACACATAATGAATGCACATAGGAAACTGTACACATAACCAAAATGTGTTATTTAACATTCTCCTAAGATCAAGTATGCAGAGTTTGAATAACTTTTCAAGTCAGAGTCGTTAGTGCTGGAATTTTTTTTCCTAGTTTCATCAAGGACCACTATGAGGACAGAGTTACAGAAAGCAAAATACATTGTCTACTATTGTTTCCACAGATAAGCCACAGGAAGCCATTTCTCCTTGTAAGGCTTTCATTTTCATGTCTTATTTCAGGAGAGGACTTTCCTTGACTCTTACAAGTCTTGAAAAGAACTAGTTCTGTCTAATGGCCACTTCTTTCCATAATGTCACCCAATGTAACATACTGTAAACCAGTAAGATCTATAGAAAATCCCTTCTTTGCATGAATTTGAACTCTTCCTGTAGACTGAAATGCCAGGGCATTCCCCATACAGGGTAACAATCACAAGTCTGTATTGTTCTGTGAGTTTATTCTTCACTTGTTTGAATAAAAATTCCCACACCAGGATGTGCATAATGGCCACGGAAAATAAAGTAGATCCTTGCCTGTCTAGCTTGAGCTGCCAAATTACCCTGTCTTTGTATTCCTGAGGGCACTGGCGGTGTTTGGGGAAACGATTCCCTCTTCAGGTTTATGGGGGAGAGTGCGCCATGCTTATGCCTTTCTCTCATGACTAAAGCTTTGCTATTAAATGCCTATAATTTAATCAAATTGCTAGTTGTGCTGGTAGCTGTGGCCAAATTTACACATGTGCAGAAAATGACACAGATGACAACCCACTGTCGGTGATAGTGACTGCTGTCACTGTACATGTAGATTTTTTTCAAATGAATGTGGAAAATTTGTATCTTAAAATCACAAGATAAAACACATGTCTATAATGTACATATAATTTTACACATTTATATATTTAGTATTTATGAAATATGTATACATTAGTATATATACAATAGTGAATATTGCTATACATATGTACTAGATATACACACAGATCTAATATGTGTACATATATTTTGCACACACTAAACATTTTTACTGCCAATATTGCAAGGAGAGGTTAGTGTAAGTGTTATTAAAAAAAAAAACAATTCAGGTAGTATCTAGAAAACACACTAGTTCTCTTGGAAGAAATAAATTTAGGGAACCATCAATCCAAGTGCTTTGATTTCCGTATACTAAATTGAGTGACAAGAAGAGAATTGGTTGCTTAAATGTCATACAATTCATTCAGTAATCAATCTAGAATCAGTTTGTTTATATTTTATTATTCTTTTGACCACTTCTATTATTCCTCAGCAGTTTAAAGAAATGGTCCAGGTAGGTCTTTTTCAAAAGAAGTTCTTTGGTATCATTCATGTCTTCTGATGTCCCCTTAAGTAAAAGATGTTTCTTACTGGATGGTGTTTTTAAAATTTTGATATATATGTATATATAATTATATTTTATATATAATATTGCAATTATATTATATAACTACATGTATTAAAATTAAAATTTAATTTAATTATCCCACTTCCACCTTCTCTTTCCTTCTTTCAGCCCCTCATAAGTCCCCAACTCCCAGCACTCGACTCATAGTTGCAGGTCAGCCCTGAAACCATATGTAGATAAACAACAAAAATGGGCCTGGCATGGTGGTGTGTGCCTGTAATCCCAACATTTGAGGAGGCAGAGACAGGCAGATCTCTGTGAGTTCAAGGTCAGCCTTGTCTATATCTAGGACAGCTGAAAAAAAATACTAATGAGGTGCTAATTCACCTCATGATGTAGAGTTAAAACATTTTGAAATCTCAATTTTAAAATCTGTGTTGAGAGTCAGTTTGATGAGTTCTTTCTCAATAATTCAGTCTGTTTGTTATTCCACTTTCTGTGATTTTATTTTGTAGAAATGAACTGTCATGGGGATATAGCTCATTTAAAATTGAAAATCACAACAGAAATCCAATAACAACTGTTAACATTCCGAACTACATTACAAGAGTGTATAGATTCTCATCAATAAATCAACAAATGCTCCTGAAATCATACTCTTTTGGTTAGTTTTTCATGCTTCTGATAGTATTCAAAGATTGCTGAATTTGTTTGTAGTATGTGGCTGAGATGCTTAGAATTCAATGAACTGCTGCTGTCTGTTCAGGTCAGCTTGATGTCAGACTCAAGGGGATTGCTTTGTTATTTCTCAATTTTTGTTCCCACCTCTTTCTGTAACCTACACTGTGTGTGAGTGTGTGCATGTGTGTGCATGTTTATGTGTGTGTATGTATATGTGAGTGTGTGTATGTGAGTGTGTACATATATATGTGAGTGTGTATATGTGTGTGCCCACACACATGTGCTCATAGATGGTAAATTCTTCATGATTTTCTCAATATTTTATAATTATGTCATACTATAACATGTACTAGTTTATTCACATAAATTATGTTGTACTATAGATTGTGTTTCTCCTTTTTACTCAGTTATAATATAGTCACATAGGCAGATTTAATTCAGAGCTTCTGATAGATATCTTCAAATAATAATGCTTTAATGAATGTTTAAATGAATTACAAGTCCAGGCTCTGGCTGCCACTCAGTGTTGTGTGTGTGTGTCGCACCTCGCTCGACCAGCAAGAAAGACGAGACCACCAGTTCTTCTCTCAAGCGGTTTACTCAGGCTTTGTTTCCAGGAGAATCCCCCGAGCCACTCCCCTCACGCTCATTTATACCACCCAAACAGCCAATCACACTAAGCCACGTCTCACACGCTGATAGGCTCGTAGAGGCAGAGCTAATGCAAGCACTGGGCCTTTTCCAAATAAAGGGTTGTTTGTCTAAATCGAGGCGACTCCAGCTGCATGCCAGGCGCCATCTTGGGGCGAGGTCCTCAAAGGGCTCTGTGGCTCTCCACATGTGTGTGTGTGTGTGCGCGTGTGTGTGTGCGTGTGTGTGTGTGTGTGTGTGTGTGTGTGTGTGTGTGTGTGTGTGCGTGTGTGTGTTGTGCCTGTGTGTGGAGAAGAGGAGTAATCTCTTTATGTCCCTTCCTATAGATGACTAAGCCTATGGGTTCAGGCCCCGCTCATGCCCACATTTAGTTTTCCTTGCTTCTCAAGAAGCATCTTCACACTGCAGAGTAGACTTGAAATGATTGCTGAAGAGGTACAAAGTTTCACCTGTCCTATTTCTTATTGTGTTTACATTTCTTTTTAAAACATTTTCTTTTGGAAAATAAGTATTACAATTACTTTATGTATATGCAGACTTAAATTCTATTAGTCTTGTTGGACTGTTCTCTGGGAGAATACAGGACATTAGACACTTACTAACAGTGAAAAGGGAAAACTTTCTTATTTTCTCTTTGACGTACTTAGTAGATAAAACTGTAAGCAAATCTTAATTTCATTATTTGTAGTTAAATATTTTGTGATGAATTTCATTTGGAACAATTTCCATTTAGGGCTGAGGATTAGTAAATTGTTCTGGGTTAATTTTCTCATATATTAATATGAAGTTTATATGCATTAGATTATTAATACGTTACATGTTATATTTCCTAGTCAGGGTTACTATTATTGTGATGAAACATCATGACCAAAAGCAAGTTGGTGATGAATGGGTTTATTTGGCTTACCCTTCCATATCACTGTCCATCATCAAGGAAAGTTAGGACAGCAGCTCAGACAGGGTAGGAACCTGGAGGTAAGGACTGATTCAGAGGCCATGGTGGTGTGCTGCACACAGGTTTGCTCTTCATAGTTTGCTCAGCCTGCTTCCTTATAGAGCCCAGGACCACCAGCCCATGAGAAGCCCCACCCACAGTGGGCTGGGTCCTCCCCCATCAAGCGCTAACTAAGAAGATGAACCACAGGCTTTCCTACAGTCAGACCTTAGGGAGGCATTTTCTCGGTTGAGACTCACTTCTCACCATTGACTCTAGTTGTGCCAAGCTGACATAAAGCCATCCAGCACTTTATACACTGTTAATGTGATAAGCAAGATCTACTACTACTACTACTACTACTATTATTATTAATGTAACAAGATAAAGTGTTTTAGTAGAACAAATCTCACAATCTCTAAGCCTGAGGTGTTGCAGGGTAATAGGCCTCCAGGCATTAGCACAATGGAGGCTGCATTAAAGGCACCATTTTGACTTTAAAACCCAGAACCCAGGACTCGACACATGCCAAAATGAAAACAAAGACCTAATCCATCAAAGACCCTGTCTGTAGTTTCAAGATCCAGAAAAGTTCCCAAAGGTACTAAACCTTTGCTCTTTGGTTTCTATAGTTTGGATTCTTCCTAACTGTTCTTGCTAACTGAAGTAAGGGAACCAGGATGTGGTTTTCTACATAAATGATAAAAAAACAAAAACAAACAAACAAAACCTATGAGGATTGGGCTGCAAGATTTGTGCAAGTTTCCCATGCAGCCGCTGGCTGGCAATATAGACTTTCTATTTGATTTTAACAATGTTCAAATATGTTCTCTGGTAAAAATAACCTCACGGTAGCAAAGGGGAGGGACAGTAACTATGCAGTGGAGAGAGTAGATGAGGTCCTTGGGGGAGCGCTCACCAGCCACACGGCAGCTTGTCCACAATTGTGAATTCTGTTCTCCGTGTCTGGAAAATTCCTTATGGATAACCGGAGATCAGGGTGATGCTATCTGAAACTGTGCTGCAGGCTCCTGTCCCTAATCTTCCTTCCCTGGTGGTCTTTTCTTCCCAGACACAAAATTTTATTTTTGTTTCTCTGGCTTTGAAAGATATGACTTTGATTTATGTTTGTTATTCGGTCCCAAGGCAGATTCTTGAAAGTTTGAATCTCATCCTGGGGGACTGAAAATATGATAAGCAAACAGTTGTACAGAATGCTGGGAGCACAGCTTCTCCCTGAGCTGCAGCCTTGCTCAGACTCAGGCAAACGTTGCCACTGATGTTTAAGGAGGAGCTGGATTGGCCTTTATGATTGTTGTCAAAAATGTGGGCTTCTCGGGAGACAGACATCCTTAGGAAAGAAGCCACCTGGGTCCCAGGAGGAATGGCAGTAGGGATGGCCAAAGTAGGAGCTGGAAGGAAGCGGGTGTGTGGATGTGTGTGTGGGAGAACTGGGGGTGGGGGTCAGCAGGGCTGGTTTGTGCCTCTGCAAGGGGTCGTCTGCCACTTGACATACTGGGTCTCACAAGTTTATCAGTTAAGATCCCCAACTCTGCCAGGTGCCAGCTAGAGGTTCTTGGCATAATACCCCATTTTCTCATTTTCCAACCCAGTGAGGATTTTCATGATGACAACTAACAAATGCCAACTTAAATGATCTGATGAGTTTTAATGGGGTGAGGGGGGGAATGCTTCCCTCTACAAGGATTCACAACTAACAATATGAGCTGGTGAAGATTGATTTCACCATATGTAAACTGCCTTTATTTACCCAATTCATGCCTGAGGCTTATTAACCAGACTATTAAATTCTCTGAGGAACCACTAAAAAGCCCAGTCATAGGCTGGAGGGGATAGCTACCTCCAGTGTGTACTCTCAGAGTATTTTTCTTATTATTCTATTAGAATGGAACACACGTGTAGCTTACAGATTTTAAACAGCTGCCCAATATATACCTAAGTTGTGTCTGCCCATATTAGATATTTTTAGCAATTAATTTATTGTTAAAAAGGCCACTTCAATAGTTTCATTGTCACAAGTGGAATTAACTTATTCTTGGGAATAATTATGAGATGCCTGTAAAATGAACGAATTCACCATGTGTACTTATACTTTGATAATTTTCTATTTATTTCTCTTCCTGTACATCTTTATCATAGCCACTAGAGAAACAGCAATTTGATTTTGATAATTTTAGAAGCAGAACAAGACACCATCACCTCGAAGACACACTTGGTTCAACTCTTTGTCTCCTTCCCCTTATATGTTACCAGATATTGAAAGGTTGAGTGAATCATCAGGGAGGTTAACACAGCCGTGGTTTTAATTGCTTTTCAGTTCTTTCCCTTAACTCGATCAAGTTTGTTTATTGGTACTGATTGATTTGAATGGATGAGGTTTATTGATCTTTTTCATAACCAATTTAATTCAATCAAATTGCCTTGTTTTAAGTTGAGCAAGTGGGTCTTATTTTCTAATCCAATTAAGAGAAGTCTATAAAATGTTGTTCATACCACCGAGGGAATAGCTCATTTATTTCCGTCTCACTAAAGCCAGCAATATAGTGAGTCTCATGACACAGTCTCACATGATGTGGATACCTGTGCCCAGAGCCTCCAAATTAAGAGCATCTCCAGGGGACTGTGACTCAGAAAATGACCAGTCAGAATTGTATGTATTAGGGACTTCCTCTTGCTCAGGAGTCAGTCATCAGAGCAGTGACTCAAGTTATTAGATTCAGCAAGCCTAAGAGCCAAATCCATAAAAGCAGCCCTAACCCATTCCATAACATAATGCCAAGGCAGAGCCTGGAAGGAGAGTCCTTTGTACCTCCTTCCATGCTACGCTCTTTGAACATCCCACAGTTACTACTTCCCTCGAGTTTTTCCACAGAACACTGTCAGCTGCTCTTCTGCTGCTGAACACTTAGTTTAGATGAAATCTGTTTCTGTGCCATGTACATGTGGGGCTCTGTCTGGAGATTTCAAAAGGCCTATTTTAGGGTGATGTTAAGTGTATGTTCCTTGTGAAGATGTGACTATTCATAAAGTCAATAAATTACACAAAAAATGTATTGTTTAGGAATTTTTTTTCATTTAGCAAATAGACAATTAGTATTTCATAATACTTTTATCTTCTATTTAATTCTGAAGATGAGAGTATTTCTAAGTAATTCTATGTACTCTATAGTCTTATACAGGCTGAGCATGTCTCTACAGCATATTGACTTTAGCATCTGTTGTAAAAGCTGTCTTCTTAGCATCACTACCATTGTCACTTTTATCAGAATTAGCTGTGATTGCTTACAATGGACTACCACAATTGGGCCCACGAAGACATTCTTCTTCATAGAAGGAAGGGGTGAGAAGGGTCCAAAACCACTCCCCTAATGTCACAGCCACTTCTGACATTCTTCTAGATGAATGTAGTTTTGCCTAATTGTGCATATATGGTCTTGTGGTCTCAGGAAATGCTAAAGTATCTAAAAGAGTGGAAGACTAACTAGAGGAGATGTCATCTGTGCAGCTACTGGGAACAGTATCTCTGAGGGATGAGTCTTTTGGTTGCCATGTCTACTTTGTGATCACCTACATCCCTATATGTAATCCCCTCACTGACATTGTGTAAATAAGCCCACAGTTAAGTAGATCTACTTTAGTCTGCTGTTAGAACCTTACCTAAGGTGAGTAGATGTTTGCTTTTGTTTCCTCAGGCAATGCTCATGAAAAAAGCATCCCTTTAAAACTTGTTGCATGGTAGTGGAAAAATTGTTTATAAATTTTTCTATTTAAAGAGGCAATTAAAAAATATTACCTGAGGATCATTAACTACAGGCATAGAAAAGCTTGTAAAAGCTCAACTATTGAGTGAAAAATATTCAGGATCTGTGTGTGTGTGTGTGTGTGTGTGTGTGTGTGTGTGTGTGTCCATTGTTGTTTTGAGACAGGTTCTCTTGTTGCCTAGCCTGGCCTAGAAGTTTTTATGTGGCTGAAGGTAACCTAAAATTCCTTATCTCCTGCCTCAGATTCCCAACACCTGGGTGTGTCCCAGTACCTGGGTGTGTCCCAGTACCTGGGTGTGTCCCAAAACCTGGGTGTGTCACAGTACCTGGGTGAGTCCCAACATCTGGGTGTGTCCCAACACCTAGGTGTGTCCCAACACCTGGGTGTGTCCCAACACCTGGGTGTGTCCCAACATCTGGGTGTGTCCCAACACCTGGGTGTGTCCCAACATCTGGGTGTGTCCCAACACTTGGGTGTGTCCCAACATCTGGGTGTGTCACAACACCTGGGTCTGTCCCAACACCTGGGTGTGTCCCAACATCTGGGTGTGTCCCAACACCTGGGTGTGTCCCAACATCTGGGTGTGTCACAACACCTGGGTGTGTTCCAACACCTGGCTCCAAAGTTTCCTATTCTTGCAGTGGTGCAAGCCACTGACACAGATGAACTAACGTTGCCATAGGGCTCGAAGGTGAAGGTTAGCCACCTCAGTACCACTGAGCCCAGAAAGCAAGCAGTTGTAAGACATTTGAAAGCATAATTGCATGCCAGTTTAAATGTGGATACAAAGTAATCTGTGGAATGCCTTTTATGTGCATCCTTGCCTAAATCCTACTGTTTCCTGCGGCCAAAGCTCAGATGCAGATACTCATGATAAGTATATTGAAAAACTATTTCCCTAAGTATTTTCAATGTGAGTGGGAGATTCTAAAGAGCCGATTAATTGCCATCAGCATCCAACCAAGCAAAATAGATGACTTGGATTTTAAATTATTTTTGTGTGTAAATCAGGAGCAAAATTTAGCTAGACTCAATTCCATATGACAGAAAAAGGCATTCATAGGAAGGTGAAGAGGAGAAAATCAGTAGATTCCGCAAACAACTTTTTATTCTTGTTGAATTTTAGTCTTTAGTTCATATACATGTCAGACATGCATAGAATCTACTTCTGAGAATATTTCTCTACCACAACAGGCACGTGTTAGGATTGATGAGAGGGCTGCTTGTCAATTCTTTCATCACGATCATAAGAGATTTGATTTAGTGATCTCTTGTTTGTAATTCATAGAAATGATTGATGACTTTTTTTTTAATTTCAGGAACTGTGATTTCAGAGTTAGTAATAAAGTAATAATGCATAATTTATGGTAAAAGGAAATCAGTAATCTCTCTATAAGGTGAACATAGTTAAGCTTAAAAACATGTAGTCTATATTCTCACCTGTTAGGATGTCAGATAAATTAAAATATCTCAACTTCCTATTAATCATTCAGTATTGCCAAGGGAACAAAAGTCACCCTGTAACCTAGTAACTCACTCTGAGTGAGTTGCACTGTATAGGTTCAAGGATTGTTAAAAAATACTACAAGTGCTCATTCAAATTCAACCGAGTGGCAATTTAAGTTTTAAAACGAGAGAAGATCTCTGGGCCATCCATGCAGTTTTAGGAGTGGGCTCCCTCTCCTGGCCTCAAGTTGGACCAGTCATTGGTTGGTCACTCCCACAAGTTCTGTGCTAACATTACCTCAGCACATCTGGGGAAAAGAGAGAGAGGAGAGATTCCTAACAATATTCTGCTATAGATGGGTACCCAAGCTAATTGCCATCAGAGAGAGGAGTCATCCAGCAACTGATGGGAGCAAGTGCAGAGACTCACAGCCAAAACTAGGCAGAGCCATGGGTAACCCGCAGAAGTAAGGTAAAGGATTGCAGGAGCCAGTGGGTTCAAGGACACCATATGAACACAGCCCACAGAATTAGTTAAGCAGGCCTCACAGGGACTTATGGAGACTGAAGTGACAAACAAACATGGATCCCCGTGCAGAGCTAGGTCCTCTGCACATATACTAGGTTGAGTAGCTTGGTGTTCTTGTGTGACTCCCAACAGTGGGAGTGGGTGCTGTGTCTGACTTTTGTCTATGCTTGGGATCCTAATTTTCCTACTGGGCTGCCTTGTCCATCCTTGATATGAGGGTTTGTGCCCAATTTTAATGTAACTCGTTACGCTATGTTCAGTTGATATCACTGGGTGGTCTGTACTTTTCGAAAGGGAAATGGAGGAGGAGTGGATCTGAGGGAGAGCAGAAGTGTAGGTGGAGGGCGTGTAAAGAGGGAAAACTACAATCAGAATGTGATTTATGAGAAAACATTAAAAATAAAAAAACCCAGAGAAGGTAATGTAAGACTGTACCTCAGCAAGACCACAGCTAAAATAAATAAATAAATAAATAAATAAATAAATAAATAAAAAGAGACCTCCCATTTCCACTTACATACAGTTGAAGTTTTGTGTATTAAATGTGCAAATCAAGTGAGAAACAAAACCCAAACAGAGGACTCCATGCTTCCCTGAAGGCATATCTGACACCTTGTTTATTTCTGTGTTTCTGTTGAATTCTGTCTTTTGGGAGAAGACATTTTAAAAACAAGAATTGTTCCAAAGGCATTAAAACTCTTTGAAAGAAAAGATAAGAAAGAGAAACATTTCTATTAAAAAGCAGAAATTATACAAAAATAATACATGCATATATACATACACATACATACATGCATGCATACATACACACACACACACACACACACACACACACACACACACAACTATGAAAAGGAAGGACCTAGAAATCAAAGCAAGGTGATCAGCAGGCACTGAGATGACAGCACAAGGCTTGCCTCTGTGTGGGCCGGGCCGACCCTGTGTGTTATATCCCTTCCTTATTGTATCATTCAAGGCTCTTGTGGACAGATCACTGTTTTCTCAAGCTGCACTTGCTGAGAATCTTAGTTAGCCAACACACTCAGGGTAGTTAATAAGAAATATAATGTGATATTCCATTTCCTTCACTGTGTGTGTGTGTGTAGGAGTTGGGGAAGGGGACTGTAGGCAAAATAACCATAGCCAATAGAGAAAATCTTTAATATTTATCCCTTTGAGAAAAATAAGGATCTCCATTTACTATTTCAGGATACTAGATTACTATTTAAAGAAAGCAATTACAATTATAAACCTCTCATAATTGGAGATTTAATTTAATACAACACAATGGCATAAAACGTCTGCAGTTTTTATAAAAATTAAGATTTAGATGTAAGTTTTCCTTTGTGTGTGTGTGTGTGTGTGTGTTTCCTTTTTCCTTTTTGGAGAGGCAGCATTTACTTTCTCTCAACTCCCATAACTTTATTTTTATTTATTTTTTTTTACTAACTCCTTTAAACCAAGAGTTAGAAAGCCTTATGCTTTTAAGGCCAATAATTAAAATTTTCTTGCCTAGCCATGAGGAAAAACAAAGTTAGAAAGTCAAAGATACTTATTGTCTGTTATAAGGACAAATTTAAGAGGACTTTAATTAAGAAATGCCACATAGAGCATGCTGCTCAAATTGCTTGCCTCTTACGTAGACATCAAACATCTGTACGTGGCAGGTGACAGAAGCCACTGTCTACTTCTGCTGCTGTTACTCTCCTTAGACCTCTCCCCACTAGGAAGCTAGCCTGAAAGTTCAAGGTGACAAAACAGTTGCACATGTGATGCAGTGAAAAAAAATTACCAGGAAAAGAATGTGGATTCAAAATAAAAGTCGAGAAAGTAAACTTTACAAACTGCAGCTCTTCAAAATGTCGGAGGGCAATAACTTTAAACCCATCCTCAGGGACTGGGAGAGCATTCACTTCACAAAGTGTCTGTCTGCATAAGCCCCTGAATTCAGGTCCATGTGGAAGACAGATCTGGCAGCAGAACGTGTTTGTAACCAAATGGTGGAGCAGGAGCAAAGACATCGAATGAGTCTGGTGGACATCAGTCTAGTCAAACGGTAGGCGTTGGGTTCAGTGAGAGATTCTTACCTCACAAAACAGTAACGAAGGGGAGATCAAGAGAACACACATTAACCTCAGGGTTCTACACACATGTGACACTTATGCACACACATACACATATACACGCATACCCCACATACACCTTTTAAGCTAAGAAATGATAGAAATTATGAAAATTAATATTTGGCAGAATTTTCATGAAACAAAGAGAAGCATACAGATGACAGGATTTAAGAAGAAAAGGAGAAATCAACTGTGATATAACTATAGGCTCCCCTACCATGGGCATTACAACTCCTTAGGTACATATCATGAGTCCATATGAGGTGGAGATTAGCAGATGGCTGTTGCCGTCAACTTATCAGTATGGCCTAATAATGTTTATTATCAGGCCTATAATTATTATTATGGCAGTATTTCCTAACCTGCTCGCAATCAATCAAGACACAGACATGTGTGATATTTTAAAATAGCCTTAGTTAACCTGGGGCAGGGCAGGTAATAATCCCTAAACTACCTCCCATATTATGGCAGATGTCCCATACCCAGACGCAATCCTATGTCATCTACTTCTAATAATTTCTATTGTGCTACCTCCCATCCATAATCCCAAATGCTTGCCAAGGCTCTTCATCTGGGCCAAATCCTCCATCCACGCCGGCCATGTGCTTCTCCTCCACATGGTGCTGCCTTCCTTCCTTTCTCACTTCCTTCTCCAGTCTCTCTTCTTTCTCAAAGCCCGAGAATCTTAGCCATGCCTGTCCCATTTGCCCTGCCAGGTATGATGACCTTTTACTGGTCAAATAGGTTAGGCTCTTAGGAAAGGTACAATTTGGGTCATAGAGACAGCAACCTCAAACAGAAGATATCTTTCACTAAAGTCAGGTCTATGGACCCCATATTGACAGAAGCGTTCAATGGAAAACAATCTCTCTTCACAGGATGATGTTGGTCTATTGCCATGTCTGTAAGGACTACCAATGAGAAGTACAAGGCTCTGAGGAAAGTTGAAACACTGGTCTTGCATGACAGATGTTGCAGAAGGATTATGATTTCCAGCAGAAAATAAGAAAAGTTGGTCCTGACTTGCTGATGGCTGAAGGGCTCCTAAAAGTATACACAAAACTACCATATGTGAAACATCCGTTATAAGACCAGAAGGAATTTATACAGAAAAATCCACTAAAAATTAAGTGGAAGTAAATTGAAGGCCTATCCACATGAGAAACATTACATATATCAAGATTAAAATCATTTTATATGTCATCAAAGCCCAAGAAATTAAAGTATTAGCAACACAAAATAGAATAAGTCAAAATTTTATTGAAAACTATCAAAGGATGAAAAGACACAGTTATTGGATAAGAAATTACATCAGAAAAATTCAGAGTGTAGTAAAAATGTATTGAAAATCTTTTAAAAATAAATAGGAAAGGGATTAGGAACCTTGATGTGTAGTTCTGATAGACATAATTGTAGTTTTACAGTAAAAATGAAACTGTGACAAGGGTCTGTGTGTGTGTGTGTGTGTGTGTGTGTGTGTGTGTGTGTGTGTGTGTCTTTGTCTACATCTGTGAAAGAGTTTAAGAGTTTCTTGGCTTACAGTTCCAGTGGGCTAGAGTCCTGTATGGTATAGGGAGACAGCAGGCATCAGGAAGTGGATGTATACTGTTGTTTGTATGCATGTTTTCAGGGCTGACCACTTAGTAATAGAGAGCCAGTTGGTGTGCTCGTCCCTGGTGAAGACTGTTTCATCCACTTTCACCGTTTCTGAGCTACCTGAGCTTTTTATGTAGCATTTGAGCCTCTTGGATTTTGCCCATCCACATTAGCATGTCTTTTGTTGTTGTCCTTGCTTAGCTCATTTATTAGGCTGTCTTGTTGATGAGGCCATCTTTGTGTAACTATGGACATTCCTAGGAGACACAGCTTCACAGCAACACCCATGATTCTCTGGCTTTTAAAAATCTTTCTGCCTCCTCTAACACAGTGATTCTTGAGCCTTAGGTAAGGGAGTTGTTTTGTAGATGCATCCCTTGGGACGCGGATTCTCAACTCTGCAGTTTGGTCATTTGTGGTATGTAATGGTTCCACCTGTTACAAAGATACGTTTCTTTGCAGTGGGGTAAGAGCAACACTCTGTGTGTGTATAAGAACAAATAATTAGAAATTAATTTGGTTGTAGGATCTCGTGTAGTGGCAGTTGTAGGTTTTCTTCCAAGATCCATGGCTACAGTAGCCCTAGGTAGTTAAAAAAAAGTTTCCTGTACCAGTCATAATATACTTTTTATTGAGTGTGTCTAAGTCTGAGTAGAGAGTTTTGGGTTGCTGCCAAGGTATGCATGTCACTACTGCACCCTTAGGGGCACTGTTCCACGCAGGTCCTTATGGTTCATGGGTATCACAGCAGGGCGGGACCGCTGGACGGTTCCCTCTTGGAAGCCTGTGTGGTGCCTTCTGTTACTATGGAAGCCAGTTTTCATGGAGAAGGCATTCAGGTCAGATCCAGTTATGTCCTTTGGATCCTCTGTTTTAACTATGATACGTTGTGCAATTTATTTTCTGGTCTGTCTATGTGGTATTCTGTGTGCGTCTCATATCTGTATGGTTGCCTTTCCCTGGTTTGCTGAAGTTTTCTTCTGTTACCTTGTTGAAAATCTTGTCAAAGCCATTGACTTGGGATTCTTCTCCCTCATCTATGCCTGCATTGAAGATTTGGGTTTTCCATGAGGTTTTCTGCATGTTCCTTCCCTATAGTTTATTGTTACTATTGTTGTTTATTTTGGTGAGAGCCTCACCTCATTTTCAAGCTCTGAACTCTGTCTTTGCTTGACTCATTCTACTTACAAGGATTTTCTTTGAGTTTTCTAATTGAGTTTTTGTTTTTCAATTCCATCTTCCTTTCAGCTTGAAACTTCTTCAATGTTCCTTTTTTTTAAAAATTAATTTCCATCTTCAAGTCCTACAATGCCTTTGTCATTTCCTTATGTTTGTGTTTTCTTAGTCACATCCCTCATGCATTTATTCTCCTTAAGTTATTTCTCTTTAATTTCACTGAGCTGCTTCTTCATGTCTCATTTAAAATCTTTGAATTCTTATTTAAACTGAGCATGCGGCCTTCTTTTGACAGGTTAGGATAGAAAAGAGGATGTGTACTTGGGCCTGAAGGTTGGAAATGACTGGGGTGAGCAGAATGGGTTGGGTTTGTATGTAAGATGTGCACCATGGCACATCTTAGCCGGGTAGTGGTGGCGCACGCCTTTATTCCCAGCACTCGGGAGGCAGAGGCAGGCGGATCGCTGTGAGTTCAAGGCCAGCCTGGTCTACAAAGTTAGTCCAGGACAGCCAAGGCTACACAGAGAAACCTGTCTCAAAAAACCAAAAAAGAAAAAAGAAAAAGAAAAAGAAAAGAAGAGATGTGCACCATGGTCCAAGCCTGGATGTTGGGGTAGATCTGGCCAGGTGAAGGTGCTGGAGGTGGTATGGCAAAGGCTTGCATGTCAGGATAGTCAGGGCAGTTGAGTTCATGGTGAAAGCACAGAGGTTAGTTACATGCAGAGATATGTATGGATACCAGGCCTGTGCACTGAGTGTGGAATCTGGGCTAGAGCTGGTAGGTGGAGGAGGGTGTCAGGTAGGTAGAGGAGGGTGTCTGGTAGGTGGAGGAGGGTGTCTGGTAGGTGGAGGAGGGTGTCTGGTAGGTGGAGGAGGGTGTCTGGTAGGTGGAGGAGGGTGTCGGGTAGGTGGAGGAGGGTGTCTGGTAGGTGGAGGAGGGTGTCTGGTAGGTGGAGGAGGGTGTCTGGTAGGTGGAGGAGGGTGTCTGGTAGGTGGAGGAGGGTGTCTGGTAGGTGGAGGAGGGTGTCTGGTAGGTGGAGGAGGGTGTCTGGTAGGTGGAGGAGGGTGTCTGGTAGGTGGAGGAGGGTGTCGGGTAGGTGGAGGAGGGTGTCTGGTAGGTGGAGGAGGGTGTCTGGTAGGTGGAGGAGGGTGTCTGGAATGGGAGATCGGGCAAACCCACCAGGCTGGATCCTGGAGAAAAACAAGCACTTCTCCGTGTGTACTGGCAAGTGCCAAGAACCATGAAAGCTCTGCTAAAAGCCTTTTAACTCTATTATGAATATTAATGATAAAATTCTTTCCTACTACCAACTATTCCAGGGTTCTTTACAGAGGTGATATTTTGTGCTATGGCATTCCCATAGTATAGTACAAAGCTACCAGGGTTTATTTATAATATTTTTCTAGAATCCACTATACACTAATAAGCCATTATTATGCAATTCTGACTCTATGATCTAAAGAAGTAGCTTGATAAGACTAACACAGCATATGCTAAATATTAGAATGTAAAGCAAGATACCCTTTTATGTATTTACTGTTGTCTGTGCTTTTAAAAGGCATGCTAGCATCATATCTTATTAGGAAACATTGGGAGCTGTGATTTTCATGTGCAGTCATTCTCTTCAGATTCCCTTGTACAGCAACAGGAAAATCTACTCATGTTTTTCTTGAGCAGTTTAAAGGCAGGATGTACTTATGAGTGAAATCAACTGTCTTCCTTCTGTTGAAATGGGGTCTGTTATGAGTTCTCAGGAGCATGTGTAAATAGCAGATTGAAGCTTGATCACAGAGAATTTTCTGTTCCTTATGGCATCTGTTATGCTTGACGGAAGCCCCAGCATTAGCAATGCTTTAAGTAGTTAGACAGCATGAAAAAGTAGAAACTCACAGTGTTTTAAATTCCTTTTATAATGAATCACTGTTAACAACAAGAACAACAAGAAAAAAAACTGAACTATCTTAGGCTTGGGTAAATCCTACAAAATGCTTACACACTGTGGACGTAAAGCATTGTGTGATTTCAGTAACGACATATCCCAGTCATCACGCCTTGATTCTTGACAGACAGAAGGTCTGGCTTATTAATCTTACATGTGCATTCATAGCATTGCAAACCTTTCTATTTCCCTTCCTGAGCATCAAAAAGAAGGAACAGAATGTGTAAAAGGTAGAGACTGTTTCGTTATGATTGTAAAGTAACATCAGGCTGCTAATAAATACATATGCAAATGTGAACACGAAGAGTCAATGATCAGAAAGAAACTACAAGCAATAGTTACACATCAGGAATCATCTAGCATTGAAATGAATATAGATTAAAACAGAGATGAATATTATTTACCAAGCATACAATTTAAAGTGTGTTGTGCTATTATTGGAAGCTTAAAAAGGTATATTGAATCCATAGTACTGATGTCCTGATTGTGAACAAGACACTTTGCAGAGCAATTTGGCACAAAGACAGCCACTAAAAATGTTTATGAGGCTTGCTTAAGGAAGCATCTAGCTTTTTCTATAATGATAAATAAATACAAGCTATTTGACACTTTCTATGAAATAAAGTCCTGGAGATATGAGGGAGACAAAAAGACAACAGGGAAAACTGAGCATCTTGTTCAGAACATGAGATACTGAAAAATATATCTTTGGATGCTGATTGGATGAAGGAGGAAGTTGGAAAGATTGGAGCTAAACCTTTGCTCTTCACATTTTATTGAAGTATCAAACACATGGAGCAAATCGTGTCAGCCTTGAGTATACTGTCCAGTCAGTGGTCAGAATGGTACACAAAACCTAGACCAAGGTAGCACTCGCAGCATCAAGATCAAGAAGGTGAACTTGACCCACGTTCAGAAGATTCCCTTTGTACCGTGGAGGCAGCAGCTTACTTTTGGGTATTTTCAAACTTTGTTGGTGCTGCTTTCTTTTTAAATCTATTTTATTGGCGCTTCTTATATCTCACTTCCTTTTGAACATCTCAACTCTAGGTAGGAGAGAAAAAAGGGTAGTGGGAAAGGCGTGTAGGTTTATCATGACTACTTCCTGCTGGTTAGGGTCATTGTGTTCCTTGGCGGCAAGTTCAATCTTTGCTCAGGATATCTCTGACTTCTTGTCAAACTGAAACAACAGCAAGCAGGAGCAGCAGCCTTTTTCTTCGTCAGAGCCTCAGTTTCTCTCTGGGCTCTGTCATTTATTCCCTCTCCAGAGTCCTCAGAATTAAACTGTCTACATCTGGCAAAGAGAGCCTCTCAGGGCCTCATGAGGCAAATAGTCTGCTGCAATGGACAATCTGAATCAGCCCCATATTCCACACCTGGGATTAAAACAAAAAACATGTTTACATTACTGAGTTTTTAATGACACCAAAACTTCCACTACAGAACTTCATACAAGAATCACATTCTTTTGCATCTAGAAAAATATAAACTCAAATTTATAATGGAAATGTTCAGACATAATTTGCATGTAGCAACAATTTTAAAAAATTTATTTTATATTTTATGCAGATTTTATATGTTATCTTTATTACTTATATACTGCTATGGTTTAAATGTTTCATTCCCTCCAAAGTTAATGTTAAAACATTACCCTAAGTTCAATAATATTAAGAGTGGGTCCTTTAAGAAGAGATTTAAGTCATGATGTCCCAATGAATGGGACTAATGTCTTTTACCACAGGGCATAAACAAGTGTGTTGGTCTGTCTGTTGGCCTCTGGCTTATTTTGCCAATGAAATGACAAGTAGGAAAATCATGAGATGTAATAAACTTTCACGTGACACCAAATTTGCTGGCAGTGGGAATGTGGAATATCTGTTTCCTAAGCGTATAGGGGATACAATTCTGTTAATTAAAAAATACTCAAAAAAAAGTATTTTGTTTTAGATGCCAAATTTATGCTTTTTATCATATAGTGTTTATTTTATATTATGTATCATTCTTCTTAGTAGTTTATAGATTATGTTATATGAACATATTATATATTTTCCATCATGCTTTGACAAATATCTGAGTTGTTTCTAGCTTTTGCTACTAGGTATAACAGACACTAAATATTCCTTTTATGTAATTTTTGTCTACCGGCACTTACGTTATTGAGCCTAGACTCAAGAATGTTCAGGTTGTTCTCTTTACAGGGAGAAAACAAATGCATAGTATTTAAGAAATCACTAAGTGCTAAACAAAATAAAATATGGAACTTTGATAGTTTTAGTCTATTCTCTCTCTCTCTCTCTCTCTCTCTCTCTCTCTCTCTCTCTCTCTCTTCTCTCCCTCCTTCTCCCTCTAATCTATCTACATTTCTATCTATGTCATCTGTATTTACCTAAATCTATCTATATCTATATCTATTCAACAACAAAAACTTGATCAGTAGAATATGCAAGAAACAATATTTAGAAAGTCCTTTAGTTATAAAATGAGCTAAAATGGAAGAACAATTTCTGAAATAAATAAACATATAAATGATATACTTCAATTCATATACAGTGCTTCTTAGAGTTAGGCCCTGGATGTGGGGGTTGCAGGTGAGTGGGCCCCAAGAGTGTGAGCACAGGAGAGCCAGCCTTGCCTCTTGTCTGCTGTGCCATCTAGGGGAGGCAGGAGAGCAGGCCCTAGGGTCATGAGAGCTGGAGAACTGGCCATGGATCTCCTTGGCTGAAACACTTGGGAAAGTGGGCCCAGCATCTTGCCAGGGCGGCAGGATAGAGCTGGCCCTGGTTGCAGGGGTTGCTAGTGAGTCATCCCTGGAGGTGGGAAAGCCCATGGGCTGAGATCAGATATTTCTCAGGCTCAGATTGAATTGGCCTACCCCAACATCACCCCCATTGGTGAACTGCTAGAGTACATGAAGGGACCGATCCTGCCGATCCAAAACCAGGATCTCCATGACACAAGGCAACAGGATATCTGAGAGGAGCCTCAGTGAGATCCCAGTTTTAATAGAGTAGAAGAAGCCGGAGGCCTCATAGCAGACCAACAAGTCATTGCAATGAACATTTGCAAACAGGGAAGGGTGGACAGAAGAGTAACACACTGCAGCTTCCACAAGAGCCTTTTGTTTTTCTCTGTTTCAGGTAGGTTGCAAGGGTGGAGGGCGGATACGAGGGGGAGGGGAGGGGAGCAGGATTACAGTGTGTTAAATTCACAAATACCAATAAAATGATTTTTTAAATGTACAAGAAACAAACAAACAAGTAAATAATACAAGAAAGAATACGAATGATGTGTTGGCCTTGATACAGTGGCCTTCATTTGATCTGCCAAGGTCTCCCAGAGGTCAGCTTACACATTGTTATTAATGTATGTGTTTATTTTGCTGTAGTTGAGTATATGCATACTGCAATGGCAACCAGAGAGATGAATGTTAATCTGAGAAAGTTATGTGATGTAGTGTAGGCCAAGGGATTTACATAAAATACATAAGATAACTTTGCTTCTTAAATGCATGAACACTATGTGGGCAGTAACTGATACCAACTGAACAGCAAAAGCAGTGGAGGAAACTGCTTCTCTAGATATTGGGAGCCATCAACACACTGTGATACTGTAACTATTGTTGGCCTGGTGTGAGGTGCTCTCTCTGTCTCTAGATGTCTAAAAAGAGCCACCAGAATGTTAATTTTAAAGGCATGCTCATGCTAGGAGCCTGGAAGGGTTAGTCAATTAGTTGTTTCCTGGAAACTGTGAAAGCCTGACTGGCTGCTGAGGCGCAATCACCACAGTTGTAATTAACGGTTGTTACTCAAGGTGGCGCTGGTCCAGCCGAATTGAGGAACTTTCTAAAACTGGTGGGGGAAGAGAGAAAGACAGAGGGGGAAGCATGGAAGCAAATGAGTCAAAATAAAATTTAACAAAAACTACAGCAAATGAACAGATCTGACTTCCTTCCTGAGCTGAAAGCCACCTCCCTAAATGAGATTTTACTGAATTCTATCGCTGTTCTCCTCTTCCAGTTGCTAGAAAAGCCATCTGCATCCTGAAACCTGGGTAACATTATATGCTTCGGATAATCTTACTACCTCCATCCCCAGCGAGCTCACAATTTCCTAGTTATAAGAACACAGCTCAAAGCATCTGCAAATGTAGAGGCAGCTCTCAAATTGGAATTAAGTCAGACTTAATAGTAAATTATCTATGTTTATATGTGATCCCTATATTCAGTACATATTTATATTCATATGTTACTAATACATATATAGACAAATAGTCGATAAGCTGTTCTATAACTTCACAGCGATTTTCTCCCTCATTAGTTCGGTTTTCAGTTTTCTTACGCTTTCTTTGGAGACAGTGCAACCCAGGGCTAGAACGCATGCTTCAGCCAGTGCTAGTCTCCAGCTCTCATGCTCCGGCCTCAGCTTCTCACGCACTAAGAGTCATAAAGTGACCTTATTTTGCCTAAGCACTTTCCTCTTTGAAATTTAGAACATGTATTTTCAGTAAAGTCAGTCACTAGCTGTACTGATGGGCTCTTTGCTGGAGTCTAACCCGCCATCTTGCCCTGGAGGTATAGTCTCTCTCCTGCTCACTGTGCATTTATGTGGACTCTGGGGATTGAACACAGCTATTCACGCTTGCATGGCACGTGCCTTATCCGCCCAGCTGCTTCCCTATCCCCTATAACAGAATTAAAATGCATTTTTCCAATATATAAAGCAACTAATTACCATCCAAATCTAGTTATGAATGTTTATCCCGCCTGAGAATATCCTCACGCTCCTTTACGTCAGACAGCTCGTCATTCCTTCCGATACATCGTTCCGTCACCATGTGGCCTGCCTTTCAAAAGAATAGAATTTATTTTTCAACATCGTGATGTATTTGAAAATATTTATATGTAGAAATAGCCTACTTTATAAATGAATATTATTATATTGTGTGAATGTATTGATTCCTCTAGTAATTGACAAATCTATTGTGCACTTGGGGTACACTTTGCATGAATTTCATTTATCTGTTTTGGCTAAGTTGTGACTCACAGCCCAGAGTGTGGCGTCTCTTGGTGGGTATTCATGTGCATTTGAGAAAAAAGTATGTTCCGCTCTTGTCAGCTGGACTGTTCTGCACTGTTAAATAAGCCAAGTAGGTTCACAATGCTGTGCAAATCACCCAGATCATACTGATTTTCCACCAGCTCAATCTGTCAATTACTGGAAAAGGAGTGTGAAAGTGTCCAATTAAAATAGTGAAATGGTCTATTTCTTTTGCTTTTGCAAACTTCGCCTCATGCAGTTTGGCAACCTGTCAGACACATACAAATTTAGTGCTGCCCTATTATATCTTCATGGACAATTGACTCCTTTATAATTTTTATGTAAAGCTCCTCTTTTTCTCAATTTATGTTCTTTCTAAAAGTTTTCATGTTATTTATTTACTCTGTGTCTGCCTGCCTGCCTGCCTGCCTACCTGTCTGTCTGTCCGTCTGTCTGTGTGCACAGTGCACATAGGGAGGTTAGAGGACAATCCAAGGTGTTCGCTGGCTTCTTCCCCCATATGGGCCTGGGCGGCTGAACCCGGGGCTTCAGGCTTGGCCACGGGCACCTTTACAACGGAGCCATCTCTCCAGCCTGGGTGAGCCATGTGCTGAGGTCTGTTTTGTTAAAATACAATATATCCAATCTCACTTTCTTTTGATGAGTGTTAACATTTTCTGTTTTTCTCTCTCATTTTACTTTTAGTCTGGTTTTGTATTTAATAGATGCATTTAGATCAGTGGTTCTCAACCTGTGGGTTGTAACTCCTTTGGGGATGTTGAATGGCCCTTTCATGGGTAGGGGACTAAAGCCGGTAGAAATATAAAGCTATTTACATTACAATTTATAATAGAAACAAAAAGAAAAATTACAGTTATGAAGTGACAATAAAAATAATATTATAGTTGGGTATCACCACAACAGGAGGACTGTATTTTATAGTTTTAGAAAGGTTGGGAACCACTGGTTTAGATAGTATGTTAGACAGTGTGTCTTACATCCACATTGACAATCTTTGGCTTTTTACCAGTGAATTTAGAGCATTTTTATCTCACAATCACTGAATAATTGAAGTAATGCCTGTCATGATTGTCATTGTTTTCTTTTTTTTCTTTTTTCTTTTTTTTTTTTGCGGTTGGTGTTTGTTTCTCTTTTTCATCTTATGCTTTTAAGTGGGTTCTTGATATAGTTCCATTTTCTCTCCTTCCCTTGGAACAATATTTATTTTTGTAATATAGTGGTTCCACTAGAGTTTTCACTATTTATCTGCAACCAAGTCAACTTTCAAACAACACGGGGTAGTGCGGATAACTTACAGCATTATTACAACATTATTCCCAGCATCTCTGCTCACTCATTGACATGCTAAAATAGCCCACCAAGAGGTGCTGTCCTTTCCCCACCTGTCCCAGTGCAGTAGCCAGTGACAGTGGCCCTGTGGATCCCGAGGGAAGGAAGAGGGAGGCAGGAACCGTGGGGGTGAAGGAGGCCTCAGTTGGAGATGAGCCTGGTGAGAAGCAAACTTCTTGGGAGACAGGCTTCATAGGCTACGTTGTAGGCTTGAGTAGAGGTTACCTGGGTGAGTGTACATCATTGCACACTGTGTGTTGGGAATGCCTTAGTTTCATGAGGAGGAATCCCAGGTGCTGCAGGACATGACCTTATAAGGGAAAGGTAAGTTTAACCTCACCACTAGGCTACTTGACCACTTCAGGGTGGCAAGAGTTGGGGCACAGGGCTTCGTGCACTGGGACATGCAGGCCCAGGACAGCAGGGGAGCAGTCCAACTCCTGGCCATCTCAGGATGGATTTCCAGGGTTTGGACACATCTTGACCCACTCCAAGAGGCTCCCAACTCCCGGTCCTATGGCTTCTGGCCCAACAGGGGCCACAAAGACGGCAGTGACGGCAGGAATGACAATAGGGCTGGAGTAACAGACAGCTCAGCTGTTAAAAGCAACTTTCTGATCTTGCATAGCACCCATATTGGGTGACCTACAACCCCCTGAGGCTCTAGTTCCAGGAGCCCTGATGGCCTCTTCTGGTCTCTGTAAAGACCAGAAATACATACAGTATAGACATACAGACACACACACAGACACACAGACACACACACAGACACACAGACACATACACACACACACACACACACACACACACACACACACACACACACACGCAAATACTTAAGTGTTCACTCCAGCCTGTATTTAGCTTTTATCAAGTAACCCTAATTGCTTTAAAAAGTCTTTACCGTCTAATGTGTCTAAATCTTCTATCCCAATTAATATGACAAATTCCTTAGATTTCCATATCTGCTTGTCCTTTTAAATTTGTGGAGTGCAATTATTTAACATGTAACCTCTATTACTTCATAGGTCTAAGAGAAGCCATTAAATTTTAGTGTATTTAGATTTTCTGACATGTATGTCACAGAAACATTTAAATACTCAGTTCAACCTGGAAGTTTGTAATTGGTACTTGAGTGAAAGAGCGGGCAAACGTCCGCATTCCTTTTTCTTTGGGTTTATGTTTGCATTTATCTAAAATTGGATTTTGTTTTTTGTTTTTTTGTTTTGTTTTGTTTTATTTTTTGAGACAGGGTTTTTCTATGTTGGCTTGGCTGTCCTAGATTCACCTTGTAGACCAGGCTGGCCTCAAATTCACAGCCATCCACCTGCCTCCGCCTCCTGAGTACTGGGATTAAAGGCATGCGCCACCACACCTGGCCTTAAAATTGGAAATTTTATAAGTTTTGTGGAAAATTAACTTTATAATAAATTTACATACCACACAGTTTTCCAAATTTTTCTGTTATTATGCCATCCCTCTCTTTTGCAATAAGGATGAGACTTCCAGATCTTTTATATACTCATCAATCACCGGGCCACTTTGCTTAATTTTAGAGATCTATTCATGTTTTTCACTTTAAACAAGAAATCAGAAATGTGTCACCTGGAATGGAGATAATATCCCTAATCTGAAAATAAAAGAATTGTATCTATCATGAGGATGGTTAGATAAAAACAGGGTTACTTCAACAAAGAACCACACTTGGAAAGCTGTCCGAGTATTGGACAACACTTAGAGTAAGAAAGAGGCTCACTCATAATTATAGATGAAGATTAAAAATAGATTATGGACTAGAAATCAAATTAGAATCAGTGTGTCTATGTGTGTACCAGTGTGGAGGAATGACCACAGTTCTAGATTATTCTGCGCTGTGCATCTTTGCTGGTACCAATGGGACAGATGGCCAGCCCAGAGGCTGTGTTAGCGAATACTTATGTTAGAATTGGCCAATGTGGGCAGATGCTTCCTTCCAGTGCCACATATGAATCAGATGTTAGACTAATTAAAGGCTTTAATAAAATGAGCAGAAAATACACATTCATATTCAATTGTTGTCCATAAAACTTTATTCTGACATAAAAGGAATTATTAGTGATTGACATAAGAAAACAAAATATTTATAAATTATTTGATTATTTTTAAATTAAGGTTTACAACTTCTCTAAAATATGTCAAATTTCACTGAAAACTACCAAAGATGAATTCTTATTTGTTAAAAACAAATTCTTGTCAAATCAATTATATATATATACATATATGTACATACATATACATATATACAAACACATTTAAAATCAAAATTATAACAAATGCTTTATAATACTTTTTTCTGTTTTTAATTTTTAAATTTTTCTTTAAAGGAATAAAATACAGTGTGTAGTCAAAAGCAAAATATGAGTAACTATGGACCAGGAACATAGATTTAGATCATTCCAAATATATGTCGTAATGCTAAAGTAGTTTCGTGGAGTTTTATGGTAAAAGAGCAAAGAAAGTTATAAACCAAGGCATTTTAAAAGTCTAGTGTTAACAGCTTCTTTCCCGGATTTTCACCCCAAGGTTGTTTTTGATTTGTAGGTAGATCAAGACCAGCCTAGGACAGAAGGGATGGCTGGGATTCAAACACTGGGAAGATGCTGACTGAGGAAAAGCCCAGGGCTGACCCCACAGGGGGTAGAGAACCAGGAACCAGCACATTGAGTCTGGATCCAGGGAGTCACAGGCGTGGACTAAAAGGACAGACTGCGAGCAGAGAGAAAGGACACAGAGTAGCGACTTGAGCAAAGTGCACCTGACGTTCACCTCTTCCAAAGCACTGTCAGAGCCCTTAAGGCACAGCTCCTGGTTTCTCCTGTTACCCTAACAAATAGATAAAACAGGTAAAGTAGATAGACAAAAGTCTACTGTGCTCTCTACGAACTTATGCAAGGTACTGTTTTGGTTCATATATCTTGATCTTATCAGCTCCACACTATAGTGAATTCTTAAAGCAGATTTTGACACTTTTGGTATAATGCTGACTTTCAGTAAATTTTCTTTTTCTTGTTTTCCTTTTGTTGAAATTAGATTTTTCTTCCCCTCACATAAAATATCCTGATTACGGTTTCTCTTCCTTCCACTCCTCCCGCTCCTCATCCCCTCCCATCCAGATCCATCCCCTTTCTGTCTCTCATCAGAAAACAAGCAGGAGTCCAAGGGATAACAATAAAATGGAACAAAATATAGTAAGATAAAACAAAAACTAACACATTTGTGGTAGGATGGCTCGTCCTCTGGATAGCTGCCCAAGATCTTAAAGTAGATTAATTCTCATCTTCCCAAAGACTCCATGGCTGTATGAGTTTTCACTCCCATCAGCAACCAATGAATGTTCCCCTCAATCCACATCCTTGCCAGCACTAGCTGCCATTTGTTTATTGATCTTAGCCAATCTGAGAGATGTAAGACGAAATCTCAAAGTACTTTTGATTCGCATTTCCATGATGGCTAAGGCTGTTAAAATTTCAAAAGTGTTTATCAACCTTTCGAGTATCCTCACTGAGAATTCACTATTTAGACCTGTACCCCATATTTAATTAGCGTATTTGTTTTCTTGATATCTATTATTTAGAGTTATTTATGTATTTTGGATATTACCCCTCTGTCAGAGTGTAGAGTTTTTGTTTTCCTGTTCTGCAGGCTGTCACTTTGTCCGAATGACCGTGTCTTTTGCCATGTAAAAGGTTTTTCAGTTTCATGGGATCACATTTATTAATTGTTGGTCTTAGTGCTTTTCCTAATGGTTTTCTGTTCAAAAAGTCTTTTTCAGGCCATTGAGTCCAATGCTAGTCTGTACTTTACCTTCTACGGGATTCAGTACATCTGGGTGTGTGTTGAGGTCTCAGATCCTTTGGGAGCTGTTTTGTACAGGGTGATAAATAAGTGCCTACTTACACTCTTGTACGTGCAGCCACCCAGTGTAACCGGCACCGTTTGCTGAAGATGCATGCATTTGTGGTTTATTTGTGAAAAATCAGGTGTTCTTAGATGTGTGAACTTATGTCTGGGTCTTCAGTTAATCTCATTGATCAACATGTCTGTTGTTATGCCAGTACATGCTGTTTCTGTCACTATGGCTCTGCAGCACAGTTTGAGATTGGTAAGGTGATGACTCCAGTACTTCTTTTATTAATCAGGATTGTTTTAATGATCCTGGGCTTTTGTGTTTCCACGTGTCCTTTCAAGATGTGTGAATATTTATGTTGAAACTTTGGTGGGATTGCACTGAATCTGCAGATTGCTTTTGGGAGGGTGAATATTTTTACTATAATAATCATACTGATCCATAAGCATGAGAAATAATTTCATCTTCTGATATACGCTATCATTTATTTCTTCAGTGTCTTAAAGTTCTTATTATAATCAGTTATTCACCTGCTTGGTTACAGTTACTCCAATATATTTTCAAAAAATGTGAGGATATTGTATATATTAAGTCAACTGATAGATGTGCATTACTTTTGTAACCTGCTACTTTGCTATAAGATTTGTCAGCGAGTGGTAAGTTCTTGATGGAATTTGAGGGTGATTTATATATTATTATATCATAATAATGTATTCCTACCCCCTTTTTTTTAATACCCTTGGTGTCTTTTAGTTATCTTAGTGCTCTACCTAAGACTTCAAGTTCTGTGTTGGATAGGTGTGGGGAGACAAGCTTGTCTTGTTCCTAATTTTAGTAAGGATGCTTGGATTTCTCACCATTCAGTATTTTTGCTGAGTGCTTGCTGTAGATCGCCTCCATTATGTTAAGGCATGTCCCTCGTATCCCTCTTCTTTCCAGGTCTTTTATTATGAAGGGGTGGTAGACTTTGTAAAAGGGCTTTTCAGTATCTAATGAGATAGTCGTTTGTGTTTTGTCTTTCAGTTTGTTTATATGGTGAATTAGATTTATCAATTTATGAACGTTGAACTATTCCTGCATCTCTGGAATAAAGCTTACTTGATTATGGTGGATGATCCCTGGATTCAGTTTGTAAGTGTTTCACTGAGAATTTTTACTGCTATGTTCATAAAGTAAATTAGGCTATAATTCTCTTTCTTTTGGGGGTCTATGTTTGTTTTCAGTGTCAGGGTATCCATGGCACCATAAAAAGAAATGGACAATGTTTCTGCTGTTTCTATTTTGCGGAATAATATGAGTTATTTTGGCATTAATTCTTCTATTAACTTATTGTACAGTTTGGTGCTAAAAAGAATCTTGTTCATCATCTTCTTGGAGGTAGGCTGGGTGTTGCCAGGAGTTAATCTGTCCTTTTGTCAATGAATCTTTAAAATAATAATAATAATAAATCTTTAAATGCCCTATTCTGTAGGTCTCTGAGGCTTTTGAAGACCCTATCTAACTATTTTACATTATCTATCTATGGAGTCATAGCTATCTGTTATACCTAGGATGTATATTCTTGTGATAAAAATAGACTAGTAATTGACATAATGATATGATCAACTAACAATTAACTTGTATTACTTAATTATCCTGATCAGCCTACAATAGCACTTTCAAAGTATTGGAAGTAAACCTTGTATTATAATTGAGTGGTATGGGTACAATGCTTCATATTAGAGTAGAAATATATATAAAGCGTGTGAAGAATAATCTTAAATTTGAATTCTGTACCAATGTATCAAAATATCCGTTAGGTTCATTTGTTTTATGATGTCATTTAGCTTCTGAATATCTGTGTTTAACTTTTGAGTGGATGGACTGTCTTTTACCAAGATTAGGGTATTTAAGTCACCCACTTTCAGTGTGTGAGGATCAATATGTGATTTAAGCTGTGTCAGTGTTTCTCTTATGAACTTCAGTGCTGTTGCATTTGGTGCATAATATTTAGAATTGCAATATCTTCTTTGTGAATTTTCCTCCTTTTGAGTATTTAGTGTCCTGTCTTATCTATTCTAATTAGTTTTGGTTTGAAGTCTATTCTGTCAAGTAGTGAAACAGCTATACCAGCTTCGTCAGACCACTTACTTGGAATATCTTTTTTTTTTTTTAATAATTTTATCCTGATGTGATGTCTAACCTTAATGTTAAGGTGTTTTTCATGGATGCAGAAGAAAGACATCCTGTTTTCACATCTGTTCCGTTCTTCTGTGTTTTCACATGGGAGATTGAGACCATTGATGTTGAGAGTTATCAATAGTATGTGTTTGTTGAGTCTAGTTATTTAGCTGTGATGGTATGGATCCCCCCACACACACCCTTAACTTGCTGGCCTAAGATTATTTATTCCTTGTGGTGTTTCTGGTTATGCTCAGCCTTTTCGGCTGGAATCTTTCCTTCTAGTGCCTTCTGTCAAAATGGATTTGTAAATAGGTACTGCTTAAATTTCATTTTTTTTCATGGAATTTTTTTTTCCATCATTGTGATTGAAAGTTTTGCTGGGTATAGTGCTCTAAGCTGGCATCTGTGGTATCTTAGAGTTTGCAAAGCTTCTCTTCAGGCACTTATGGCTTTAAAGTCTATTGGCTAGTCAGATGTTTATGTAATAAATCAGCCTTTATAAGTTATTTGCTTAATTTTCCTTTAGAATATGTTTATTTTCCTTTAGAATGTATACTGATATATAAGTTTAATAAATATTATTACTTAAATATTTAATAATATTAATCATTAATAAATATCTGAAGTTCCATATGCTTCTTATACCTTGATAGGCACCTCTCTCTTTAGGTTAGATTTTTCTATGACTTTGTTAAAATATTTTTGGTGTTCTTAACCTTTTATCTTACTTTACTCTATTTATATTATTTTTAGATTTGGTTTTTTCATCCTTTTACTGGACCTCTTATACCTAGATGCCTTTAGAGTTCTCATTTTCTTTGACTGAGGTATCTGTTTTCTTCTGTCTAATCTACAACACCTGAGGTTCTCTCTTCCATCTTTTACACTCTGTTGGTGAGACTTGCTTCTAAGGCTCCCCTTTGAGTTCCTTTTTTTTTTTTAATTTCCATTTGTACATAATTTTGGACTTATTTTGTGATTTTATTTTTACTTTCATATTTTAAACTGCTTTCTTTATTTCATTATGCTGTTTGTATTTTCACAGACTTCATTGATAGGCTCATGGATTTATTCATATCCTCTTTAAGGTCTTTGAACATATTAATAATATCCATCTTAAAGTTCTGTCCTGGATTCATGGGTTTATTCATATCCTATGAAAGGTCCTTGGGTATATTAATAATATCCATTTTAAAGTCCTTGTCTTGTGCGTCTGTCATATTATGTTTCTCAGGCCCTAGTATATTCTGGTTGCTGGGCCCTGGTAGAGACATATTGTCCTGCTTGTTATTGGTTGTATTTTTATATTGGCATCTAAGCATCTGGGGTGGGGATGGTTGTAACTTTAGGAGCTGGTATCCGGTACTGTCCTTGTTGGTTGGGTGTGGTGTTCTTCTTTGGTTTCTGTTGCCCTCACCTATTCGTAGAAGAATGTGGTGGCTGTGGGTTGCCTGCTATGGGATGCTTCTGAGATCCTGCCCAGGGCAGCCACTGGGGGTCCTAAGTAGACGGTGTTTCTAGGTATTGGGAGCTGACACTGAGGAAAGGGCACTGGACTTGGAGGGCAGGAGGGAAAGTGTAGGCCTCCTACAGCACACTGCCTACCTGATTCCCTGACCGTTGTACAGCACACTGCCTACCTGATTCCCTGACCGTTGTACAGCACACTGCCTACCTGATTCCCTGACCGTTGTGGCTGTTGGGTTTCCATGGAGGGCTTCTAGGTTTGGGACAAGCTGGAGACACATGATGGGGGTACGCTCTTGGGAGGACGTCAGGGTGACTCCTAGCAGCAGGGGATGTGGAGACTGAAGTGACTACATCCTATAGCAAGGCAGGACTTCTAGTGGTGGGAGGAGGCACCAACCCAGCCACAAAACCTTTGGCCCAAAATTTACCCCACCTATGTGCCTACATGGTGTGCAGGGATAAAGACAGAGCAGAGATTGGGGGGGGGGGGCAAACAATGACTGGCCCAACTTGAGAACCACCCCATGGAATAGAGCCAACCCCTGACACTATCAAGCACATGCTCCTATACTTACAGACAGGAGCCAACCATTAACTGTTCTCTGAGGGGTTCCACCCAGGAGCAGATTAAAACAGATGCTGAGACCCTCAGCTAAACATTAGGTGGAGCTTTGTGAGCTTTGTGGAAGAGTTGGAAGAAAGACAGAGGAACCCGTAGAGTACAAGAACTCCACAAGAAGGTGAAACAGTCAAGTAACCAAGGACACAGGCGCTCACAGAGACTGAAGCACCAACTGAAGAATGTGCATGGACTGGACTTAGGCCCCCTACACATGTGCAGTTGATGGGCAGCTAGGTCTTCATGTGGGTCGCCTTGTCATTGGAATGGGGATGTCTCTGATTTGGACTCCGCTCCCTGCTTTTGGATCGTTTCCCCCTAGCTGAGCTACCTTCTAGGGCCTCAGTGGAAGATAATGTGCTAGGGTAGGTTGGTGCATGGGGCTCCTCTTTTCTGAGGAGAAGAGGAGGGGAGGAAGAAAGAAGAAGGTGGGAGGGAGCAGTGGTAGGGATTTAAGGTGAATAAATAAATAAATTTTAAAAATAAAAATAGAAAAGCCTAACAATGAAAAAAATTGACTAAATTGATATTAAGGATGATTTTTAAAAAATATTTATATATGTGTGTGTTTGCGTTGTTTCACGTACAGGTACATACGTGTATGGGTGAGTGGTGAGTGTGAAAGACAGAAAAGTCTCAGATCTCAGCTGTCCCTGTTCAGGAGACATCCATCATCCCCATCCCCCACATGCTTTATTGAGACAGGATTGGCTTCTCGGTGGCCTGGAACTTGTCAAGTAGACTACACTGGCAGGCTGGAAATCCTCTTGTCTCTACATCTCTGGCTCAGGGATTACAAGGCCAGCTGCCATGCCCAGCTGTTTTATGTTGGTTTTTAAAGCAAGATCTTAAACATCTGAGCTATATCTTTAGCCCAGTCATTGTTCTGTAACTTTCACTTTTGTGTAATTTCAGTATTCTTTACCAATCATTATTTCTTTTTACACCTGAACCTACATTTTAGAATTCATGAACAAATATGGGTTGAGCAGCTGGAAGAACTGTATTATCATAAGATGTAAAATTAAGGCATGTATTTGATATTAAACAGTAAATTTTCCATGTCATATGCTAATGTCTCGGTATTATTAAAAAGAGACAAACAGCTCGCTAAGCAGAGTGTCCCAACTGTGCACATTTTTATACTCTTCCTGGAAGTAGCTTTCTGTACTATGGTGAGAACCTCAGCTTCATGCATAAGTTCATTTACAATTTCACAAAGACTCCAAATTATACATAGTATTCACATCCCTTATTAGCTGAGTGAAATATTGAGAAGGGAATAGTTTAACACTTAGCAGATGGGAAGCTTCGGCCCCTGAAATGCGATTCTAGTGTCTTCTCTGACAGGGAGGTGACAGATGGGTGTCAGTCACACACCCCAGGGCAGAGGATGCATGTGCAGAAATCACACAGGGACAAGTGTGTTCAAAGACAACACTCCAGTTCTCCCCAATAAGCCAATAACTGACACTGATCGTCAAAACTGTCACGCCATGGAAGGTCTAGCATTTGCTCTTGACTTTTACCCTCAGTGTGACTCCCAGTTCGTGGGAAGCATTGAACTGTGGGTGGTCAGATAGTACACTGACATTCTGTCAGAATTTTCTATGTATTGGACCCCTTCAGATATCCACGTAGGATTCAGCAATGTGTTTGGGTGAATACATGGCTAACAGGATGTGTATGTCACATGTGCTTCAAGCTCCATAAAACCTAGCTTCCCCTTTGTGCCTGCCATGTCTGGGCCTGTCTATAATATCAGTCTTTAGGACGTGGGAGGAACTTCCATTCACTTCTGTCAGCCAGTAACTCTAGCATTTTTGTTTATTGCTCTCTTCCTCTATTCCCTTGGAGAAATGAATAGTTGGCACTCAACTCCTAAAGTTAAACCTCTGTGCTTTTCTCTTCCTGGGCAAACTGCCACAGTGAAGTTTTCTTGTTCTTGTCTACAGTAACTTAACTGATCCTCTGAGGGGTCCTTTAGTTTCCCACTGACAGTGCATGAGCCAAAGTGGTCTTTCTAAATTAAAAGGCATAATATACTTAAGAGCCCCCCCTATGGTTTTCAGGGTGAAATCTAGGATTCTCACAGCCCAACATCCTCATATTGAACTTAATGAATCAAAAAAAATGGCTGAAATCTAAGGAAAACTTACCTGAAGAAACAACGTAAGTTATTCTAAAGTATGCATGAATTGAAAAAAAAAAACTGGGTAATGGGTGGCTGGTTTCCAATAAAGAAATGGAAGCTTATCAATAATAACCAAGTAAGTTATATGCTTTATTCATAATAATTTTTGAGGTTCTCACCCTACAGAAGAATATAGGAAACATTGCTCACTTCACATCTCTAGATGTTCCATGACCTCTTGTTAAAGTGGAGGTGATAGAAGTAGTTGTTGCCTAATTGGCTTTGATTGTAGGACCTGCTGCATGTAAACACACCGCCGCCCTTTTCTCTTTCCAGATGCAAGGAAGAAATATGTATTTCTTCTTCCAATGTTTTGTAGGTGGGCAAAGGAAAATATGAGAGTGTATTGTCTCCTATCTGTAACAGGAGATAGTGAAGTTAGATACAGTTGCATCCATTTGAAAGTTCACAACTCTCAACCAGCAATCATTCTTTAAAACAATGTCCCTGTTTGGTAAGGTACTTGGCACCTGCTGTGCAAAAGGAGCCACTGAATTGTAACGATGATGTCGTATAGAAACTTCCCTTTAACTGATGAAACCTGATAGATTTTTCTATAAGTCACTGCTACAGGCTCAAAGCCCAATTCCCATATATTATTTTTAAACACAGCAAGCATCTATTATGTCTGGTACAATGTTAAATGTAAAAATCATGTAGTGAAAACCTCTTTGGCCAAAGGCAATCCTTTTACATTAGAAGTATTTCACTAATACCCCAAACACAGAAATAGCAGGAGCATAGCAAGCTGAAGCACTGAGTACCAGAGCAGTTAGTCTGGTAGAATTCACGTGTTGCTTCTAGAAGAGATAACAACTGTGTTGCATTTTAAATAATATGGAGATATTTGCTGGTAATGAAGGATAAGTAGGGGCAGTTTCATACCCTAGAGCAAATCAGGAACTGCATGCTTATATGCAGCTCCCTGGAGCATTTGAAGAAGTACAGGGGAGAAAAACTGAATGGTACAGCAGGATGCCATTACAAAATGAGAAGAGAGATGTGGCCGGATTTGATAGGCAGAACAATCTTTAAATTTTGCAAAAGTATTCAATTATAACTTTTTAAGTGCGAGAGTGACGTGACCAGTTTTCATTTTAACTAATTAGTTTGTCGAACATGAAGAATGAGTTTGGAGTCCACTTGAAGGACATTCATTCTTTATATTGTCTGCAAGGTCTCGCTCAGCGTGAGATGTTGGACGGATGAAGTCGACTGACTGCCTGACTGCTTCAGTGAGTTGGCCTCAAAAAGAAGATCACAGGTCCTGTCTCAGAAAGTAATGAGAAAACTTAAATGGCTCAAAATGTACAAAAGCACTTGGAATAATATCTGTGTGAGAGCACAGAAAGAAGAGAGAAAGACAAGAGAAAAATGGGGTTTCCAATGTATTTATATGGAAATGTAAAATGTTTTACTGGGGTATATTAGTTATATGATATTCCGGGCTTTGTTGTGACATTTGATAGTAGGCACCACCCCTTAGCATGAATAATATTACACATTCTGTGACTCTGTTTTCATGCCAAATGTGTGAACTTTATGTTTGGCAAGAATAAGTAAGAAAACTTTTCCAAACTCCCAAGGAGAAAAATACAGAGAGTTTTTAATCAGAAAATGACATTCACATCCGTTCACCCCAGTGTGCCAGAGCCCAGGTTCACCTTTGCAGAAACACCAGGCTCTTGTTTGCCTGACATCCGGGCATCACCAGGTAGATGAGAACGCACATCTCAGGGCTAAGTGAACCTTGTGTGGTCCCCTGGCTCTCACTGGCACTATCTCTGGCCTCCTTCCGAGGAAGTTTTAAGAGTAGGGAGAGAAGGAAGGCAGGAGCAAGAAAGGGAGAAGGAGAGGGAAGAAAGGAGAGAGAGAAAGGAAGGACAACTTTCACATACTAGAATCAATGTGCTTGAAGTAAACAAAGGTTGTTTTAGATAAGGTTGTTAATGCACCCATGGATGGCTCAGTGGCTGAACTAATGTGGAGGGACATCCAAAAGACTTAAGCTATGAGAATTACGTTCTATCCCATGTACATGGATTTAAATACATATGTACATGTGTGTGTGTGTCAGAAAGTAACAATAAGTGCAATCAATATAAAAATGAGATAACATGATTAACTTTTAAAGTTATTTCACCATCTACAGTTATTTCTGATGTTAAGTATAATTCTACATGAGGAGATTGGTCATGTGACAGAGGAAGAGTATGTGAGCAAGACACAGTGATCAGCATTTTGAAACAGGTGTACAGATATAAAAGTTTGAACTCTCCAACTAAGTCAGAATACGTACATTTTAATAGATATATGATGGTGGAATATTTTTTGTGTTTCTCTGACTTGCAAAGGGAAATATTGTGATTTGCATGTGAAGAGGTCGGATTAAATTTTTATAAATGGAAATGCAGTGCAAAGAATTATTTTGGGAAGCTCTATTTTAAAAATGTAAGATCTAAGCATGCCAATTATTACAGGAATTGATTTAAATTCAAGTGAACAAAAGTTCTGCCTAAAATTAACAAGATGGAATTTTTCACCCACTTTGGCAATTAAAAAAAATCCCTTATAATTGTCTTTTCAGATAACAAAATTTCAGAAAGAATTATACTATGCTAATTCTGTGACTAATATCAAGATCTATTTTCTGAACATGTCAAGAATTCCTACTTATTTTTATGTAGTTACTCAACTTTGAGAATGTTGCCAATTTATCTTTTGTTTGTCTTGGTTTCTCTCATGTAGCAAGTAACTGGAAATAATAATTTAAAAGCAGACATTTCTTTTCCTTACGGATTTGGGGTGAGGGAGTTAGAAATTTGGCAAATGTGAGGAACAGCTTTCTGTGTTCTATCTTAACTGTGCCTCAGCTGTGGGAGTTTGGGAGGCTGGGGGCATTTAGTTGGCTTAGATTTCTCTAACATACAATCTCTAACAGGATGTGTGAATGAGGGCAAAATAGTCTAGGTGCATATAACTCTATAATGTAATACTAAGAATATAATAATTATGTTTTTCGTGGCTGTGCATAACAGGTTGATAAGTGGAATATACATGTTCCTACATTTAGACAAATGTCTGTTGTGGTTAAATTATCAGTATGGCCTAATAATGTTTATTGTCAGACCTATAATTAGTATTAAGGTGGTATTTTATAACCCACTAGCAATCAATCAAGACAGAAATCTGTTATACTTTTTAAATATTTTTAAAAATTTTACACATACATTCATATTATTACCCATATATAAAATAAACTATATACACCAAGAAGAGCCACGAAACAATCAGGAATTACATAATGTTACATTCATAGTGATTTGGCTATTTGTATTTGGCAACCTTGAGGAAAACATCTTTCTTATCTTGGTGAGTGCAAAATTCTGAATGTAAATCAATGTCTATCATATCTCATCTCTATCAACTTAAAACATCTATCTAGATCTAAAAACATCTTAACCCCTAAACAGCTAAGCTTAATTGTAAAACTAAACTATCTGGTCTTCAACCCCATCAGAGACTTGAGAAAGAATAAAAAGGAAGTGCAGGTTAGCAGCTTCCAAAGTGGAAAAAAAAATGAAAGAGACAGTTTGCTACCTGAACAGTCACCCAAAACTCTCTATAACGTTGGAGCACCATCATCAGCCTTCTGGCCCAGGGTATCTAACAGATATTTGTGAGGCAGGAACTATTGAGAACTTGCTTACCCTGTCTTGGCAGAGTTTGGCCATCGAATCTGCCTGCTCCAAGCTTGCCCATTTTTAGGTAGAGTTCTGTCTGTGGCCAAATCATGACATTTTTTTTGCCCAGTGTCTGCTTTGCCACATTTGAAGCCATCTCCAAAAGGAGGTTCATTAGTGCTCATCATCTTCTTGGAGATAGGCTGGGTACTGCCAGGAATTAACCTGTCTTATTGTCAAAGAATCTTTAAAATAATAATAATAAAAAATCTTCAAATGCCATATTCTGTAGGTCTCTGAGGCCTTTGAAGACCTTATCTAACTATTTTACTTTATCTATCTATAGAATCATATCTATCTGTTGCACCTAAGATACATATATTCTTGTGATAAAGATAGACTAGTAATTGATATGACCATGATTTGATCAACTAACAATTAACTTGTATAATTTACTATCCTTAACATCCTGCAATAGCATTTTCAAATAGCCTTAGTTAATCTGGGACAGGGCAGATATTAATCCCCTAAACTACTTCCCATAGTGAGGCAGGTATTGGATACTTGCCCCAATCCCATGGCGTTTGCTTCTAATAATTTCTATCAAGCTACCTCCCATCCATAATCCCAAATACTTGCTAATTATCATCATCTGGGCCAACCCTCCATCCATGCTGGCCATGTGCTTCCCTCTTCCTCTATGAGCTGTCCTCCCTCCTTCCTTCCCTCCCTCTCTCCCTCCCTCCTTCTTTCCTTCCCTCCCTGTCTGTCTTCCTTCCTTCCTTCCTTCCTTCCTTCCTTCCTTCCTTCCTTCCTTCCTTCCTTCCAAAGATTCTCTCTGTCTACAAAAGACCAAGAACTTTAGCCATACCTATCCCATTTGCCCTACTCAGGTGTTATGGCCCTTTATTGGCCAAACAGGAAGTTCCTTAAGCAAGCTTCAGTACAGAGACATCAGCAGTAATTAGCATCAAAGTGTAACAGACCAATCTCCAACACACATCCATGCATAATATCTCAGTGTTAGTTTCAACCCACATTCTCTAAAATAGAATTATTTTCCCCAAACTTCTTTAGGAAATTTGACTCACATATAATATGAATTTATGTAAAAACTGCTGAAGTTTAGGTGTGTTACAGTACAAGCAATGAACACATACTGGAACTAGGCATAATGGTGCACACTAAGGCTCCAGCATTTGAACGACTGAGGCAGGAGAAACACTGTGGCTTGGAGACAAATGGGAGTCACACACACACGCACACACACACACACACACACACACACACACGCACACACACACACACACACACACACACACGCGTGCGTGTGCGCGCACACATACAGAAAGAGAGAGACAGAGACAGAGAGAGAGACAGAGACAGAGGCACAGAGAGAGACAGAAAGACAGAGAAAGAGACAGAGGGAGCCTTAGCATATACTCACTAGGTTATTTAAATATGGAATCAGCATTTTGAATCATCTTCATGTGCTAAGGTGCACAGGATTAAGTGAGCACTGATGTCAGTCAACCCAGTATCTATGAGAATTGCACTTACCCTTGGCAACCTCATTGCTTCTGATACTTACCAAATGAGTTAGCTGAAGAGCAGTGGTGTGAGCCAAAGGATCAGTCAGTTTTTAACATTATGCAAGATAGGAGAAAACAATGAGCAAAGGGAATGGCTTGGAGCTGAGGCTCAAGGTCAACTCTATAAATCAATGGCCTAAGGACTTGGATGAGTCCTTTCCTTCCTTAGTCTCCACATTGTAGAATGGGGATAGTAATGCTGTCTGCAAGAGTGAAGATTAAATGTGTGAGTACCTGTAAAGGCTTAGGGTGGTAAAGGACCTATAGAAAGGAGTCAGTAAACATCTATTATTATCAACTACCTTAGTATTATTATTATCACTGAAATATAGTGTAATTTAAGGAGACAGAAGAAAATATCACAAAATGATATTTTATTTCATGGATGTAATATGCTAATTAAAACAAAATATAGGAGTTTCTAACCATAGCATTTCCTAATATATTATTTCTCTATAGAATTGAGCCACTCTTATCATGGCTTTTGCAGATTTCTTGACAGTTACCTTGACACAGGTAAGAGTAGAGGGGAGCTGGTATGATTTTATATGCCTGCCCTTTCTATGATTAGAGGGCCACACCCTCATTCTTACAAACTCCTGCTGATAGCAATTTCCTGGGTATGTTTCTAAGACTGGAAAAAGGCACAGTAGAGGCGCAGTCAATTGTTAATGCATTCCCAGTTTTGTGGGAAAATAAGAAATGTAAAAAGTAACCATCTGATGTAATGATGTCCCATGACTGATGACTGAGCACAATGCTCTGGAAATAGACGATGAAGGGATGGGCTTGCTCATTCTCAGTCACGACCAACACTTTGCCAGTCTCTGGCTATGTGTTTCCCAACCCTACAGAATGTCATTATTTATAGTGCCTGCTTCCTGCTCATCAGGCAGCCAATATCTTTTTTCAATGCTTAGATAATCTGTGACCTTTTTTGTTATTAAAAATTCTGACATTTCAGAGTTAAAGTTTCTTAAAGTCTTCTAACTTTTCTTTTTTGAAAATGTGAAGTTTATAGACATAGCTATTATTTAGGGGAACTTGCACTATTTAAAGGACTGGAATGTCTTTATCATGGTATCTGTTTTTATTTTGATATTCACAGTGCAGCATGTGTGGATTATTAAAATGTACAGCTCAAATACTTAGTATACTATGCCTAATATTTGAAAACTTCTTATTAGTTAATTAGTTCATTTACTTTATATCTCAATCATAGCCCCTCCCTCTCTCCTCCTGGTCCCACTCTCTCTCCCTCTTCCCATTAACCCCCCTCACCTACCATATGACATTCACAAAACTGTAGAACCTGTGCCTTAAAAGATGGCTTTAACCACCTAGTAGTTTTTATAGCTGCATATAGAGATTCATGGTTTTTGTTGCAGTTATTTTACCCATATGACCTAATAATGTTTATTATTAGGCCTATAATTATTATTATGGCAGTATTTCCTAACCCGCTATCAATCAAGACACAGACACTTGCTATATTTTAAAATAGCCTTAGTTAACCTATGGCAGGGCAGATATTAATCCCCTAAACTACTTCCCATACTGGGGCAGATACGGGATCCCTGTCCCAACGCCACGCCATCTGGTTCTAATAACTTCTATCAAGCTATCTCTCATCCATAATCCCAAATACTTGCTAACGTTCTTCACCTGGGCCAAATCCTCCATCCACATCAGCCATGTGCTTCTCCTCCACCTCACCCATGACGCAGCTTTCTTCTCCTCTCCTTTCCTCTCTTCCTCCCCAGATTCTCTCTGTCTCCCCAAGCCTGGGAACCTTAGCCATGCCTATCCCATTTTCCCTGCCCAGGTGTGATGGCCTTTTATTGGTCAAACACGTTAGGCTCTTAGGCAAGGTACAGGTGGGGCACAGAGACAGCAAGCAGTCATTAGCATCAAAGTACATCAGACCAGCCTCCGAAAGAAGTGTGCGCTTATATGTGTACCTAACAAGTTTGACTGGGTTCCTCTGTTTTGAAATAAACTCACATGCTTGTAGCAGATATTTAGTGTAGTCTAAAAATCTGTTAATAAGTAAAAGGAATGATGGCTGGGTGTGTGTACTGAAACATTATGTTCATAGTGTAATTAATACCGCTTAGTAGTGCATGGAGACATGAATGTTTCATAAATTGTTTCTATTTCGCTTCTTTCAAATTTCAATGTAATAAAAAGTTTCAGAATTTTATCCCTCCTTATTTCTTAAAATTACACATTAGTCTTGGAGAAAAATATTCTGTTTATACATATGTGTTTGCATGAATTTATGCAAATAAAAATACAAATGCATTAATTTACATATTGAGGTAAAAATTAAAATTGAACTATAAAATTCCTCAAATTATCTAGTTATGGCTTTTATGCAAATTTTAGGATTGATGTGTTTTCTTGAGTGCATACAGAAAACCCCAGCACACTCTCAATCACTTTCTTATTATAATCCAATTTACCTGGTGTATATTTCCACAAAGAACACTTCAAGTGCCTCAAAAAATGTGAAGTATTCCTATTCTCAAAGAGGAATATCCCATGGTAGTAGAAAAAGTTGTTTATGAATGTCTTAAGAATGCTTACATTAAATATATGTTTTGACAGCTATTATAAAATACAGCAGCATGAACTGCAATGCTGTCTCGGTTTAGAATGGTAAATTCTCTATATGGTAAGAGTTACAACATGGTGTAATCATACTTCATAATTGACTGTGATGTGTGTGTATGTGGGGGAAGGGAGAGAAAGAGAGAGAGGGAGGGAGAGAGAGAGAGAGAGAGAGAGAGAGAGAGAGAGAGAGAGAGAGGGAGAGAGATGCTTTAACCCCCAATATCACTTAAAAATTAGAAAATCAGTACATACAAATGTTTCTACACATATGCACATTATTACAAAATGGCCTCAGTACATTACTCTGTGTGTATGTGCTGTATATGCAGGTTTTGAGTGAGGATGCCCCTGTCCACGTGGAGGATATTGAGAGAACAACAGTTTGGGTGTCCTGCCTTGTTCACTTGAGATGGGATCTCTCACTGACACCAGGCTGGTGACCATTGGTGCTATAGTTATGCACATATGCACGCCCAGCCTTTACATGGAGCCCTTTTCTGGAGATTTGAATTCAGCATGCCCTGGCTATGCAGCTAGTGTTCTATCCACCGAGACTGCTGCCCAGATCTCTACATTATTTTTCAGTTAAATGAGTGCATTCTGTCCCTGTATACTCAACAACCTGTACTACTCCAAGCTCAGCAACTGAAAAGGTAGAAGCTCAGCACAGTCATACATTTCTACAAGTTTGTACATGTCGATACATTTTATGTCACTGTCACGAACATTTTGTTAAGTGATAATATGTAGAACTTTTTTTTGTTTTGTTTTGGTTTTGTTTGGTTTTGTTTGGTTTTTGTTTGGTTTTTGAGTGAGGATTTCTCTGCGTAGTTGGCTGTTCCGGAACTCATTTTATAGACCAGGCTGGCTTCAAACTCACAGATATCTACCTGCCTCTGCCTCCTTGAGTGCTAGGATTACAAGCGTGTGCCACTGTCCTGGCTATGTAGGACCTTTTAAAATTCACATGGATATAGTTCTGTGAGGAATATAGATGAAACAATAACTGTACCTACCAATTGTCAAGGAGACAAGTATACAAATATTAAAATGAAGGGATAGAGTAAAGGAACTGTTGCCTTTTAAAATATAGAAAGATAGTGACTTTACCACCAGGAAGGGATGCTTGTTACTTTTGGGATTGTAACAGCCCGTTTTGTGGAAGTGGTATTGAGATTAAGTGTTATTTACAGAATTTATGTAGGTAAACAGGCTTAGAGTAAGATCTTTAAAAGAAAGATAGCACATGGTGCTGGAGTTAGGGACATAAAAATTCAGAAGCATAAGATGGAGACTGCACCTGGCATGGCATTGGTATTGAGAGCAAAGACCAGAAAAAATGTAGAGAGCCTAGTTATGCACAGAAGTGGATACTCAGCGCTTCCTGAGCCCAGCCCAGGCATGACTGGGGTATCGCTCCTGGGAGAACAGGTGGGAATATCCTTGAGCGGTAAACCCTTCTAGTGACTTGAGTTGACAGATCTTATCAAACTGATTTGGGGCTGTATTGATATATGAAAGGAAATGTGGCCTAGAACATTCATGCCATTGTTTTTGAGGACAGGAGGCATGACGGTGAATACCCATATGCATCAGGTACTCTGCTAAGCATTAAAATATATTGTGAACCATTTAGGAGAGTTCAAGATTGAAATGCAGAGCGTTCACTGAGCAGCATGGTGACCACACTCACGTGAAGGCACATTCCGGGGAAGTAGACTCTCTTTGGAATTCTTCAGGACTCTGAATAGATGACTACACTATTTTGGAAATAAAAATTTTTGGGTTTCTCCATGGGCTTCTAGGTAGTATTTAATCTTCTGTCTGGCATTTTTTAATCCCAACAATAAGAAGCAATAATGTTACTTTTAAAATCCATACTTTTCATTATAAACCCTGTAAGCCTGTACCCTTAAATATCAATATTTATATTTTATTCTCTGATTTCACATATTCCAGACTTAATATTATCTAATAAACTGCTTGTATAGTATGACTATTATCAACAAGCCTATTTTAACATTGGATTCAAGCTACAAATTAGAGATGAAATATTTAGAAATAAGGTTATAAAGACAAAACATTGTTATTCTTGACAAAATGTTCCATGAATGCAGAATATGCAGGGACTAAAAGAGCATGTTTTATTTGTTCCAGTATTCTTGAGTTGCTTAAAGATTTCCAATACATGTTGAACAATGTGGGCTTCTGCATGCGACAAACACTGAAGTCCTTGCTGAATAGAAGGACAATGAGATACGTGGACCAACAGGAATTAGGGTGGCCATCCTGTACCCCACATCAACAATGAGTGCCAAAATTAGCAAAGCTTTTTGCTTATTAGAATGCAGGTCTCTAGCTAAGGCTTCGAAACAACTAGCAATCACATAATCTCTCTAGCTGAGAGACGAACTTGTCACTCAAGAAAAACCACCTCCATACTCAAAGCACGTCCATCTTTAACACTGCAATGCTTTATGTTTGAACACTTTGTCTCTGAGAGTTTAGCCAGCGTGGTCCATGGAGGTGGCTGGTGAAGGGAGAGAAAGGGGACATTGCTTTGGAACAAAACAGAGAACATCTGCCTGTGAGAGCTAGAAGTATATAGCAACAGCTATATGCAGTATAAATCAAACAGCCAACTGTGCCCCCAAATGGTCTCTCTTTATAGGATGCCAAACCAGAGATGTGGAGCCATGGCAATTAAATTGGTAAGCTAGCATGGACAACTGGATGCATCATTTCTGTGCACAGGTGTGAAGATGTCTATGACCCGTGTTAGAATTTCACACTGGCCCTACCAGACACTGACTTTGATCTCCTGCCTCATTATATCCAAGGCAGGAAGAGACAAACCATCTGTCAGATTACCAAGGTGGCAAGAAATCAACCAGAAAGTCTGAGTCAGTTGGACCATAACTGCAGATCTGTCACAGGGTAGAAAATAAACACTGACGAATGAGTTCCATCCTCAGGATAGTAGTCAGTCTACCTCAGCACAGACATATTCATTCCATGCATATGGACTTCACAAAATTGTTACATTCTTTCTATGGCAATGTCTGAAAATTTCCAGTGTGAAATAGTCCTTTGCTCATCCTGACTGAAATATTTAAAGTCACCATGAGAATAGATCAGGTTGGCAGTAAATCCTTTTTTTTTTTTTTTTTGAGACAGGGTTTCTCTGTATAGCCTTGGCTATTCTGGACTCAGTTTGTAGATCAGGATGGCCTCTAACCTCAGAGATCCACCTGCCTCTGCCTCCCTGGGTGCTGCGATTACAGGCATGTGCCACCATGCCTGGCTGTCATTAAATATTTCCTTTCAAAAATATTTGTCGTGCTCCATAGTGTACTTAGACCTAGAGGCTGATGTATAAGTGCAGTCTGAACATGACACGTACGGGACTTGGAGCTACAGTGTGACTAAAGGTTAACACAGGTGTGAAATCAATGAGTTACTCTGAAGGGTTCTGAGGACAGAGTGGAAAGAATGCTTAAGACACACATCATCTCCCCAGCTCCTGCCATGCGTAGAACATGATGAACGCATCCATTGCTCTTTCTTGGCGAATTTTAGTCTTTATTTACTTTTCAGCTTTTGCCTTGTCCATGAAAAACAAACAAACAAGCAAAAATGAAGCCTGTGTTGACTACATGACGTACACTAATTTCTGTAGTTCTCAATTTTAAGTAATGTGTACTTTCTAACATTTCTACACATTTCAGCATTTGCTTCTAGTCTATGTTTTATTTTATAAGCATGAATGTTTTCCCTACATGTATGTACATGCACCATGTGTATACAGTGCATATAAATATGCTAGGAGAAAGCGCCACATCTCCTGAAATTAAAGTTACAGACAGTTGTTAGCCAACGTGTGGGTGCTGTGAGCTGAAGCCAGGTCCTCTGCACGAGCAGCCAGTGGTTTTGACTACTGAATCATCTTGCCAGCCTCCCTATAGCATATTTTTATCAGAACATTCTATTGTCTGTCCCTTTAGGCATACAAACTATTTTGGTCAGTAAAAGTGAGTATCTGGCAATAAGACTCGATTTTATTAGACATTTTCGAACACACTATGCTCATTTCCAAAGATCTGGTCTCTGGTAGAGTCCTAAAGTAGAGTCATTTGCTAAGTCATTGCTAGGAGATAGCCACAAAATAACAATAACAATAGTAAAAATGATCAATATGAGAGCCTTACAGTAAGCCTTCTGAGCTCTTTTCTTAGTTCACTAGCCCACTTCTTTCCTTGGAAGTTTCTTTTCCTTGTTTTCGTTTGTTTTGTTTTGTTTTTTTATTTTTATTTTACTTTTTTACTATCTGCCTCTATTCCATGTTTGGTTTTGTCTCCATTCCCTTCTTCTAGATACTGGGGTTTTCACTTCACCCATACATCATTTTCTCTTAAACACTGATAATTGTAAAGTTATCCTTGAGATTTTAAAAATGGAGTCTTGCCATGAGAATAATAAAGACACCATCAGAGAGCCTAAAAATTCCATCAAATAACAAAATTAAACAGAAATAAAAATATGAGAAAAAAACCTTACATAATGTCTTCATGAAGCATGTGTCTTGAAGATGAAATTGGAAATGAAGGAAAAAGAGCATTACTCCTGGCTGGTTGCTAAATAGAAAATTCTACAAGTCAATTCTATAAATAAATGCTTGTGGATTCAGTCTTCACTTTTTGATGTCTAGATTCATGTTCCAATAACCTGAACTCCGTGATGACAATGCCAGGCTTGATCTGCCTTCTACACTCTGGGTTATGCTGACTGAGCGGAGTAACCTGCAGGGCCCCAGAAGGGTTCCTCTCTGGGCCTTCAGTTCTCACTTGAATCTAATAGGTTCCCTTCCTGGTTGTGTTCCCTTAGGTGTAGCCCCCTGCGTTGATAATAGCCGGGTGTTTCATTATCCATTGCTTGGTCCTTTCACTTTGGAAATTCGTTAATCTCTGAAATGAACTCTGTGGGTCTGCCATCTGCCTTCTGCTGGGACCCCAACTGCAGAGCTGCAACCGATCTGCAAGGACAGACTTGGAAAGAGAGTGCAGATTGGATTTCAGAAAGAGAGCTTCCCCCATCTTTACAGACACCCAGGTGTCCACAGACAGAGTTCTTTAAAGCCGATGAAAATTAAGCCCTACTGTCTCAATAAATACGAAAAAGTTAGCAGAGTGTTTCTCAGATACCTAAGAAACAAATGTCAAGGCGGCAGATGCACTTGGAATTTTATGTGAGTTGACATATTTCTTTTTAAGTTTGAATTCGTATGTGTCTATGTACTTCTGTGAGTGTGTTGTATGTGTATGTGTATGTGCACGTGTGTGTGCACATCCATGCGCCTATGTGCACAGGGAGGCCAAAAGAGAATACTGCTCTCCATTTCTGACGGAATTGTCACTGGACCTGGAGCAAGGCAGGAGGCCAGGGAGCCAGGTGATTCTCTGACCTCTGTCACCCTTAGCGACAGGCAAAGCCACGCCCAGATCTTTAGAACAGGGCTTCTACGACTGCGTTCTCATGTCTGCACAGCAAGTACTCTTGCACATCTTACCATTTCTCCAGCTCTGCATGTTCATTTGCCCCCCCCCCCGCCCCGATAGCTTTTCCTGCATCAAAGAAAATTTAACAAGCATTAAAATAAAAGCTACTCATGCAAATACACTTTACAAGTATTTAGATTAAATTGCACAAAAATGAAGTCACTAACCTTGCCCACCTTGCACAAAGGACAGTTTCAATTAGAGGGTGAATAAATATATCCTACAGTAAGATTAGGAGCAGACAGGAGCAGGAGATACCCACACAAATGCTCTTCTGAACCCTCTGTCAAGACTACCTTGGAAACCCCATTCTTTCCTCTGAGGAATTTCCTTACTACTCGATTTGTACATAGTACCCTCTACATAATTCCTCCTCGGCTTAGTTTTCTATTGTGTGAGTGCCTCTCTGTTGTAAAATTCTTGAGTGTATTTTTCAGCTGTATAGTATGGAACATAATATGTGTTCAGTAAATGGCTCTCAAATGAAGTAGTTGGATATTAGCAGTAAAATGAAAAATAAAGACTGTCCAAGTAACAATTGTCTCTGACAAAAACCTAGAGTCCTATTTCACACAAGTGAAAGTAGTTAATGAAATATACTCAGGAACAATAGATTAATATCTAATGTACCTAAATATCACCATATAAATCTCTCAGTGTTTATTCACTGACCTTCATAATACCTTCTGATGGATGATATACTGATAAACTCATTTTAGCTAAAATAATATTGTAAGTTGAACATGCACTTAATAAACTCAATCTTCTGAATACCAAGTGCTAGAATAGTACCCAGAAGTGGGTCTGAGTCCCATCGCGGTTCATGGTTATTTGGGGCTGAGATTCACTTTTAATGTTGTACATATTATAAGAAATAGAGAGTTTGTCTTACATCTCCAGCCCAGGAAAACATCAAATTTCAAAATTCAAAATCCGAGGTACACATTATTCTGACTGCTTGGTGTGTTGGCTGCTTGTGTCTTGTTATGTTGAAAGGCTGCAAATCAAATAATGATACATACGGAGCTGTATTGGTAAAGGTTTTCCACAAATAATATAAACAAGAATAGTATATATGTTATATTATATATATATACATAATTGAACGTGTTTTACTTAGATATAAAAACATCTGTGTCATTTGTACGTATGTGTGGTATATAAGAAGGAAAGAAGGAAAACAAATTGTCAAGTAACTTGTAAACAGATTACGTTGCACTTTACATTTATTTGTGCATGCATGTGTGTATGTATGTGCGTGTGCATGTGCACATGTGTGCGTGTGTGTGCATGTGTGTGTGTTCATTAACCCGTACTGCTACCTGCATATGAGGGTCAGAATACAATTTCCAGGGATTGAAATCAGACCATCAGAGTGGGCAGCAAAGACTTTTGCCTGGTCTATCATTTCTCTGGTCCAGTAAGTATGATGTAGATACAATTTCCTTTTGTGGTTTTTCTCTAGTCTCTGGTTTACCTTCACATTTTCTTTAAAAAATGCTAAAGAATGACAAGCTTGAATATTGATAAATGACAATTTAGCACTTTTGTGTTTATCCTTTTCTAGTGTTTTCTACCTTGAAGTCATTCTAATGTGTTAATCCTGGCTGCTTTATAGTGTTCTATAAAGATTTATTTATTTTTTATTTCATGTGTACGACTGTCCTACCTGCATGTATGCATATGCGTCACCTGCTTGTCTGGTGCCCTCTGAAGCCAGAAAGGGGCATCAGCTTCCTTGAGTCTGGAGTTATGAATAGTTGTGAGCTGCAGCTTGGGGGGTTGGCACCAAACCCAGGTCCTCAGGAAAAGCAGCAAATGCTCTTAACAGCGGAGCATTTCTCCAGGCCAGAGATTTATAGTTGTCACATTTACATTTAGATTTATGATATATCCTAAGTTAATTTGTGTATATAATTGAGATAGATTTAAAGTTGGTTTTGTTTTAATATTCAAGTGTTCCAGCACTATTTCCTGAATAGGTCAGATTCCCTGAGCACATCTGTCAAGTGTCAGTGTGCTAACTATGCACAGAGACGTTTCAAGCCTGGCTGTTTTATCCTGTAGACCATTGTGTAGGTGCGATGCTGTCTGAATTCATGCTTTAGGCAACTGAGATTGTGAGTTTTAAAACTATTTCGCTCTGCATCACTTTTGATGATTATACTTACCACAGATCACATATTCTTACCCTTTTCAGTGTCCTGTCATTTTTATTAGAATATAGACATTTAACTCTGATGCTTTTTAATTCAGTGATTATATCCTTTAAAAGAAAACCTGTATATAATAATAAGTGAAATGAAAGAAAAAAAATCACTGGTGTAACTCCTAAAGATAAAAACATGGTATCTGAATTTAAAAATTGACTACAAAGGTGGATGAAAAAGGACAAATGAATTTCAGGAAAAATATATTCTTCATGATTGTGATATAGAGTGGAGAAAAGACAAATACACAGAAAAAATGCTTAACATTTTAGGAAACAATGGGGAAATAGGTAAGAAAATGCCTAAAATGGTTTCTTCTAATCATATTGTATGCCATTTTTTAGTCTCTTTCTACAAACCTCAGGTTGTTGTGTTTTTTTTTTTTTTTAATATGTAACAGTTCACATTTTTCTCTTCTACTTTAGATGTCTGCTGATTTTGTTTCTTTGATGATAGCTACTTGAATTTTAAGATGATTATATTTGGTTGTGTTTCTCAAAGAGTATTGAAGTTTTTAGCGAGCCACTGTACTCACAGATCAATCACACGTTTTAATGAGCTGTTTAGGGATTTGGAAGAACATGTATAGACTAGCTTTCACTATCGATCTGTTTGAATCATCCCCCAAAGACATCACCCGTGATGAATGTTCAAAGTAGCCAACATGTGTCTTCACTTTGGTTGGTTGGTACACTCAAATATCTCTGTGTAAATGAATTGTTTAGGGCTGGGCCTTCATCTTTCAGTTACTCTCAGTGTCTTGGGGAGCCATAACTCGCTCTGCCTCAGTGGGAAATTCTAATACCAAGGCCAAAAGTTAGCCTTGATCAAACCCAGAGTGACACAGACAAAACAAGGAGACATGGATTAGGAAGGGGGGAATAACAGGAAATGGCAGCAGGGAAGAGGATGGTAACGCGAGTCGGGCAGAGGACAGAGATGAGAGAAGATGGGATCAGAGAAACCAGAATACATTGTACACATCTATGAAATGATCAAAGTAACTAAATAAAAATAGCTCCCTGTTATCTATAAAACCTGTTCTCATAACTTTTTCCCGCAACGTTAACTTTGCTATGCACACACCAGGATTTATGCACAGGTTCAGAATATGCCTGATGTATTTTTCTGCTGTTCAAGTCCTCCTTTCTGATGATACCCGTCCTACACACTTGTGACCCAACACTCAGGTAATCTTTAGAGGCTGCCTTTGAAAGACTTCTGGCTTTCTTTTCCATGTATTTCCCTGCTGTGCTCTGCACTCTACATTTCAATGCTCCTTCCTCATAAGTCTCCTGCATATTGACCTTTGTCCAGTGAATTCATGAATGCCTTCCTGCCTAGCAGCAACCTTTCTATTTGTAACTTTTGTTTCAAGAAGTTAGAAGTTTCCTCCTCTTCATTGCTATCCTCTTTTTTCCCCCTTCCATATTATATAGTCCAAGGAAAATACTAAATTGAGCAAGGACTCATTGTATTATTTCTTCCTTTCCAGTGGTTAAAAGGCTTTTAGGAAGGGACCCAGGCCCGTACTTCGGCTTTCATGAAGCAGAACAGGAAAACAGTCACGAATTGAAGACAGCCTCAGCTACATAGTGAGACCCTATATAAACAATGAAAATTCTGTGCATTTTAGGCCCTGAAAATGTCCTAATATTGCAACACCAGAATATTTTAAATCCTCTCCAAAAAGACACAGAATTTTTTGTTATATTTCAAGATAACATGCTACAAGTTAACTGAGAAAAGGCAAGAAAAGGCACTGAGAGGAGAAAATGAGAAAACAGTGTTCGGTCAGTAAGTGGAAAGGAATTGAGAACAGTTAAAGAACTACATATAGAAAAAAAATCCTAAAACACTAACGTACCAATAAGTCACAGAAGCTTTATTTAGAATGCAAAAGTAAGTTTGTAGGTGCCAAATCAAAGTCAAATAATATTTTGTTTATGACATTGAAGGGTTACAAAGTATTTAAAATAGAGAGGGACTCCACAACACCTTTCCCACAGAACAAAACATTATTTGAAATGAAGAGAGAGCTATCCCTGAAATACAAATATTCAGAATAACTACGCACTTAATAAAATGCTTACCAAATTCAACGTTTGCTAGACGCAGTTATGGAAACAACCAGTGATCACTATACACCGTACGCTGAGGCAAGCGTGAGTCAGACACTGCCCTGGGGATACCACTCACCAAAAGCTTTGGAAACTTGCCTACCACTCCCGTCTCAGAACAGAAGGGTGGTGAGCCAGAGCGAAGGAGAGATAAACCTATCTTTTTAGGGTTGAAGTGTGGGATCGGAACGGTCTTGTGAGAGAACAGGTGAAGTTAATCCACTAGAAGACCAACCACCTCCTGCGGGAGCATGATTGTTGCCAGCTGAAAAGATCCGGTGGACAGACTCTGGGAGGAGATACATAAATGAGCCCAGAACTGGAGGCGAGGCCTTTGGAGACTTGCGATAGTTTTGACTGTCCATCGATCCACTTGGAGACGCTCCTAGAGAGAACTGCTGGAGGGAAGGCTTCAGGGCTCCGACTCCTGCTGAAGTTCCGGGTTCTGGTTACTCCACTTCCAGCAGAAGAAACCCTGCTGATCACACCAGAAGAATTGTTCTTCGGAACTGATATCCTTACAGGTTTTGTTATTGTGTTCGTTTTTTTTCCCCCCCAAGAAAGTATCTTCTTTATTATCAGCGAGAACACTTGGCATTTCAGTGCTCGCCATGAGGATGCTCGTCAATCATATGCAGTTAATTAATGCACACAACACATTCAGAAGGCAGGCCTGCATTCTGCTCCCAGTTACAGATTCAGAAACTGAGGTCACAAAGTGGCCAGGAGTTTCCAGTGTTCTTTAACCTTCTTTTCCTATTGTGTTGGTTAGTTGGGTTATAAGTGATGTACGCTCGGTTAATAAATTGTAATAAAATATATTGGTTAAGAAAACTGAGCCTACACCAGAGCCACTTGCCATGCCCTAATCAGTGTCTATAGCATAACAGTATCTCGGCAGCTGCATCTGTAGGCTAATGTTGTGGACCAGCTGACCAGTGGTCAAAGACTAAGTATAAATATGAGTGCACAGATTCTAGAATTGAATACCTGTGACATACCACCTACAAGTTTTGGTACATCAGCTATGTAAGACTGATTTTGTTTGGCTTGATTTGGTTTTCATTAAGATTTAATTTTTCTCAGATTTTGAAATCTGCAGTTGAGAGAGCCCATGCAGGTATAATAGTCATTCCTATATAAGTGACCACTTGGCTGTTATCAAAAAGCATTTAAGTTTTATGTCAAATTAGCATAAGATATAGTCATCAGAGAGGAGGGAATCTCAATTAAGAAAATGCCTCCATAGCTTATGGGACACTTTATTTTTTTGTGCAAAATCTTATTAAATTAAATTTTATTTAATAAATTAAATGTATTAAATTAAATGTCATCTTCACAGGATGACATAAGCCTCCAGATGCAGATGTGAAGATACTGTTGTGCTATAGGCATTGGCTAGGGCACGGCAAGTGGCTCTGGCTCACCACCCTTCTGTTCTGAGTTGGGAGTGGTAGGCAAGATCTCATCTTTAGGTTCCACAATGCTCACGTGATTAGGCAGAGGCTTCTTAGTGCTGATCTTACTACTTGGGTCCCAGGCCAGCATGATCTTCAAGTTAATGCCCAGCACACCCTATCTGAGGAGCACATGGAATACCGCAGTGTCAATGCAGTAATTAACAGTGTCTCCACTGGGGGTCACCAAGCCATTCACCAACTTCATGGGCTTGGCCCTCTATCCTCAGGGCTTCCCAGACTCCAAAACCTTGCAGCCCTTGGCCTCGCTCTCCATAATGAACTGACGAACACCATTGCAGGCCCTTTGCACAGCAAGCCCTCATAGGAGTTTGTAACACAGAGATTCTGCCTGGGCAATAACATACACTCTATGGCTGCCTTCTCTGCATAATGCTGTATGCTGCCCTCAGGGAAACTGAACCTCTTCTGGACTACAGCAGTCAGATCTCTGATGCAATGACCCTTCTAACCAAGAACATTCTGTGTTCTGGTTGCTAAAATAATTATTTCTTTTCTGGTTGATGTAACTCTTCTCTAATTGTTCAACTAAGAACTTAAAAATAAGGCACTGTGTTTGCTTTTTTCCCCACACCATTATTGGATCACTATCTTAAAATTTTCTATCTTCAGTTTCTCACTCTTCTTGCCCCAACAACAGCTGATGACTTATTTTACTCATGGTTTTGTCTATCCCAGAATGCTGTGTACTTAGAATTTCATAGCACTTTTGCATTGGCTTTTCCACAGAGCAGCATGTACTAAGCATTTCCTTGCTTCCGACTGCCTTTACTTCAGGGGTTAATGGACTCTGTCCAAATGTAACAGTTACATTCATTCCTTTCCTTTCCTGAAGGACATCATGGATGCGTCCAAGATTTGACAATTGTTACTGAAACTGCTGTAAATATCCAGACATAGGTCCTGATTTGACATCATGATTTTAGATCATTTAGATAAATACCAAAACCATTTTCGAGTTATTGGGTAAGATTATTTTAATTTTGTAAGAAACGCTAATAATCTTACAAATCAAATTTGCTATTTTCATCCCTATTAAAGAGTCCTCTTTGCACATGTCCACGCCAGCACTTGTGTTCCTCAGCCTTTGGCGTCCCATCCTAATAGTTCAGTAGTGATGTCTCAGTAATGTTTTAATTCTTGACTTCTCTGAATTATGGCACAAAGCTTCTTCCCTTTCCTACTTATCTGCCACCTGTCCATCTTCCTTGGTAAGGTGTCTATTCGGACATTTTTCCCCATTTTTAATTATTCTTGAGTTTTAAGAATTCTTTATATACAGTTTTGTGTCAGCTAAATGTGTTGTCTTCACTTCTGAAGGATAAATGTGCTTCCCTCACGTTGCTGTGTGTACACCCTTCTGTGATATAGGTGACGCAGATGTCCATTTTGTCCATGCTGTCTTTGGGTGCTACTAAGAACTTCCCAAGAAAGCCTCAGCTGACGGCTTTGCTGCATTTCACTATTATTTTACAGAGACACTGAAGTCACTGTGAGAAAATGCAGCTTTCCAGAATTCCAAGATTGAACTTCAGTATTATAGTTCCTCAGTACGACCTTCACTGTACTTCTGATCCTGGTTTCCCACTCCTCAGGAGAGACAGAAAAGCTACACAAGCTAGTCACTCATTTCTCCATGTCAGACCAGGCAAGGCTGTGGAATGCCTTCTCCCCTGAAGAGTGGATTTTAGTGAGGACAATTCTCTGGGCATACTTCCCTTTTCTCTCCCTCCTAGGCAACACGATGGTCTTTGCCTTGGCTCTTCACTGTAAGTATCAGGCAATGTTCCTGAGAGAAAACCCATTAATCATTGTGGCCATCAAAATGTAGGCCCTAGATTGTTCCCCATCTTTTTTCTAGTCCACAGTGACTTGCAGCGAGTGAACAGAATTGCCACATAGGTGTTAGTCCAGCATGAGGTTCTGGTGTCTTCCGTTCCACCCAAGCTGACCTCTGCTGCGAGTCTCTGCAGTCTCCTTCTGTTTCTGTGCTCATAGTATCAGTCTGCAGAATATATTTATAAAATTAACTATTATTCCTTTCTCATAAAAGATATTTAAACACAACTGATGTTTAGAAGGCATTAGAGTACCCTTGTCTTTAATAAAAATATTTTTCCTTAAAGTTAGGTATGTACTCATCCCACGTCCTTACACTTACACATGCTTTATTTCTATATTTTGTAGAAAGTACACATGTAGTTTAGCCCCTAACAGCACTTTATTACGCATTAGCAAAACAGTCTGAACTGCATGAATAATTTATCATGTCTCACATATACAAGCCCAAAACAGAAATTATTGCTATAAATGTGTTAATATGTAAATGAGGATGTTGTTGCTTGAAGCTTCAGCAAGTAATTACTCAGCAGCTTTAAAAAGATGTGATTTACTGATTAGCCATTGGTAGGATGAAATATTCTTGCTTATTTACTCTTCTTTTAAGTGTGGAAATGAACACTCTCATTTTATAGATGCTCCAGTGTGCAGTAAAATGAACACTGAATTCCTTTCTGTGGAGTACATACGTGATACCCCAATGCTGCACACTCACACATTTTCAACAGATAAGTGTGCATATTCTTAAAAAGTAAACAACTGAACGAAACACCAACAGATGGTAGAAAGTTAGAAGTTAGTAGCAGTGTTAGCCTTTGGGGTTGGAGTGACTATAAAATAGTTTTGTTGCTTTTCCCTTTTAAGTAAATATGTTGCCATGTATAATTCAAGGGCATGTTACATGGACAAAAGTAAGAAACATGTTTCTGAACATCAAAAAAATGTAGAACAAAAACCAAAAAGCTCAAACAACTTTGAAGAGTTTATCAGCAGGTCACTACTGTAGCTTGCCTGGTCAGCCACACCAGACCAATGAAAACTAAGCTGTTTTCACGACCAAGATTTCTGAAGCAAGAAATAGATTCTGATCCATGACACATATAATAATGTTTTCCAATACCTTAAATCAATGTCCCTAAATTATAAACAGTGTGATCATAAATTACTCACAAAAAGAGACTATATATATATATTCATTAAAATTATATAGTACATATCACACAAATCTCAAATATTTATATAAAAACAACACTTGATATTAATATAAAGCCTTGGTCTTTATGTTAGGGAAAGTTATTTCCATTTCCTTTTGTAGAACTTGTTTCAACTCTAGATAAAATACACGTATGGCTGAAGCATAAATCCCAAAGCCCTTGGCAAAACAAACAAAACCGGAACAAAACAGAAGAACTAAAATTTCACAAAATCTTAGCGTTAATATAGAGCTTAAGAAAAATGCTTTAGCCATGTTAAAGAAACATATTTATATATGAAGTTGTTACAGTAGATTGTGTTTTATTTTCTCTAATGATTTTCCACAGTGAAAACTTTAGAGGCTATCTCCTCTTGTGTAATTTCCTGTCCAACCAGAAGCCTTAAAACTAAATTTCTTTCTATTCCCCATAGACCAAGGTGGGGGCAGAAGATGCACATTAACTGTGTGTGGAGATCTACCGTCTGCCCAGAGATATAGTGGCTATTTTGGTTTGTATTTTGTTCTACCTTTCTAGGGAGATTTAGACTTTTGGTGTCATGAATATCCATGTTAACCTCTCACAAAAATGTAGTGTCTTTGTGAGACACTAGAAAACCCTCTATAGCTCTCTGGAGAATAACTTTAATTTAATCTTCCCCTTAGCTATGGAAAGACTTGCTTGGTTTCACTGGTTTCTTCTTCAGAACATGATTATTAAAGTTAATCCAGACAGTTATGTCTGTACAAAGGAACCCAGTTGTCATAGCACCAAGAGTGTTTTAAAAACAAGCTGGAAAAAGCTCTGGGTGGAATAAAAGCTCTTTGACAGCCAAATGATAAAATGAAATTAAGTAATAATAATATGCATTGTCTATTTAGAAGATTAAAATCAGGGCATGAGGAATATTTCCTGTTTTGATTATTCTGCTTAGCAGTGCAGGAGTTTTGAAGCCTTTTGGTTTCTAAATGAGTTAAAGTATTATCTTCAACTACTCTTTCAGAATCACATCTTTGCTTATTATTTTTTTATTCTCTAAAAGCTAATTTTACTCTCCTCTATTTTTCTCTTCCTTTGTAGAGAAATAAACATTTTTCAGAATAAATTATAACTTGTTGTAATATTTAGTACATTAGGTTATGGTTCCACTTGAAACTCATAAGTTCCACCTCAAACCATTATGTTCTTAGACATTTCCAAGGAACGTCAGAAGCAGTCCTGGTGATCCTTGTTTGAATTTTTCTTTTCATAAAGCTTAAGAAAATGGTGAACATGCCTCACTTTAATTACGTTTAAGGATAACGGCTCCTGGTAGAAGGGAGGGCTGTCTGGTGTATCAGCTCATCTGCCTGCAAGACTGTACACAGCAGTCCCCATGGCCACCACAGCAGTGCCCCACATCTCCAGTACTCGGCTGTGCAACAGATCCTTGCAACATTGTAAACAAAACTCTTTATTATGTTCTTTTTCTTTAAAAAAAAAAATGTTAACCTCAAAACTGGGAAACAAATACAATGACATACGGAAATGGTTTGTAAGCTGAACTGTCTGTACCAAGTAAGGGTTAGGCAATGGTTATTAATGATCAATATAATTTTCTCTGACTGGTGAAAGATTGGTGATGCTATTTAAAAATGTAAAAAGTGGGGCTGAAGATATGACTCAACAGTTAAGGTCACTTTTTCCATTTCTGGCATCTACATGATAGCTGACAACTGTAATTTAAGCTCTAGGGAATCTAATGCGCTCTTTTTATCTCTACAGGAACCAGTCACACATAGTATACATATATACATTCATATACATAAAATTAAATATCTGTCTATCTAGAGGTATGTATGTACTCATTCATAAAACATAACTTGAATAAAACAGCAATTTCTCATGATTAATTTAATAGTACACTTATTTGCTTATCATAAGCTAGTACATTCTTAATGAATAATGTTTCAAAATCAAAGATGACAGATATTAGGATATACATCTTGTGAGCTACTTAAGAAGGCGGTTAATGAGTTAATAAGTTTATACCACAAACTGGGAGTTAAATTGTCAGAACTTATCTTTCTGAAAGCTTGAGTCAGGACAACTGATCTGTTGTTCTCAGTTTAGGACTTAAGGCTTCTGGATTAAAGGCTTCAAATTTATAGTGTCCAGTCTCCCTGGCTCAGGGTTTATAGGTGGCAGATCATATTGACCTGGAAAGAGAGAAATAGAGAAAAGGGGGAGGCGGGTAGGGGAAAGGGGATGGGAATGGAATAGGAGGAGGGAGAGGGAGGGAGAGAGAGGTGGGGAGGAAGAAGAGAGGAGAGAGAGAGAGAGAGAGAGAGAGAGAGAGAGAGAGAGAGAGAGAGAGAGAGAGAGAGAGAGAATATAACTATTCAAGGGACAGACACAGAAAGCTGGCAACTTTTTCTACTACTGCCAGGTTCATATGTTTATCCAAGATACATAATTTCATACAGTATATGTTTTGCTTCCAGGTGGTGTGTGTGTGTGTGTGTGTGTGTGTGTGTGTGTGTGTGTGTGTGTGTGTGTGTGTGTTTGAAATGACAGAGGCACTTTTGTAGTACTATAATTGCTATTCAAATAAAATTAAGGGTTTAAAAAACAAGAACCACCTAAGGTCTGGATGTCTTACTTTCTTCTTTACCTCCTCTAGATTCTGTTTTCCTTTTGTAGGAAAGGAGTAAACAGAGCTCTTTCTAAAAAAAAAAAAAATTAGAGATTTTTTCTAGATTTTCTAATGTGTTCATGTACTAGACCAAATTTGGCTGTAAGGATTTTCAGTGAATTTGAACATCTATCAAATCGAGTCTGCATTTGTTTTTTTTTTTTCTTTTCTTTTTTTTTCTCCTTTATTATTTAATTCTTGTTACATCTCAATGATTATCCCATCCCTTGTATCCTCCCATTCTTCCCTCCCTCCCATTTTCCCCTTATTCCCCTCCCCTATGACTGTTCCTGAGGGGGATTACCTCCCCCTCTATATGATCATAGGGTATCAAGTCTCTTCTTGGTAACCTGCTGTCCTTCCTCTGAGTGCCACCAGGTCTCCCCCTCCAGGGGACATGGTCAAAGGTGAGGCACCAGAGTATGTGAGAAAGTAATATCCCACTCTCCACTCTACTGTGGGGAGTGTTCTGTCCATTGGCTAGATCTGGGTAGGGGTTTAAGGTTTACCGTCTGTATTGTCCTTGGCTGGTGCCTTAGTTTGAGCGGGACCCCTGTGCCCAGATCTGCCTATCATAATGTTCTACTTGTAGGTTTCTAGGACCCTCTGGATCCTTCTACTTTGCAATTCTCCCATGCTTCTCTCATCTAGAGTCCCACTAGAATGTCCTCCCCTCTGTCTCAGTTTCCTGGTAAGTGAAGGCTTTCGTGGGACATGCCCCTTGGGCTAATATGCAGATATAAGTGAGTATATACCATTTGAGTCTTTCTGCTTCTGGGTTAACTCACTCATTATGATCATTTCTAGCTCAATCCATTTATCCACAAATTTCGGGAATTCCTTGTTTTTAATAGCTGAATAGTATTCCATAGTGTATATGTACCACAGTTTCTTTATCCATTCTTCTATTGAGGGACACTTAGGCTGTTTCCATGTTCTGGCTATCATGAATAAGGCTGCTATGAACATGGTTGAGCAAATTTTCTTGCTGTGTGCTGGAGCATCTTCTGGGTATATTCCAAGGAGTGGAATAGCTGGGTCTTGAGGAAGCCCTATTTCCATTTTTCTGAGATAGCACCAGATAGATTTCCAAAGTGGTTGTACTAGTTTGCATTCCCACCAGCAATGAAGGAGTGTTCCTCTCTCCCCACATCCTCGCCAGCATGTGGTGTCGCTTGAATTTTTGATCTTAGCCATTCTGATGGGTGTAAGATGGAATCTCAGAGTTGTTTTGATTTGCATTTCCCTGATGATTAAGGAGGTTGAGCATTTCTTTAAGTGTTTCTCAGCCATTCAATATTCCTCTGTTGAGAATTCTCTGTTTAGTTCCATGCCCCATTTCTCAATTGGGTTATTTGGTTTGGTGGTGTTTAATTTCTTGAGTTCTTTATATATTTTGAATATTAGACCTTTGTCAGATGTAGGGTTGGTGAAGATCTTTTCCCAGTCTGTAGGCTGTCGCTTTGTTCTCTTGACAGTGTCTCCTGTCTTACAGAAGCTTCTCAGCTTCATGAGGTCCCATTTATTAATTGTTGACATTAATGCCTGGGCTGTTAGTGTTCTGTTCAGGAAGTTGTCTCCTGTGCCAATATGTTCCAGGCTCTTCCCCACTTTTTCTTCTAAGTGACTTAGTGTCTCTGGTTTTATGTTGAGGTCTTTAATCCACTTGGATTTGAGTTTTGTACAAGGTGACAAATATGGGTCCAGTTGCATTTTTTTACACATAGACATCCAGTTAGACCAGCACCATTTGTTGAAGATGCTATCCCTTTTCCATCGAATGGATTTGGCTTCTTTGTCGAAAATCAAATGACCGAGTCTGCATTTGTTAAAAGCATGTCTATTAGCAATGAGTGCAGATTGCGGTGCCATCATAGTACGGTATTTACATAACTCAAAAGCCCCATCATAATTTTTAAAAATCAACATTTTATTCATTGTATTTTAAAATAGTAGAAGAAAATTGACTTTGGAGTGTGATTTGAATCCTGCTAGTCCTTTCATAGTAGTTTGAAGCTTTAAAAAAACTCACATGTGACATGACAAAGTATATAATTTCTGTAAGGTTATAGCACCTCTAAAATATTAGTGAATGAGACAGGCAACCACCACCTGTACCTGATTCTCACATTCAGTTGTTATCAAGCTTTCACAGGGATCTACAGGATCAAACATATAGTGTTGATGATATAACGTGACTACCACCAATTACGAAGACAATTACTTTTGCCTTCTTTGAGTGGTTCTTCTGGCATTTAAGTCACAGCTCTGACACCTATAGGATGTATGTTTCTCACAGTTGCTTATAGCCCTGTTTTTGTGTGAATGTTTATAACATGGTAGATAGTAAAGCTGTAATTAGTAAGCAATAAAATATTTTTAAAACAACAAAGATCTATAGTGTGCTTAATGTCGATTATTTTTTAAATAATTGAGTTAGAAACTCTATGTCATAGATGCAGTCATCCTATTTTATAAGATAAGAGAACTAGCCTGTGAGTGATGAGGTTTAAACCATGCATGTGGGAGCTTTTCCAGTCAGTCATCTTGGCTTTGCTCATTCATAACTTTACACACATAGGTCAGAGGAACACCACGAAACATTTGTTTTTTTAAGATTTCTTATAGAGCCTACCTTCCTTTCTTCTGTTCCCTTTTGATATTACTTTCTTAATGGTGACAGTTTTCACCTCCACTACTAACAATAGTATGTGCGTATAATCTGACATTCTTTTCATTCATTCATTGAATGTTTATTGAGTTCTTATTATGATCCCTACACTGCCCTGGGAACCTCACTATTATATGAAATGAGTCAGATTTTGCCCTTTTCTTCTTGGAACTTACAGTCCATGGGTTCAGGATCATAAGCAATGGATTAAAATACCCCCAAAAGCTTTGAAAGTAGGCTTCATCACATAATCTTTTTCTTGGTAGTTTATTTACTCTTTTCAAGATAAGGAAGAGTGTTCAGTAGAATGAATCTGAGCAGTACCTGAGGTAGGAACTGTGTGGTATGTAAAATGACATAAATATTTATAAGTAGGAGATGCTTAATTTAGTTGCAATCAGGTAGTTATTTGTGTGAAGAGATTGAAAATGATTAAAGGATATTTTATCAAAGTGTGACCCTGGAGATTGTCTTGTTTACTGGAAAAACCTTGTTTCTAGTTGTGGTGTTGCTCAGCCCTAGCACACACCTGTAATCCAAGAGCTTTCTGACTGCATATTGTAAAAGGAAATAAATAAAGTCAACTATAGGTTAAGAGGTGGAGCAAGCAACCAGGTGACCAGGAAGTGAACACAGGAAAAACCATAGAGAGTAAGAGTAAGAGGAGGATGGATAGAGAGACGCACAGGAGGTAGAAGAAAGACATTCAGTTTGAGGGTTTTTGTTGTGTTTGGTGTTGTTTTTGAGATGGCCTTGGGAAGGGCCTTCCTTTCGGGACACTGGCTGAGGAGGAAGGTCTCCTGGGTGCTTTTTCTGCCTCTCTGAGCTAGCAGGCTTTTACCCTAGCATCTGGCCCCCAAGTCCTTATTGGTAAAATCGAATGATTGAGATCTTTTTTTAAAAAGCAACAGAAGAGGAAGACTAAAAAGGAGATGTGTTGGAAATGGAGAAGTGGTAACTATAAAGGAGGTAAATGTATTAGACGAGGGAGATTGAGATTGACAGAGAAAGAGGAATTAACCTCTTCTGCCTAAAATATCTTTCTTTTCTGGAAGGTCTATCAGGGCAAAGCTTCTGTTCTTCGCGCTATACCTTAGGTGCTCCTTACTACTGCAACCAGACACTAAAGTCAGAATGTAAAGAAATGCCAATAAAAGGTAGGTTTATTTTTTCTCATGGTTACAATGCCATCACTAATGAATTTAAGCAATTTTGTACTTCCCAGTTAGCAAAGATATTTTGTGGGGCTACATTGTGATTGACGATCCAGGTGTTTGTTGTCAACTGTGAGGCATCATAGAAAAATTTCCAAAATATTCACTCTAACTCAGTTACCTCCCCGTGGAGAATAGCCATAAAAAGGTTTGTAAATGAAAATGTACCAGGAAATTGAGAATTTGGAAGAAAAACAAACATCTGACTCATGACAGCTTAGCTACTTGGAGAGATTCAGGTAACAATTAGAGAGGAGAGGAAAGTGATAGATTCAAATACTAGAACTCCAGCAAGAACAAAAGGTAGTAATTAAACACCTATAAAGCATTGTCCAATAGAGTAGACCTGCCAGGAAACTCTGGAGAGCATTGCATGGGGCTACAGTCTGGATATACTTGTGACAAAGTATCTAAATTAATCTCTTATCAGCCTTAAATAGATGGTTCCAAAGAGGAGACTCATGTATTCTCACTTAACTTCTTTCACATTTTTAAAATAAAATACAGTTTAGGAATGAGTTCAGAATGCTATCTTAAATAGCAGATTTCATGTTTTCACTCCTGTCCACACCTGTAGCAGAAAATCATGGCATTTGACCAAGTATTAATGATATCAAAGCTTTAGAATGGCAGTCCACTTGAAAGAGAATGAATGGATGGGATATATATATATATTCTCCTCAAGTTATCAATTTAAATTCTACTCAGAATTTTTTTTATAGCCCCTCATTGTGTGATATGATCCCTTTACTCTGCTTGAATAAAACCTATTCTCTTGGCTTGCATCTTTCATCACCTTAAAAGCACTCTGGCAGGATTTTTATTTGCTCTACCCAATTTTTTATATCAAAGGTTTTGGAGATTTTTGATCTTTCACATACTGGCCTTTTCCATTTTGAAATACATAATGAAGATATTTCAGCTGTTAAAAGTTCTTCATAGGCTGCAGAACAAAATAGTGAATCAAGTGGATGGTCCAACAGATCCAGAAATATCCTAGGATAAGTAAGGACAGAAAGACAGACAGATAGACAGACAGACAGACAGACAGACACACACACACACACACACACACACACACACACACACACACACACACCAAAACAACATCAAGAAAATTACACAGAGTAGCCTCTTGAAAATGCAAGATACTAAGTTGTGAGACATTTGAATTTTAAATTTAACTCTGTTTCTAGGTAAGAACTTAAAACTAAATTGGTGACCAGACTGATACACCGGCACAACACAGCTTTAAAAAAGATAGGTAATGAAATATAGCTTGTTTTATTCTGGACTCAATAGTTTTTATACATTTATTTCATTGCTTATTTCTAGCATTAAATGTGACCCCTCTGGAATTTAACATATTAAGAGATGCAAGGAAAAAGAGGTACCACTGGCCTAACCTGTTGCTGCTGTTATATTTTAAATCTTCTCTCTTACAAATTCAAGGAACTCTTGACTTAATATAGCGCTCAGCATTTGGCAATACAATTCTTCTTTCTTATGACTACTGCTTCAAACAAGTAGCTACCAAAGAAATAGTTTGGGTAAACAATGACCCAAATCAAGACAATGGTTAAGTGAAATAAGTGTATGAGGTACACTGCGGTCCTGAGAAACATATGCAACTTCCAGGGTAATACACTGATTAATATTCAAGTAACTCAACACTTGCAAAGAGTATATTTTGAAGAGCAGGCAGATTGTTACAAGTCAAAGCTGCACAAAATCATTCAGCTATATTCTCACCTAAATAAAAAGCCATCATAGATGATATTTTCATTTATTCCTTCCATTTTTCCTATTATTTCGAATGCCTTTTGGTTTCTAGGCAACCACAGTAATACTTCTTGTTGTAAAAAGTCTCCTGCCACCCTGAAGGCACAGGAATAATATTCCTGAAAGGGTCTGGTGGCTTCCTTGGAATTATGCAAAGTTAGAGAGAAATGCAAATAAGGAAGAGGAGAAAAGTCAAATGCAATTATAATACCTTGTTTTGAATGCTATGGAGCAGAGACTGGAAGAATAAGTAGCTTGAAAATGATAGTGAGCTTGACAATAATAAAGAAAGAGAAAGAAAGCAAAAGATAAATTTATTTCCAAGGAGAATCTATAATGAAACTCTGCTGATCAAAGTCTGGGCCAATATTAATGCTATTCAGGTTCTTCAAACCCTGTTAGGGAATACAGAGTACTCACCAGAGAATAACTGTCATTAGAAGAGCAACAGCCAATAAGACCAGCAGGAATGCAATACTTAGCCAGGACAAGGGAAGTCAATACAGTGAAGTGATCTTTTGCAAATCATATGCACTGTGGTGAAAGGGGCATCAACTTACTTGTATTACTCTTCCAGAGAAAGAGTAATGATCATTGAGTACAAAGTAAAAGTAGGAAATTTTTGCCTTAATTTGATGAGCTATTCCAACAAGCATGATTAGCTCAGAAAATTGCATGCCTCCGAAAGCAATGAAATCAGAGTAAAAGGAGTTTCTCAAAGTTTACTTTTGTGTGTGTGTTACTGCACACCAGCATTACTTCCTAGAAGACAGGTTAGTTGCATCAGATTTATTGTGCTTCCAATAAGCTCTTGTTTTCCCTAATCATCTGTTCTTCTTTTTCTTTGCTCTTAAACTATAGGCAATAATTCAGGTTGGAATTTAGTAATTTATGGCTTATCTTTTATGTCTCATATTTTTTGTCTAGTGCAACAGCAAATCTTATGGTATCACATGCTGTTTTAGGTTCATTTCTGTTGCAAGGTTTCCCCACTGCAAGTGTTACAGCTCTGTTCTGGGAGTGAGGTGGGATGCAAAGGTTTCCTCAGTGCCAGTGCTATAGCTCTGAGGGGAAGGATATCCTGGCAGTCAGGAGGCAAGGGGTACCACAAAGTCACACTGTGCAACAAACTTCACACAAGAGATTTATTGGGAGGGAAAAATCCAGGAGGGTGACAGTCTCTGGGAGAAGCAACAGAGAAATGGGCTGAAGACAGTAATTATATAGGGTTTCTTGAGGGGGGAGGGCAGAGCTTTCCAGTCAGAGGTTTCCAGGGTGGGGTTTACAGGTCCTGAGCATGAGCGTTTTACTCAGTATGGTGGATTTTTTTCCACTTATGTCCAGAGGGGGTGCTATGACCCTAAGAGTGTTCTTAGGTGGTGGCGGGTCCTCTGGGGAGGAGCCTAGTCACTCAGTGTCCCAAAGGGCTTATACACACCATTCCAAATTATCTGAATGTTCTTAAAAATAGATGACTCTGATACATGGCCAGGAGCTAGGACTACAGAAGACCAACTGGAGGGATGTAATGTTGCTGGCTTTGAACATGGAAGAAGAAAGGCAGAAATTAAGGAATATGTGATGCTTCCGTTACCTGGAAATGAAAGTTGTCTTCTCTTGATTCAACAAAAGAATGGCAGTGTTTTCCACTACTGTGAACTATGTCAGAATCCCAAACCACAGATCATAAAAATGTTTTAAAGCCAAAACCAAGAATAGAGACTTAGTATTTCTCATTAAAAATGTTTCTTGCAACACTGCCTCTCTGGAGGGATATACAAGGCTACTACAAAGATACATAAAATATATTTATTTTGAATTTCATTTTTAAAGTTTTTCTTTGTTTTGTGTATATGAAAGAAAGAGAGAGAGAGAGAGAGAGAGAGAGAGAGAGAGAGAGAGAGAGAGAGAGAGGAGGGGGAGAGGCACATGCATATATATGGATTTGGGTAAGTAGAGAGGTTGGTAGGATCTGGCAGGACTTGCAAGAGGAAAGAATATGATCAAATATGTTGTATTAAAAAGTTAAACACAAATAAATTACCTTTATAAAATAAATAAAACATTTATTTTTGTAAATGGGAAGTGTAAACAAGTGAAAGGCTTTACAACTAAGTGAATAGAGGTAAAAATAAGGATAAATTAGAACAATAATATAATTGTGATATTTGATATAAAGCATATGAGCCTATTACAATGGGAGCTGTAAATGGTTCATAGTGAAAACTATAAAAAATACAGTTGAATTTAAATGTCATTACATGTAATATCTAGTTATAGCTGAAGAATACTTATAAGGAGAATAAACTATAAACCTCTCTCTGCTACCAGAAATAAATAACCATAAATAAACTTTAAAAAAACTACAGAGGCTAGATTTAGAATACTTCCTATATCAAGTAATCTTATTTGGGAAGAAAAATAAAATAAAATTTAAAGAATAAATATTTGGGGTTTTAAAGGCTGCTTTTTCCCAAATGGAAGAAGACTTTGCTGAAATTAGCAACTGAGCATAATGTAAATAAGACCACAACTCTCCATGTAAGAAAAATATTCATGCTGCTAGAAGTAATCCCCCTTGTAGCTGAGCTTCAAGTTTCCCACCTCGTACTGGCCTCATGAAAGAACCTTGTTATTTGGCTGACAGTTCAGATAACAGTCATTCCCTGCAAGGAAGTCAAGACAGGGCCTGGAAGTATCAAGTCACATCTGCCACCATCAAGAGCAAAAAGAAAGCCTGGCGTGGTGGCTGCACACTCAGGCCTTCAATGCCAGCACTTGGGAGGCAGAGCATGTGGCTCTCTCTGAGGTGGAGGCCTGCCTGGTCTACAGAGCAAGTCCAGGACAGCCAGGGGTATTACACAAAGAAACCCTGTTTTGAAAAAAAAAAGTACAAAAAAAAAAAAAAAGAAATAAAAACATACATTCATTCTTGTTTGTGTTCAGCTTGCTGCTTATACTGAAGTAGTTCAAGTTCTCCGTCCAGGCCAGGGTGGCTTCTCTCATGGTCTTCCCACTCCAACAGACATATTCAATCCCTCACAGACATGCCTACTTGAAAAAGCTAAGGGTTGACTGGGGCTAAGGAATATCACAAAGGTCACACCAGGAAACAGAGCTCACGGAAGAAATTTAATGGAGGGGGTGCACACAAAATGGCTACCTGAGTGTGGATGGACAGAGCAACAGGTGAGGCCATGATGGCAGACTTTAAAAGAGCCTAGGAGCATGTGCATAGGGAAAATAAAGCCGGAGTGGAGACACGTCACATTGGCTGTTAGTACTGAAGAGGCTTTGGCATGGAGTCATTGGAGGCGGGGTGGGGAGTGGGGAATGGGAGAGCTCTGAGGAATCTGTTTCCAGAATGTGGTGAGGTAAGAGTGAGGGTGCCACGATCTTTAGACAGCTTCCTGCTTTCTTGTGGAAAGGAGGCCCAACTCCCTGGCTGGATACAGGGTAGAGGTCAAAGTATGCCAGCTATGGGCTTATAGTGGGTAGGGACTGAGGGATCCTGGGAGAACTTGGTGGCCAGGTCCATTTGATATGTTAAATAGGCATGTCAGTTAGCCATTTCCTCCAGGTTTGAAGCCTTACAACTACATATAATACAATCCAGACAATTCTATATTAAGACTCTGGTCCCAGTTGATTCTAGATTGTCCAAAGTTAACAGCTAAAACTAACTATGAGAAGTAAATATGGAATAGCTCCTACTTTTCTCATTTTACATCATTTAAACCAATTATCATCCTGTGAATTAGTCGCTGGCATGGTTCTCTGTGAAATATGTAACTTCTGAATCTCATGACTTTGCTGTGAATTTAATAATCTGTTCTAGTGATAACTCTATCTTCAAACTTTGTACTATCCCATAGAAGTTGCTCCTAATATTATTTGAATACATGCTACAGGTATTAGTTCATCATGAGTAAGAAATTGGAACACAAGATGTAGTAAGTTTCTTGCACTTATTTTGTCACGTTTGAGATGTTTTACTGTACTGTACTGTACCGTAATATGTTAGTCTTTTCACTTTCCCTGCCCTTATAACGTTAGCCCTACTGTTTTCTTCCTAAGAAGCTTTGTGAGCACATTATACTAAAGTTGTTAGAATTCCTTATGATGCAACTTTGCAAGCAGGCTTGCCGCCCCAACTTTGTTGTCATTGCAAACGTTGGATGATAGGCTCTAAATAAGAATGACTATTTGAATTAACAAGCCATGAGGTATACGAAGCTAAGAATCTTTGCTTTAGATGGTCTCTAAACAGCAATGGAACATATTTTTCTATTATCGAGACTTTACTTCATGGAGGTAATGTTTATTCAAGTGTGGCACCCGCCTCTTTCTGTCCTCTGTCCCAACACCACTATTCCTTCCCTAACTGTATACGACCTTTACCAGCCTCACCAAGTCCACCTAGTGTTGCTGGTATGTGCATGGATTCATCAACTGCATCATGGACATATCCTCTCAGAGGCCACATCTTTGAAGAATGATGCCTGTCCTCCTAGTACTCATTAATTGCTGGTACCTTGTCAGGAGTGGCAGGGCTTGCTTACCTCCCTTCTTGGCGTTGGAATTTTTTCTGGCTCGATCTTGCACGGGTCTTTTGCATGCTGGCTTAACTGCTTTGGTTTCATCTGTGAAATGGTCTGTCGTGTCTAGAAAACATTGTTTTTCTGTAGTATCCACCGCTCCATCTCCCACAGCTCTTCACTTTGATCAGCAAGATGCCTTAAAGATGAAAAACACTGACATTTTGTTTTGCTTCATAAGTTTAGAATTCAGCATGATCTAAGTATATGGGAATGGCAGATAACACATAGGCTAAACATTGCTATGTGCTGCCTTTGGACCTCTCACCATTTTTATAATTATATTTATTATAAATAAGTTTATACTGTGGAACACACAAGTTCATAATGCCATAGTGACTTTTAAATGAGTTTTAGTCTCAATGGATATATACAAATGGTTTTTATACACAGATGCAGTGAGTAGAGATTACATGGGATGGATAATAGCATATTTACTTATTATTTATTCACTTTACATCCTGACTGTAGCCCCGTCCCTCCTCACCTCCCAGGCTCACCCTCCCTCCCTCTCCCCCACCTCCTTCCCCATTTCTTAGAAAAGGGGGGCATCTCTTCCCATCCATTCCAGCTCGTCAAGTCACATCAGGACTCAGTGTGTCCTCTTCCCCTATGGGATGGCAAGGCAGTACTGCCTGAGGGAAGTGATCAAAACGCTGGCAACAGAGTCCATGTCAGACACAGTCCCTGATCCCCTTACCAGAGGAACCACAAGAAGCCTGAGCTGCCCATCTGCTACATCTGTGTAGGGGGTCTAGGTCCAGTCCATGCAAGGTCCTTGGTTGGTGCTTCAGTCTCAGCAGCCCCCTCTGGCCCTGGTTAGTTTGGCTCTGTTGGTATTTTTGTGGAGCGCCTGTCTGCCCCCACCCCCAGGTCCTTTTATCCTGCTCTCCCCACTTTCCCACAAGACTCCCTACACATCACCCAATGTTTGCCTGTGAGTCTCACCATCTGTTTGGGTCTGCTGCTGGGTGGAACATCTCAGAGAACAACTATGTTAGGCTTCTTTCTGCAAGCGTAGCAGAGTATCTTCAGTAGTGTCAAGGGTTGGCTTTCTCCCATGGAGTGGGTCTTGGGTTGGCCAGGTGTTGGCTGGACACGTCTCAATCTCTGCTCTATCTACACTATCTTTATCCCTGCACGTCTTATAGGCAGAGTAAATTTTGGGGTGGAGGGTCTTGCTGGTGGGTTGGTGTTCCCTTCCCGCTACTAGGAGACTTGTCTAGTGAGAGGCTGTCTTCTTCAGTTTCTATGGGCCCTGCTACTGGGAGTCTCTGCTAAGGTGCCTCTCCTTTCCTTCCAGGAGCCTATCCTGGCTTAGGCCTCCGGCTTGTCACAGAGATGCCACTGCCCACAGTTTCTTTTTTCTTTTTCTTATTCTTTTTTTTTCTTTGTCTTCCTTTTTAAAAAAAATTTTATTAATTTATTCATATTACATCTCAGTGGTTATCCCCTCCCTTGTATGACAATACAGGCTGTAAACTTCAAACCCCTACCCAGATCTAGCCAGTGGACAGGACATTCTCCACAGTTGAGTGGAGAGTGGGGAGTTTCTTTTTTCTGTACAGGCCTTCTGTCCTCCAGCCCCTGCTCTTCTCAGATTTTATCTCTATCCACATATCTCCCTGAGCGCCCTCTCCTACCTTATTCCTTCTCTTCAACCACTAACTGTGGCTATTCCATTTCCCCTTCTGAGTGAGATTTAAGCTCCTCCCTTGGATCCTCCTTGTTACTTATATTCTTTGGATCTGTACATTATAGTATGTTTATCCTGTACTATATGGCTTACTATATGGCTAAAATCTGCTTATAAGTGAGTACATGCTATGTGTGTCTTTCTGGATCTTGGTTATCTCACTCAGGATGATCTTTTCTAGCTCCATCCATTGCCTGAAAGTTTCATGATATTTTTGTTTTTAATAGTTTCCATGTGTAAATGTACCATAGTTTCTTTATCCATTTTTCGGTTGAAAGACAAGAGGTTGTTTCCAGATTCTGGCTGTTATGAATAAGTCTTCTATGAACATAGTTGGGCAAGGGTACTTGTTTTATGGTAGAGCAATTTTGGGTATGTACCCAGGAGTGCTATAGCTGGGTCTTGAGGTAACACTATTCCCAGTTTTCTTAGAAAGCATCATCAGATTGATTTCCACAGTGGTTGTGTGAGTTTGCACTCCCACCAGTAGTGGAGAAGTGTTCTCCTTTCTCCATATCCTCTTTAGCATGTGCTGTTACTTTAGATTTTGATCTTAGCTATTCTGGTAGGTATACGACAGAATCCCAGAGTCCTTTTGATTTACATTTCCCTGATAAATAAGGACATTGAATATTTCTATAAGTACCTCTTGGCCATTATCGATTCTTCTGTTTAACTCAGTACCCCATTTTTATTGGGTTATTTGTTTTGTTCATATTTAATTTCTTAAGTTCTTTATATATTATGGATGTTAGGGGTTGGTGAAGATCTTCTGTCATTCTGTAGGCTGTCATTTTGTTCTTTTGACAGCGTCCTTTTCCTTAAAGAAGCTTTTCAGTTTTGAGGTCTCATTTATTAATTGTTGATCTTGGAGCCTGAGCTATTGGTGTTCTGTTCAAGAAGTCATCTCCTGTGCCAAAGTGTTCAAGGCTCTTCCTCACTTTCTCTATTAATAGTTTTAGTGTGTCTTGTTTTATGTTGAGGTCGTTGATCCACTTGAACTTGAGTTTCGTGCAGGGTGATAAGTATGTATCTATTTGCATTTTTCTCCATGTAGATATTCAGTTAGACCTGCACCATTTGTTGAAGATGCTTTCCTTCTTACATTGTAAGGTTTGTCTCCTTTGTCAAAAATCTAGTGTCTTTAGGTGTGTGGTCTTATTTCTGGTCTTCCATTCAATTCCATTGATCATCCTGCCTATTTCCATGCTACTACCATGCATTTATTATTATTATTATTGCTCTGTAGTGTAGTTTGAAGTCAGGGATGGAGATACTGCAAGAAATTCTTTTTATTGCATAGGATTATTTTCGCTATCTTGGTTTTTTGTTTTGCCGTATGAAGTTGAGAATTATTTTTTCAAGGTTTGTAAAGAATTGTGTATATATTTTGATAGGTATTTCATTGAATATGTAGATTGCTTTTGGTAAGATGGTCATATTTAATATGTTACATAAAGGTATTTTTAAAAATAGGTTTATTTACATATGTGTTTTTTTGCATGTGCAATTAGTATGTGCAGTGCCTGCAGGAGCCAGAAGAGGGTGTTGTATTCCTTGGGACTGGAGTCACAGATGGCTGTGAGCTGCCGTGAGGGTACTGGGAATTGAAGCCAGGCCCTCTGCAAGAGCAGACAGTGCACTTGATTTCTGAACCATCTCTCCAGCTCCAATAAAGACATTTTTATGAAGATATAAATGTGGGTCTGTAAGCTGGCAGAAGCGTGAACATATACCTATTTATAAGAAGAAGCAAAATGTTGTGTAGAAAAGTGTTGGCCACAAGAAGTACAGCTGTTTCAGTCTGAGTCTGGACTTTGTGCCATTTTCTTGTTGCTGTGCACATCCTTGTCTAGTAGCATAATTTGACCAGTAAGCAAGGACTCTACACTGACAGCCTGCTCATTTTGCTAGTGTATTTCTCTGCTGGTAAGTAAAGAGCCAACACTGAAATATTATTAAATGAGATGACATGGAAAATCAGTGTGAGTGGCCACACGCTGGTGGAGTTGTGCATAAATTCCAGCTTTCCTTCTGACCTTCTAACCAATAACTTGCTTGTTACCAAGTACAGTGTTTCCTGGGACATTATGTCTTTGAGGAGGTGGACATAAATGGTTTGGTCTAATAATCTCCATGTAGATATACAGCTTGGCTCAAAACTGTATTCACAGAGAGAACAGAAATGACTCAAGAAGATCTTCAGGAATTTTACTCAGACCTTTCACAAAAAAGCAAAACCTCCACCCTAGTCTGCTGAAAACCCTAGGTTGGCTTGTTCAAAAGAAAGTGCACGACAATGGATATTTTGCATGTGTTCCCAGTTTAATATGACTAATGCCAGCTTCGTCTTTGCTACCAAACATTTTAAAAGAGTGAAGTAGAATAAACATTTTTAATGGTTTAATTTAAATTTACCTGAGTGTAAATAGCCCCAATAAGCAAGTAACTAGCTAACTGGGCAGCTCAACTGAATTAGAATAAGACAGACCCCATAGCATTGAAAGCATTTGAAGAAGACAGTGTCCATCAAATCTGATCTGTGCTTACATTTTACTAAGGCCCTTTAAGGGTGGAAATGGGCAGCCAATGCAAAGGGAATGCTGGCAACAGGGAAGCTCTGAGAGGGCACTGTGTAATGGCAGTGATCCCTCAGTGCTGTGCTCCAGCCATGTGTCTTACCTGGCATTTATATAAATTAGAAAGGATCATTTTTTTCCATTAACCTTTTAAGTGAGGTCTCCTGTATGTTTCTTCTTAACAGGAAGAAATACCACTATAACTTAAAGTAGCCGATGCTGTAAAGGGCAAGCAATTAGAAAGTATAAGTATTGTACCGTGCTCAGTTCTTCACAGGAAGTCACACAGTCAAGTTTTCAGTTTTGATCTGCATAAATGTGCTGGAAAGAAAAGTTTAAATGACTGATTCAAAGAGATTAAAAAGTGTGTAGCAATTATAATAGCTTAATAAGAATGGAAATATGGTTTTTTAAGGAAACAACTGTATTTTCAATAAATCAGTAATAAAATATGATAAAATACCTAATGGTATTCCATTTATGATTAAACTAGACATTTTCATTTTAGTTATTACAAAATTGGACATATGCTGTAATTTTGAGTCATATTCCTGGGCTTAATTTAACAGGGGAGAATAATAATGAGACAAATTAACATTTATACATACAAAATTATCTATCATGGCCACAAAATTTTAAAAAAAGTGAACAAATATAGTTGACAAGATGTATTTATAGGGTCAATATAATACCATAATCTGAAACATAAAACTAGAACATTTTATGATACGTGGTAATATATTTTTTAATTCATTAACAAGAATCCCCACTTTGTATCTCATATTCTGAAAACAGATAGAAAACCGTGGTCATTTCTGCCTTCAAGGAGTTTGCAGCTTCACAAGGGTACACAGAAGAATCATCAAAACAACCTAGCTCTCTTGCCGTAGTGGCGGCTATACACAACGGATATGACTGGGGCAATCAGGAATTGTAGGCCAGTCAAACAAAGATAGTTCCCCATGGGATGTTTTCTGAACTCTGGTGTTCTGCAGGCATCGGGAAACAAGGCCAATAATTTTCACAAAGCAGAATGAGAATTTCTGTAGGATCTGAAGTTAGAGAAAGCACCATGTGTTTGTAGCCCAGGGCATTTGTCAGATTTTGAGGATAAGAAAGTCAGAATTCTCATGGCTAGAGCTGAGTCTTCTGCATTTCTCAGAGAGAGAGAGAGAGAGAGAGAGAGAGAGAGAGAGAGAGAGAGAGAGAGAGAGAGAGAGAGAGAGAAGAGCCTCAGGGCTTCTGCACCTCAGACTGTGGGATCCTGGGAAGCAGGAGTTAGAATAGAAGGGACTTAAAACGTTGCAACCATCTCCACCCTGTCTCAATCTCCTGTTACATTAAAGAGTGGATTAAGGAGTCAATCTGCCTGCAAAAACATAAGCACTGAAAAGCTTAGAAAACACAATTTAAACCTTCTGATTTATTTATTTATTTAGCAATCAGTAAATATTTTCTAGACATTTGAAAATAAAAGTAAATATCAGTAACGGAAAAAGTAAATTGATCCAGTTACTGACATTTGCAGACATGCATTTTAAAAAAGTGTGATTAATATGTTCAGAAACATGGAGAGAGAGAGAAAGAGAGAATGAATGAAAGGATTTACTATAAAATTGAAACTAGTTATTTACATTTTTCCCAAGTTGCTATGGTCTGAATGCATTGCCCAAAGTTTGTGCATTGGGGATGCACAGATGCATCAGTGTTGAAAGCTGGAAACTTTAAGGAATATTTAGATCACTAGGTCCCTCGTGTATGGATTACTGCTGTAACGGAAGTGTGGGTCAGTTATCAAGGGGACAGACTCCTGATGATAAAGCTGGTCCAGAGCCCTCCCTGCTGTTCCTCTGTAGGCTGCTGTCCCCCGGTGATAGGGTGACATCATACAAAGACACACACCCGTCCTGATCCTGCATTTCCTAATTTTAGGACAGTAAGAAGTACATTTAACTTTCCTATTTCCCATGTTCACCAGAGTAAAGAATGAAAGAAGCATCATGGAATTTATCCCAAGAAGGAAGACTGTAGGGAAGAATGGGAGGAGGTAGGAAACAAACAAATTTTTAAAAAGTTAAATTCTGGCAATATGTACAAACATAGACTAGAAGCAACAAGAAATAAGTACTAAATCTATGTAGGAGTGGTTGAGTGTGTCACCTGGTAAGTGTAAGGAAAGAACACAACACATGGAATTTAAAAATCGACAGATACAATGTGCAGAATAACCACAATCCGAGAAAGTCTAAGAATCCTGAGAAACAGAATGAAAATATTTACTCTAGTAAATTAGTCTCAACACAGCATAGTTGAATTTATAAAATATTGAAATGACACACAGGTTTTATTAACATTAAAATGGAACAAAAGAGGATCTATGAATATGTATATGTGTGTGACTCTATATACTAATGTTCTTTCATTCATGGTAAAATGCATATAGGTAGTTGAGACTTTATTTAAAATGTACATGTAAAACTTTTAGAGAAAAAACTGACTTCAGTACAACATCTCATCAAAGGAGAATATTGCATGTGAAAAAAACCAAAGCTAAAAAATGAAAGCTTTGAGGAGAATAAAGGAAACTTTGTGACCACATGTATGAAAATTTTCTCTTTTAGATTTATTATTTTTAATTATGTACACACAAGTGCAAGTAATTTCAGAGGCCGGAGGTGTCAGATCACCTGGAGGTGGAGTTACAGGGATGTGAGCTGCCTTGTTTGAGTGGAGGGAACTGAACTCAGATCCTCCACAAGAGAATATGCACCCTTAACTGCTTATTCATCTCTCAAGAACATATATAAAAATTTTTATGAACATTTAGAACTAACTTATAAACGTAACAACCATAAACTTAATAATCACTGTTCATTATGTGTTACCATTCAGAAAATTTAAAAGAAAGTGTGATAAAGACAGGGCACAAGCTGACTTCAGTTGCAGCAATGGCAAAATATTTACTCTTCGTGAACCAGACAAGAGGTTTTATATGCAGTCCTGCTGCAGTAAGGAAAAGACTGGTAACCCAGAGGGAGAGTGACCAGGGATTAATTAATTACTTCAAAGCCAAGAATCCTAATGATGAAGGAAGGGAGGGAGGGAAAAAGGAAAAGGGGAAGAATAAAAAGAGGAGGAGAAGGTTGTTTCTCCATGGAAACAGCAGCCAAGGAAACAGTAACTTAAAATTATACATATGAGTTTGATTGTTTACCCATAGTTAAATATGAATGTTTGAGGAGACAGATATGCCAACATTAATATATGGACTTGTGTATTGAAGCATTTCGTAGCACCACACAATACATACAATCGTATGTTTTACATGTCAGGTTTAGATTAATTTAAAATAGAAAACACATAAGAAAGGGGACAAAGCTGCAGTAGAGTATCAGCCTAGATACACAGCTTTTAGCTAAGTGTAGACAAAATGACATATTAAGATTAAGTTGCACAGTACTAAACATTTTGAAGTCTATGAGGCAGTGAAAACACAGATACTATGGGGGCAGGTACGACACACTTCAGAAAACGGTCATTGTCAGTTGGAGATGAGTATTTGACTCAGATATTCTACCCTTAAGCATGTCTTACAGTAGGAAACCTCCATGAGGAGACACAGACTTCGGTGCTTGCAGAAGTTTTTGCTTTAAATCATATTATTACCATATCACTCTCTGTATCATTCAAGTATTAATAATTTCCTTGAAGAATAGCAGCTAGCATGTAATATTCATAAAAGAATAACTAACGTCACTATCAAAATGAGTATATCGTAATAGAACAGCAGGTTATACTTGTGTTATTGACATAAGCAGGAGTAGATTAAACTGAGCCCAGTCAAAGTTACAGAGAAAACAAAGGTACAATTATTCTCAACAGCATGATTGCCTTTGCTTCGTGGAGTGGGTGAGTGGGACTTTGTGTTTTGAGGTGAAGTCTTGCTGTATCATATCGCCCAGGCTTGCCTTGAACTCACGATCCCCTTATCTCAGGCTCGAGAATACAGAGGCTCTCATCCACTGCCGCTTGTAAGATATTCCTCTGTTGAGAATTCTCTCTTTAGTTCCGAGCCCCATTTCTCAATTGGGTTATTTGGTTTGGTGGTGTTTAATTTCTTGAATTCTTTATATATTTTGGATATTAGACCTTTGTCAAATGTAGGGTTGGTGAAGATCTTTTCCCAGTCTGTAGGCTGTCGCTTTGTTCTCTTGACAGTGTCTCCTGCCTTACAGGGGAGGTAATCCCCCTCAGTCATAGTCATAGGGGAGGGGAGTAAGGGGAAAATGGGAGGGAGGGAGGAATGGGAGGATGCAAGGGATAGGAGAACCATTGAGATGTAATATGAATAAATTAATAAAATAAAATTTAAAAAAAGTACACAAGGCAGGGACTTCTGAGTAACTTGTTCTAGAATGTTGCCAGTTTACCAGTTCTTGACTTGTCTTGATGAAGGGACTCACAAGACTCCAGACTGAAAGTTGTGAGCCAATGCCTTACATTGGAGATGGGCATATGTGACAAGAAAGTGTGCATCCAGGTCCCGTACCTCCAACAAAACTCTGAGAGTCCTTTCTTGTAGCACATGTTACGCTGGGAGTAGGAACTTCAAAATAAATTCAAGGAATCATGTTTCCAGGTGAGCCTGGGAAAACTTTTATAGTTAGATCTTTGTCTTCTGACTAAGGGGAAGACCTCGTACCATGACTGCTTAGCAAGCTAAACATAATATTCCTAGATTGACTGTGAACAAGCTAGCCCTCGGCTTCAGGAGGAATCTTTAAATAACACATGTAAATCTCTCACTATCCTGTTCTTTCTTATTGCAGTCACAGATCAGGGTCAGAATTCCCATTGCACTGTAACATAACCTTACTGCTCACAGGTTGCAGAATTAGAGTGTATTTCTTTGGCTGCATGTGCAATTATATGTACTTTTAAAAATTACTGTGTTGTGGAAACAGTTGTAGTCTTACAGGAAGTTTTGTAGAGGGTACCACTCTCAAGTACAGATACCCACACCCAGACATTATGCAGAGTGAGAGATCTTGAAACACTCAGCCCTAAATGAGGGTACCTTTATCAAATCTATCCCAATAGAGCTTGTGGAACTTGGCAGAAAGGGAGTAGAAAGGATATAAGATCCAGAGGGGATGGGGACACCAGGCGAGCAGGAACCTCTGATTCACTGTGATTGAAGCGCATATGAACTAACAGAGACTGAAGCTGCAAGCACAAAGCCTGCACAGGTCTTAACCTCTGCATATATAATTCCATTTTAATGTTTTTTTTTATAAATTGTTGGTTCATTATTTTAAATTTAAGAGATATTTGAAATGTTGGTTTTTTCCCCCTTTGATCAGTATTTTGTTTAAAAATGTGTTGGAATTTCTGAAGACTTTTTTCTTTTTCTCTATTGTTTGTCAGTTTTGTGTATCTATGTAATAAATATTATTGTGTTCATCCCATCCAGCTCCCATCCCTTTCCTTCTGGCATACGTCTCAGCCAGACGCACTGCTAATTTCATTTTAGCCAGCTGAGCCTAAATACATCCTTGCCTGAGCAATAACTTTGCTGAATGGGAAGTTATTCAGTGGAGTAAGGGCAGTTTATTAATGGTGGCTATACTACTGAAAACATTTTGATGTTCTCGTCCCACAACTAATGTTAAAACATCTGATGGTTCCTGTTGTTGTTTTATAATTTAATCCCATCCCAGTCTAAGATAAATTTATTCCTTATCTTCTGAGCTTGTGTTCTGCAGCTCAGGGTATGTTGAAGCTCAACAGTTTCGAGCACTGGCTGCACTTGCAGAGGACCTGGGTTTCAGCTGTCAGCACCCACATCACGTGGCCCAGAAACGCAGGCAGGTTCTAGTTGTAGAAACCCAGTGCTAACCTTCTGGAGTCCATGAGCCCTGCATGCGCACGGTACACATCCAGACAAGTAAGCACATATCCTATACTGGCAAAAGCTCAATGCCAACTTGGAAGAGGATATCTTCTGCTTCTGGGTGAGGTACTCTAACTTAGACCCAGCTGGTTAGTGGTGATGTGCACTTCAAACTGACCAATGCTGAGTGCCTGTTGCATCTCTAACTGTCTGTAGAGGAGCACTGGACCTTCCGGCTCTGCTGCTTGGTCATCTGTTTCCCCTCGGAGTCCTGCACGGTTTGTCTCACATCATCTTGAGCTGCTTCCGCTGCGTCACTTTTTTAGATGATCATATCTTCCTCGTCTCTCATAGTCTTCTTTGCTCTGAATTCCCCTTTTGTTTAAATCAATATGACTTCAGGAATATTTTTTTTGCCTCATGTTAGCACAGCATATCTGTTTCTATAATCAGCTTTAATATTTTTTTCTATTCCACATAGTTGTAGACAGTGCAACGTGTAGCTCTGTGGTTTAAAAAAATACTTCACATATTGATACTTTTTAATTGGTATATTTAGACCATTAATATTTAAAATTATTATTGCTCTAGTTAGAACAGTGTCTACAAATGTGTTTTATAATCATTATGCCTTGTCTTCGTTTCCTTTTCATCTTCTTCTTCTTTTGACTTCATTGACTTTAATTGACCTATATCATTCCTATTTATCTTAGTTTAATCATTACATCAGATTTCTTCTTTTTCCTTTTAGTACTTAATGGATGTTTTAGAATTTGCCACATGTATTTATATCACATCTGTATATTTGTAAATAACATTAGAGCAGTCACACCTAGTACAGTTACTTCATGATAAAAAATATATAATTTCTCCCTTCAGCCCTTACAAGAGTACTGATATTTATCTGTATGCTAAACCACTTAATAAATTTTCTTGTTGTTATTATAATAAAAACAATCTATTAGGCCAATTAAGACTGTGAAAAAGAAAATATTTTATCTTTCCTGCATTTATTTCTCCTCTTACTATTCTTTTTTATATAAACCCACAATTCTGATGCATATCATCTATATTCTGTCTGAGGAGATACTCTTTTTTTCCAATATATATATTATTTTATTAATTTGTTCTTGTTACATCTCAATGGTTATCCCATCCCTTGTATCCTCCCATTCTTCCCTCCCTCCCATTTTCCTCTTATTCCCCTCCCCTATGACTGTTCCTGAGGGGGATGCTCATAGGGTATCAAGTCTCTTCTTGGTAACCTGCTGTCCTTCCTCTGAGTGCCACCAGGTATCCCTGAGGAGATACTCTTAACTTTTTAAAATTGAAGATGATCTGCTGTCAACAAACTCTCTCCCCCTTATTTACTTTTCTTACAAAGTCTATATTTCTTCATTTTAAAGAATGTCACCTTGTAGAGGACCCTAGGAAGCAGTTTTGTCCCCATGTAGACATATCTGTTTGTTATCTTTCTTGCATGGCTTCTGGGGATATAATGCAATTACTGATTTTTCCTTCTTTGTCCTTGGTTCCTTCATTTTGAGTATGTGTTGCCTCAACACGGATGTTTTCTTTGCCCTTGATTTATTTATTTTGACTGTGCTGCCTCAACATAGATGTTTTGGAATTCATGCTACTTGATGTTCTCTGATCTTCCCAGACCCATGGTTTCCTACTGGTCATTAATTTAGGAAAACCATGACCTGTCGTTACTTGTATTATTTTGAATTCTCTCTCTCTCTTATCATTAGAAGTATAAAATTTAAAATACATGCCCAACTGTTTTTCCAGAGTCTATTTGATTCCTTAAAGATTGTATCTGGTAGTTACTGGCCTTAAGTCTTACAGAAACTTCAGTGATATTTTATTGACCAAATAAGTCACATAGGATTGTAAACATGAGGGATTGAGACAGTACAAATCACAATATATTCGTGAACTAGACATATGTTTACATCACACCACTGTCTAACCAGTACAAGTGGCCTCTATTGTAGTTTGGTGGATAGATGTTTTTGAACTAAAATTGTACAGTATTAAAATTAAGAATCTGTTAAAACTACTTGTTCTTCACTTTAGGGTAAGTTGGTGCAAACAGTCATTTATGGGGAGCTATACACTGCACAGACATGGTTGGTTCTGAATCATAGTTTCTTCAACTCCACCACATGCCCTGCAATGTTCAAGGTACAATAAAGTTGTAGAAAGTATCTAAAGACTATCCACACTTTAGAAATTACACAAAAGAAGGGAGCTCCCTGCTTGGATCTTTTAATATGTTCAGAAGGAAAAGGTGTTTCAAAAATCTTTCTTTTTTTTCTTTTCTTTTCTTTCTTTCTTTCTTTCTTTTTTTTTTTAGTTCATCTCTCTTAATTTCTTTTGTTATTTATTTTATTTATTTTTTATTCATATTACATCTGAACTGTTAGCCTTTCCCTTGTATCCTCATATTCCTCCCTCCCTCCTGCTTCCCCCTTCTCCCCTCCCCTATGTTTGTGATTGAGGGAGACCTCCTCCCCCATATATGCTCTTAGAGTATCAAGTCTCTTCTTGGTAACTTGCTATCCTTCCTCTGAGTGCCGCCAGGCCTCCCCATCCAGGGGACGTGGTCAGAAGACCCAGCTATCCCACTCCTTGGAATACACCCAGAAAATGCCCTACCACACAACAGGGGCATATGCTCTACCATGTTCATAGCTGCTTTATTCATAATAGCCAGAACATGGAAACAGCGTAAGTGTCCCTCAGTAGAAGAATGGACTAGGAAACTGTGGTACATTTACACTATGGAATACTACTCAGCTATTAAAAATAAGGAATTCCCAAAATTTGTGGACAGATGGATTGAACTAGAAATTATCATAATGAGTGAGTTCACCCAGAAGCAAAAAAAGACAAACGGTATATACTCACTTATTTTGAGACACTAGTCCAAGGGATACATCCCTTGAAAAATTTTACTTACCAGGAAAGTGGGTCAGAGGGGAGGACATCCTACTGAGACTTTAGCTGAGAGTAGCATGGAAGAATGGAGAAATAGAAGGATCCAGAGGGTCCTGGAAACCTACAAGAAGAACTTTATGACAGGTGGATCTGGGTCCTGGGGTCCTCCTCAAACTAAGGCACCAGCCAAAAAGAATATAGGCAGTAAACTTCGAACCCCTACCCAGACCTAGCCGACAAACAGGATATTCTCTACCGTTGAGTGGAGAGTGAGATCTGACTCTCACACGAACTCTGGTGCCCCTTTTCTGACCAAAAATCTCTTTCTAATTCTAGACTTAAGTGTAAGAAAGTATCTTGGTCACAGTACAGCTGACCAAGAGAAAGGGCCTATAGAACAGCAGCTCCATGTTTGAGGGAGAAACATTCCTCAGAACTAGTGTTATGAACAGCACTCAGAAGAAACAAGAGTGTGCTCATGGGAAGCCAGCCGGATTTTGCTGTTAGAAGTTTTTTGGTGCTTTGCCTTGTTCACATCTCTTAAGTCATCTCAGGGGAAACTCACATAATCCCTAGCGCATTTGTATGATTTAGTTATGTATACAACTTGACTGGACAACAGATTAGTCACACAACTGTTATAAACGGTCAGAGGATTTAGCTGTCCCATTGAATCTCTACCTATTTCTTCTAATTTTTCATCTGATGTTTTACAACCTGTTTACGTCCATCAGTTTGCAATGCCTACATTTATTGAATTAAGTGGTGGAACTGTATGACTTCCGAGATGTTCCTGATTCTAAGATTGTAGGGCTCCTAGGCGTGATTTGCCTTGCATTTCTGAGGTCTAAGCGTGGGGGAAGAAGGCTGTTTACTAAAACTCATCACCCCATTTCCATGAGGATTGGAACCAGGTTATTCTTCTTCGCCCATGTATCCCTAGTACTGAGATGAACATTTGATGAACAGAAAGTTCTTGCTCAGTATTTGTGGAATGACTGGTAAGTAAAAAACAAAACAAAAAACAAAAACTTCAATTGATAGAGAAGGACTGGGAGTGAGCCAAATTACAACTCACTGTACTTTATAGCTGGGAACTAGAACTGAGCAAGCATAATGGACTTGTACTTCGTGGATGTTCAGCAAACATTAGTATTATTAAGACATAACTCAACAGTGATAAGATATGTATCCCACAGTGTTAGGATTTTTAATTAGAGTGCATGTATTTGGAGGGCTCTCCGTGGTGTGACAATGAAAAGGCCATTTCCTTTATATTAAAAGAACCTCATACGGTATTTTTAAAAATGTCATCTTATTGACTATGCCTTACTCGTTCAAGCTGGAAATGAAGTGGCAAGGCTTTTAGGTGCAAAAGTCTTTTAACGGCGAGTGCTTGCTTGGCACCTGGTAAATTTCAGTGAATTCACAGAGAGATAACCGTGCTTGTATGAAGTCAGAATTAATGAAATCATGTTACAGCAGATACATTTTTCAGTTGCAAATGATTTATTTCCAACTGCTAGGTCACTCTATTGACCACTTGCTGCGTTAGTGAGGGATGTTTAGATGAAGGGAATAGTTAGACTAGAAATGTACAGAAAGTCTCCTTATATGACTTACATGATAAAGTTTGGGTGCCTCAACAAAGGCTCTCTCCAGACTGTAGAGGTGAAGGATCAGGCAGCTTCTCAGCTCACTAGCCGAGATGCCGTAGCAATCCCAGTCTGGTTGTAGAGGCCTGGAGGATTTCTGTGGAGCTACTGGTTTTTAGACTGTGCTAGAAAGTGGAAGAAAGCTGGGTTTTGATGTCAGTGAAGGATGGAAGCAGCAGCAGCAGTGACATTACCTGTGTAGATGAACTTGCCAGTAAAATGTGGAAACAGGCAGGCAAAACGTAAAACTTTGCTTTTGGGTCTCCTTCCGTCAGAGGGAAATCAGAGAGTGTATTAGTTACCTTTTGGTTGCTGTGATAAAGTAACATTGCCAAGACAACAAGTCTACATTTACTAAAAAGCCCCACCCAGTAACACCATCAACTTGAGACTAAGTGTTCAAATATCTGAATCTTTTGGGAGGACATTCTCATTGAAATAACTATAGGGTGCATTTTTCACTTCAGTTAATCTAATAAAGGAAATTGATCACAGATGTGCTGCCCAAGGGCTTGTTTCTTCGTCAATTCCAGGTCCTTTCAAGTTGACACCCGTGATTATTATACCTGCTACCGCTAAAGTGCACTCAAAGGTGACTTTCAACGTTACATCAATCCCCCCAAAAGTAAATTCTTTTAGTATTATTTGCTTCTATTATACAACTATCCCAATGGCTTTAACTTCCTATCTCCAGTCCAGGAAAAACACTCCATTTGTGGCTAGGGTTATGTAAAGAGAGTATTTATAACTCCCAAAGAAGATGCAGAATTCAGAGCTTTTGTTCTTCACACACTATGCTTAGCAATTTAAATTTTGTTCTCTATATTAAAGCCAAGCAATTGGTTAGAAATAGATACCTGTCACATCTACTGTGACTTTATGAATACAATTGGTGCCATTTCATCTTTGGTTTGTTAAAAGCTAGAAGAAATAAAAATTCATGCACAAAGAAGTCATCTCTTCATTCATCAAACAAACATTTAACTCTTCCTATGTATAATATGCTATGTAGGGAACAGTAAGTTTGAAAAAACACAAATAATAAATAGATGATGTCAGTACTTGTGGAGTTAGCCTTGGAAATTATATGCCTGTAGCCATACTTATGGCTGCTTTATTGAATTCTTTATCCTGCCTCGCTAGACCACCCCATCCCTGCTAATACCCCAACACTAGGTAGGTGAGAAAGAAGGTGTTGGGGGCAGGGGGGATTGATATTGTTAGACTGCTTCCTGCTGATTAGGAGTGTGTAGTTCCCTGGAGAGAGTCTGATCCTCATTGTCAGGACATCTCCAACTACCAAACAGCAAGCTAGAAAATAACAACAAACAGTAACAGCAGCAGGGCCAGGAGGGGAAGCAGCAAGGGCCGGATTTCCAAACATAAACTATCCTCAACTGGCAAAATCCAAGCCCTGCTAGAGCACAAGGCAAATCATAATCAGCTGCTATGGACAATCTAAAGAAGCCCCATATCCCACACCTGGAACTAAAACAAAAACACTCACATAAAATTTCTGTGCTTTATTTTTAATTCTTACATCATCTGTCTATTTTATGTTTGATAGATTTTCTTGGAAGACTAGACATCTTTTACTTGTCAAATGATAATTTAAAAATTAGATAGAGTCTGAAATTACAGGCTTTTTTATTTTAATGACCCAATGAATTTGTAGATTTTTATTATTGTTATTATGATGAATCAACCTTCAACAAGCAATTATTAGGCTTTATAAAGTCTGAAGCCATATGTACCATTGTATAATTTCATTCACCTACATTTTTTCTTATGCAAGATGTTTAATCTTACAAACAGCATATATTCCAACTAATGTTCTACAGATACTTAAATACAGTAGGTGTAAGGTCAGCCAGATGTAATTCAATGAGCTCTGATCATTAGGACTAAGCAGAAGAGTAGTCATTATTTCATTTGAAGAAAGTCAACATTGGATACTGGTTCATTTGTCCAAGGTAAGAATTTTTTACTTAAATCTATTCTAGACGGAAGTTCACAGTGCTCAACTATTATTGTACCAATGTGTCTGTAATTATCTTATTTTTAAGGTTTAGAATTCTTGTTTAACATCTTTGAAAATACATAATTTACATGCAATAAATGTCACCAACTTAAAGTACATAATATTTTAAAGGATATACATAGAATTACCTAACTAGTATGATCATGCAATTGCTAGACAGTATTCACTCACTCACCCCAAGGCCCTGATAACTGCTTTCTGTATCTGTAGATTAACTCTCTAGAAAATTCTCAGCAATAAAATAAGTTAATACATAATCTTGTGACGCTTATGTCTTTCATTAAATGTAATCTTTTTGAGTTCAATACATATTGTAACACCCATCATCAATTAATCCCTTCCTACTGTTGAGTAGTATTTCATTGTATGAGCACTTTGATTTTTGTTCAATCATTATCTGTTAATGGACATTTGAATAATTTTAGTTGTTTGTTGCTTCTGACTTAAAATTCTGTGGTGCTCCTCAGTTTGTAAGTTATGTAAACACATGTTTACAGTTTTTTTTTTTGAGATTTAAGTTTAAAAGTAACTGTACACTTAGTTAACTGAGGAACTACCAAAATGCTAAGTGATCATAACAGCTGAAATTCTCATTAGCAAAAAACCAAATTCTGTTTTCTCTCTCAAAATCCTCACCATTAGCTGTCATACTAAGAGAAGGAAGAAGTAAATTTTTGTTTTGTTCTGTTTTTGTTGTTGTTTTTTAAGATAGGGTTCTCTGTGGAGTCTTGGCTCTCCTGTACTCACTTTATGTACCAGGATGGCCTCTGCCTCCCTGGGGAGAAGGAACCTAATTGTGGATATGCTCTGCATTGGTTTAATGTTCTGATTTTTTACATGTCCTAGATAATTGCCATTTAACCATAGGAATAGAAATATTAGTTACTTCTGAACCTTAAAACAAAGTTCTGAAAGCTTGCATATTTAAGCATATGCTTAATCCTCTCTCTTGCTGCTTAAAAGAATTATCTTTGAATACACTGCTTACTTTTAATAATAGGTCAGTCCTAGATTTGTAAACAAACAAATAAACACACACACATAATCCATTATTTTTTATTGCAAACTTTAAATAATTGAATTGCACAGAGAGGGGTTTATTTATTCATGAAGCTGAGTGTGTGGGCTGCCTTCTTGATGACCTTGCTCAGCTGGCTTCAAGGAAGTAGCACCTTTATGCTGTTTCAGTCAAGGTGTTAGTACCTACAGCTTTACAGTTTCTCCAGGTCACAGAGGGCCCAATACAGCATAACATTTGAGGATGCTGAATAAATTTGTTGTAGATCTCAAACACCGGTATTTTCAAAGAAGTTGCTGTGCAAGGTACATGCTGAGTTGTTTTTCAAATATTGAGTATAGGGAGCAGGTGTTCAGTTGCCAGTAATGTGATGAACAAATTGGTTCAGTTAATATTTGCTAAACAAAATGTATTTCCAAGAGTATATTTCAATTTATTTTTCTATTTAATTTTGAAAATATTTGCTAGCATGCATCACTTCTAAAAGACCAGCTTTGGCTGTCTACTGTAGACCTCTCACTCAGTGTCTGTTATTGTCAAAAAATTTCTGATGCACTAATACTATATTAGATTACTCTGATTTATTCTCAAGGATAAAGAAAATAATTTAAAAGTGTATTCTTAGATATGTGAACAGAGAAACTAGAAGAATAACATAATTATTGCACTTGACAATTTTTTTGTTTTTCTTGTTTTTTTTTTTTAATTTTTTTAGGTAATTTATTCAGATTACGTCTCAATTGCTATTCCCTCACTTGTATCTTCCCATTCCCCCTCTTTCCTTCTTTCACCCTATTCCCCTCCCCTATGTCTGTGAAAGAAAGGGACCTCTTCTTCCACCATATGATCACAGCCTATCAGGCCTCATCCTAATAGCCTGCTTTCCCTTCCCCTGAGTGCCACCAGGCCTCCTTACCAAGGGGAAGTAGTCAAATAAGGGACAACAGAGTTCGTGTCAGAGTCAGTCCCCAGTCTCACACAACGTGGAGAATGTGTTGTCCTTTGGCTAGATCTGAATAAGGAATCTAGGTTTACTACATGCATTATCCTTGGTTAGTACAGTAGTTTGAGATGCCCCCCCCCCCCAGTCCATCTCCACCAGCCTTGATGGTCTTCTTGTAGGTTTTTACATGATCCTTCAATTTCCCCATTCTCCCATACATCTCTCAGCTGGAGTCCTAGTAGGAAGTCCCAGCATCTATCCCAATCTCCTAGTAAGTGTAAACTTTCAGGGGACATCTCTTTTGGGCTACTGTGCAATTATAAGTGAGTATATACCATGCGTATCTTTCTGGGTCTGTGTTAACTCACTCAATATGATCATTTCTAGTTGCGTCCACTTGCCAGAAAAATTAAATATTTCCTTGTTTTTAATAGCTGAGTAGTATTACATAGTGCAAATGTACCACAGTTTTTTTTACCCATTCATCAACTGAGGGACATCTAGGATGTTTCCATATTCTGGCTGTTATGAATAAGGCTGCTATGAACATGATTGAGCGTATGTCATCGTTTTGTGGTGGAGCATCTTATGGGTATATTCCAAGGCATGGAATAGCTGGGTCTTGAGGTAGCCCTATTCACAGTATTCTGAGAAAGTACCAGATTGATTTTCAAAGTGGTTGCATAAGTTTGCACTCCTACAAGCAATGAAGAAGTGTTCTCTTTCTCCACATTCTTGCCAACATGGGCTGTCACTTTAGTTCTTTATCTTAGCCATTCTGATGGGTATAAGATGGAATCTCAGAGTTGTTTTGATTTGCATTTCTCTGATGACTAATGACATTGAGCATTTCTTTGTTTCTCAGCCATTCGATATTCCTCTGTTGAGAATTCTTTGTTTAATTCTGAGCCTCATTTCTTAATTGGGTTATTTGATGTGGTGTTGTTTAATTTCTTTATATATTTTGGATATTAGTCCTTTCCCAGATGTAGGGTTGGTGAAGATCTTTTCCCAGTCTGTAGGCTATCACTTTGTTCTTCTTACAGTGTCTTCTGCCTTAAAGAAGCTTCTCAGCTTTATGAGGTCCCATTTATTAATGTTTACCCCAGAGACAGGCTGTTGGTGCTCTGTTTAGGAAGTTGTCTCCTGTGCCAATATGTTCCAGTCTCTTCCCCACTTCTTCTTCTAACAAATTTACTTTCTCTGGTTTTATGTTGAGATCTTTAGTCCACTTGGACTTGAGTTTTGTGTGAGGTGATAAATATGGATCTACTTGCATTTTTCTACATGGAGACATCCAGTTAAACCAGAACCACTTGTTGAAGATGCTATCCTTTTTCCACTGAATAGATTTGGCTTCCTTGTCAAAAATCAAGTGTCTGTAGGTATATGGATTTACTTTTTGGACTTCAACTAGATTCCATTGATCAACCATCCTATTGCTATGCCAGTACCATGTTGCTTTAATTACTGTTGCTCTATAGTACAGCTTGAAACTACGGATGGAAATTCATCTGAAGGATCTTTTATTGTACAAGATTGTTTTAGATATTCTGGGTTTTTTGTTTTTTAAGAATTGATCTTTCTATGTCTTTAAAAAATTATGTAGGTATTTTGATAGGATTGCATTGAATCTAGAAATTGCTTTTGGTAAGATGGTCATTTTTACTATGTTAATTCTCCCAATCCATGAACGAGGGAGATCTTTCCATCTTCTAATGTCATCTTTAATCTCCTTCTTCAGAAATTTGAAGTGTTTTTAAAACAAGTCTTTCACTTGCTTAGTTAGAGATACTCCTAGATATTTTATATTACTTATGGCTATTGTGAAGACTGTAGTTTCCTTAATTTCTTTCTCAGCATGATTGTCATTTGTATACAGGAAGGCTACTGACTTTTTTGAGTTGTTTTTGTATACAGTCACTTTGCTGAAGGTGTTTATCATCTGTAGGAGTTCTCTGGTGGAATTTTGGGGGTCACTTATGTACATATCTGCAAATAAGGATAATTTGACTTCCTCCTTTCCCATTTGGATCCCCTTGATCTCTTTTTGTTGTCTTATTGCTCTGGCTAGAACTTCAAGAACCATGTTGAAGAGATATGGAGAAACTGGGCAGTCTTGTCTAGTCCCTGATTTTAGAGGAATTTTCTTGAGTTTATTTCTATTTAATTTCATGTTGGCTATTGGCTTGCTGTATATAGCCTTTCTTATGTTTAGGTATTTGCCTTGTATCCCTGATCTCTCCAAAACCTTAAATGTGAATAGGTATAAGATTTTGTCAAATGTGGTTTTTGGCATCTAAGGAGACGATCAGGTGTTTTTGTTTTCCTTTCAGTTTGTTTATATGGTGGACTACATTGATAAATTTCCATATATATTGAACAATCCCTGCATGTGTGGAATGAAGCCTGCTTGGTCACAATGAATGAATGATATCTTTGATATGTTCTTGGATTTGGTTTGTGAGTATTTCACTGAGGGTTTTTGCATCAGTATTTATAAGAGAAATTGGTCTGAAATTCTCTTTCTTTGTTGGGTCTTTGTGAGCTTTAGGTATTAAAATGACTTTAGCCTTATAGAATGAGTTTTGTAATATTCCATCCATTTCTATTTTGTGGAGTAACTTGAAGAGTATTGATATTAAATCTTCTTTGAAGGTCTGGTAGAATTCTGTGCTGAAACTATCTGGCTATGAGCTTCTTTTGGTTGGGAGACTTTTAATGACTACTTCTATTTCTGTAGGAGAAATAGTACTATTTAATTTGTTTATGTAATCTTGATTCAACTATGGCAAGTGGAATCGCTCAAGAAAATTGTCTATTTATTCTAGCTTTTCAAATTTTGTGGCATATAAGCCTTTGAAATAGGACCTAGTGGTTCTTTGTATTTTTCCATTATCTGTTGTTATGTCTCTCTTTTCATTTCTGATTTTGTTGATTTGAATAGTGTCTCTTTGTCTTTTAGTTAGATTGGCTAATGGTTTGTCTATCTTGTTAATTTTCTCAAAGAACCAGCTCCTGATTTTGTTGATTCTGTGAATTATTCTCTTTGTTTCTAATTTATTGATATCAGCCCTGAGTTTGATTATTTCCATCCATTTACTCCTCTTGAGTATTTCTGTGTCTTTTTTTCCCTAGGGCTTCCAGATGTGTCATTAAGTTGCCTATGTGAGATATTTTTAATTTTTATGAAGGCATTTAGTGCTATTAATTTTTCTCTTTGTACTGTTTTCAATGTGTCCCATAAATTTGAGCATGTTGTACCTTCATTTTCATTGAATTTTAGCAAGTCCTTAATTTCTTTATATCTTCCCTGACCTAGTTGTCATTAAGTAGAGCATTGTTTAGTTTCCATGTGTGTGTACGCTTTCTGCTCTTTCTGTTGTTGAAATCCAGCTTTAGTCCATGGTGATCTGATAGGATACAAGGTATTATTTCAATCTTCTTGTAGCTGTTGAGGCTTGCTTTGTGACCTACTATGTGATCAATTTTGGAGAAAGTTCCATGAAGTGCTGAGAAGAAGGTATAATCCTTTGTGCTTGGGTGAAAAGTTATGTAGGAATCTGTTAGATCCATTTGATTCATGACATCTGTTAGTGTCATTATTTCTCAGTTTAGTTTCTGTTTTGTTGAACTATCTTTTGGTGAAAGTGGGATGTTGAAGTCTCCCACTATTAATGTGTGGGGATTGATGTGTGGTTTAAGCTTTGTTAACATTTCTTTTACAAATGGGGATGCTCTAGTATTGGGGGCATAGATGTTCAGAGTTGTGAAGTCATCTTGGTTGAAATTCCCTTTGATGAGTGTGAAGTGTCCTTCCTCATCTCTTTTGATTAATTTTGTTTGAAAGTATATTTTATTAGATATTAAAATGGCCACACCAGTTTGCTCCTTGTGTCCATTTGCATGGAATACCTTTTTCCAGCCTTTTAGCCTGAGGTAATTGTGGCTGAGATATGTTTCTTGAATGCAGAAGAATGTTGGGTCTTGTGTATGCATCCATTCAATTAGTCTGTGTCTTTTTAATGGAGAAGTGAGACCATTGATGTTGGGAGATATTAATGACCAGTGACTGTTAAGCCCTGTGATTTTGATGTTGGTTGCAGTAGAGTATTTGTGTGGTTATGTTTTGCAACAGTGAAGTTATCTATTTCCTGTGTTACTTTGGTTGTCGTTTGTCACTTTGGGTTGGAGTTGTTCTTCTAGTAACTTCTTCTGTAGGGTCAGATTTATGAATAGCTACTGTTTGAATTTGTTTTTGTCATGTAATTTCTTGTTTACGCCATCAATGGTTATTGAAAGTTTCATGGTATAGTAGTCTGGACTGTCATCTGTGATCTCTTAGGGTTTGTGGGACCTCTGCCCAGGCTCTTCTGGCATTTGTGGTCTCTGCTGAGAAGGTAGGTATAATTCTAAAAGGTCTGCCATTATATGTTATTTGGCCCTTTTCTTTTGCCACTTTTAATATTTTTTCTTTGTTCCGTACATTTTGTGTCTTTATTACTATGTGGCAGGAGGATTTTCTTTTCTAGTCTATTCTATTTGGTTTTCTGAAGGCCTTTTGTATGTTTATATGCATCTCCTTTTTTAACTTGGGGAAATTTTCTTCTATGATTTTGTTGAAAATATTTTCTGGGACTTGAAAGAAGTAGTGTCTTCTCTTTCCTCAATTCCTATTATCCTTAGCTTTCATCTTTTCATGGTATCCTTGATTTCTTGGATATTTTGTGTCAGGAATTTTTCAGATTTAACATTTTCTTTTATGGTTGCATCAAGTTCTTCAATTGTATCTTCTACTCCTGAGAGTCTTTCTCCCATCTCTTTAATTCTGTTAGAGAATCTTACTTCTGTATTTCCTACTTTTTTCTCTAAATTCTTTTATTCCTGACTTTCTTCTGTCTGTGCTTTTATCATTGTTTACATTTTCATCTTCAGATCTTGAACTGATTTATTGATTTCCTTCATCTGATTGTATTTTCCTGAATTTCTTCCAGTGATTTCTTCATTTCCTCTCTATAGGCCTCTTTAATGTCCTCAATCTCTTTGGCTGCATCTTCCTGCATTTGTTTACTAATTTTATTCATTTCCTCCATTCCTCCATTCCTCATTTCCTGTGCTTCAGTTGTGTTTGAGTTCCCATGGATGAATTCCTTGGGATAGCTGGGTTCTGGAGATTGCATATTGTTTTGGTTTTTCGTTGTTTGTGTTTTTTATGCTGGCCTTTAGTCATCTTGCTTTCTATGACATTGGGAGGTAGTTTCTGGTGTCCTTCAGTGGTCATTGAAAGCAGTTCCTTGGTGATTGTCTATAGGTCAATAACTTTCATCAGTGTGGATCAGGGAACCCTTCCCTGGATCAGGCAGGTGATCTGGTTTCAGCTCCAGAGGACTCTTCTCTCCATCCTGGGCTCCCCACTGGGTCAGGAGAGACCAGTGCTGGTGCTATGTAGCCCAAGGATCAGTTCAAGGTAATGTAGGTATTGCTGGTTATCCTGCCTTTGGCTGGGCTTTAGAAACCCTGTCCTCAGGCACTTGGGCTTTGGGGGCCTAGGCTCAGTTTGATCCTAAAGTGGCAGAACGCCTGCTGGCTTGTGGTGGTTGGCTAGGCTTCTCCTTGATCCATTCAGGCCTTTGGGTCTAGGTTCAGTCCTGCCTGAGAGAGCAGATACTGCCTTCTATCTTGTGTGGTTGGCTAGGCTTCTACCCTATCAGTTCAGACTGGTTCAATCCCACCCCAGAGTGCAGGAACAATGACTCCTTGGGTTGGGGAGACTGGCTAGGGTTCTGTCTGATCCATTCAGACTATGCTATCTTAGATCAGTCAACCAGAGAGTGCAGCTATGGATCTATAGCTGGAGAACAAGTCCATAGCTCCCTGGGTACGCACACAGGCATTGGGTCTCTCTGTGGACTGGCAGGATGATCTGAGGTCAGATCTATCCCAGATCCACACTCTCAGCTCCTCCTGAGCCAGCAGACACTGGGCTTTGGATACTGTGCCCACATGGCCGTCTAGACCCTGGGGCTTTCTGACAGGGTGTTCTGAGGTTAGATGCACCTGTTTTCCTGGGTTCTTCCCAGGCCAGAAGATCCAGACTCTGGTGCTTCAGAGCCCACAGTTCAGTCCCAGATACGGTGTCTGTAATATAGAGTATGGCTGTAGTTTGCAGGCGGGTTTGTGTCTAGACTCTGAGGACTGGGCACCTGTCCTCTGTGGGCCTGTTGCATGGCCTGAGGTTGGATCCACCTGTGCTCTGCACTGTGTGGACCCCTGTCATCTACGGCTCTCCAGGTCTTGCGTTCTGTAGCTCCCAGATAGGTCCCTAGTCTCCATCTTAAACATCAGATACCTTGTGTGTTTGGCGCTGCCATCTTGGACCTGTTTTTCTTGCTTTATATGAGCTTTCACTGTATGTGTTTCTGGGTGCAGCTATGATCCAGGTGACATACACACGAAGAATCTAAGCACTCAGCTCAGTTGAATTTCTAGACACATGGTCCCAGGGAAGAGCTAAAAGGAAGGATGTGAAAGCCCAGCCAGCTCAGCTCATTGCAGAAATTAGTGAAACTTTTAAGGCTTTTTCCTTTTATTTTTCGTATACCACAACTAATTGTTCCAGCTGTAACATTCATTCTCAATGAATGAAGCAGAGATACAGGGATTTGAACATTCAAATTTTCTACCACCCACCTTGTGAGTTCCTGTGAAGAAAAACAAAGTCTTGAGCAATACTTCGACATACCTCATTTAAATTACTGGCCTGTATAAGAATTTTGAAGCAATTTTTCGCATAGGTATGCATCCATACTTCTGATGTGGGAACATTTGACTAGTTGCCACTTGCACGTTTTTTTTTTCCTTTGCTTGGAATTAAACCCAAGTGCCAGAAAAATTCCCTGTCAATGAGCTCCAACCCAGGGCTTATGACTCCTTATTTTAAAGGCTAATGAATACTTTTTTTTAGGAAATGTGTAATTGAGCAAGACGTGGTGGTACATGCCCTTTATCCCAGTGATCAGGGAGGCAGAGGCAGGCAGATTGCTGTGAGTTCAAGGCCAGTCTGGTCTACAAAGTAAGTCCAGGACAGCCAGTGGTACTCAGAGAAAGCCTGTCTCAAAAAAATTGTAATTGTAGCTGTATATGGTAGCTCACAGTTGTAATCTCAGCGCTTGGGGTGTGGAAAGGGAGGGTATTAGGATTAGGGATCCAAGGTCATCCTTTTCAGCTCAACAAATTAACAAGTTTGACACCAGCCTAGCCTACAACAGCCCCCATCTTAAAGAGGAAAGGAGAGGAGAGAAGAGACAGACAGACCCAGATAGAAAAACAGACACAGAGACATAGACAGACAGAAATAGAGAGACAGAAAGAAACAGACACAGAGACACAGAGACAGAAAGAGGAGAGGAGAGGAGAGACAGACACACAGAGAGATAGACACAGAGACAGACAAAGGGAGACAGAAACAGACAGAGAAAGAAAAACTTGTAGCCGAGTGAGAGGATTCATGCTGAGTAGGACTAAGATTTAGAGGTAAAGGCGATGCTGTATCTAGACAGCAGAAGGTGGACTTTTCCTTGCTGTCTCTCTCACGTAAGCACTCTGGACAGGTGTATAGAAGACAAACCAGCCATAGCCAATGATAGAACCAACTGATCTTGACAGTTGCTGAAACATCATAGTTTTCACATTCACTCTAGGTGACGATCCATGGTATAACTTAGAATGCCTTGAATTAGCTCATCTCAAGACACTGCTCTGTCTTCTTAATTGGCTCTCAGTAATTTGATGTTGGTCCGTTTACAACTGACACAGCTACTAGGAAGGTTTATCATTAGTAACAGGTGGAAAGGAAGACATCAAAAACTCAAAATAATTCTTTTTTATATTTGTCATCATTCAAAAGCATTTTAAATGTTATCACATTTTTTAATTTTATTAATTTATTCTTGTTACATCTCAATGGTTATCCCATCCCTTGTATCCTCCCATTCTTCCCTCCCTCCCATTTTCCCCTTATTCCCCTCCTCTATGACTGTTCCTGAGGGGGTGTTATCACATTTTTATTATAACAATATAATGACATTTTAAAGCCTATTATTTATTCTTAACCATAATTATAAGCTCTGAATAAAATCAGCTTAGCACAAAACAGTATGAAGTAAGCCAATGACTGAAGAATGGGTTTTGGTAAATATGCATGTTAATTTATAATTTCATTCTATTTACTTAACAAATAAAATGTGGTGAATTTATTAAAGCAAGAAGGAAATAGTAGCTCATTAATGTGACTTCAGTTACATCCAAGGAATAAACCAATGAGAGTCAATAACATTTATATTTATATTCCAGAGCAAACAGAAATACAATTTAAGGGGGCCTAAAATAATTTCAAGGTGCCAGATTAATGGTCTAAAAATTATGGAATCTGATGAATTTAGGCAAGTCAACTAATGAAGTTCTTTCAAAGTATGACTCATAGAATCTAGTGCTGATGACTCAGTCTCCTACTGTTCACTAACCTCAAATCACACCTGTGTATCCATTACTGAATTTAGAAATGCTATAGCATTATGTACCCAGGAATGTAAAGGTTCTTGGCAGAGTGCATGTTCCTAACTGAAGGTCACAGCAGGGAGTGATGTAGGGAAAGATCATCACCAGTCTTCCTGAAAACTCCTGGCATCTTGTCTTAATTTCAGGTGAACAAACTACTGTGAATCTAAAATAAATGTGATCATCAGGGCATTCTAGAGCCAGCCTCACAGGCAGACAACTTCTGCACTTAGCTTTTTTCCTTAAAACCAAGTATTTGCTACAATGCAGTTCCTTCTCCATGGAAATTTCATAGCAACAATTGACCTCTGGAGTCTCCCTTTTGTCTGCTCATCAACATTTATGGGTCCTTCTACTTTTGTCAAATCTTATCTCTTTCTAAGTGAGACTCAGTATTGCTTTTAGGAAAAGATTGTCTTCAGAGAGAAATTGAGAATAGTATAAAAATTAGCAATCCATATCAACAAAAAAATAAATCAATGTAATAAATTATAGTGTCTCTTATACTGTCTTTTAGAGCAGCCAAGAGTCACATGACATAGATAAATCTTAAAGGCATGCTACTGACTGAGAGAAGCCACCTTAAAAGGTAGAATTATTATCATCATGCTTTATTATTCTGATCATGAGGCATTCTGGAGTGGGAAAACTATAAACATAGAAAATGGATCAATAGGTGAGAAGAATTCACTGGAGGGGAATGGATGAGTAAAGCACATGGATCATGTGACATGGCTGATAAGTCATACAATGCTTCGGACAAAAATTGGAACAGTACATAGAGTAAACCTTAATATAATACTTAGAAGGGACACGGAGAAAATTGTTACAGCCATCACAAGAATCTGACTTACAAATGTATAAAATAATCTCACTAAACAAGATGGGAGATAAAGATGACAGCACAAGTAACTCTGAAAGTGCATGAAATCTATAAGATCAAAGGAAAAACCAGTGACCCAACGTTACAAAAAAAATTATCAAGTTTGTTTTTTATACGTAGAGTTTAACTGCCACATCAGAGTGCTGAAATTGAACAGTTTAATAAATCAGTAATAGTAGCAGCCAGATTTCTCAGTGGATATAGAAGACATGGAGGAGTAATAGAAAGAGCTAAAATTGTCCTACCAATTTGGTATAGATGCGAATGGTTATATGTGAAAACACTTATTCATGTGGTATGTGCTTATGCTCGTGTGTGTGTTCACATATGTGTAGGGCTAAAGGTCAGTGGCGAGTATCTCCTTCAGTTGTTTTTTACATTGGTTTCTGAGGCAGGAACTGGCTAGCCAGCAAACACAGCAGCAACAGCTTCTACGTGGCTGCTGGAATTGACTCAGCATCAGTGGTTGCATGGCAACCAGTTTCCTGACTGAGCCAGTAAATAGACCCCAGCTCCTATTTGAAAGTATGTCTATATAAACACACACACACACACACACATACACACACACACACACACACACACACACACACACACATGTCAGAATATCTACATCTATCTCCTTCTTTGTCAGGTAACAGAAGACAAGAAGCTAAAATAACAATGAAAGCAATTAGATTACTTTAGAAATACAATTGAATCTAAGACTGGGGAAGTAAAAATATTAGACAAGCCTTAACCATCTTCTGGTCTAAAAATAAAGGTAACAGGAAGAGAAGGAAAAAAGAGAGGTAGGGGAGGAGAGAACAAAAGGAGAAAAACACCATGGGGTATCTGAGAAGAGAGCATCTAAAAAATCTCTCCCCGTGACAAGATGGAAATAGTCTGAATAGAACAAATAGAGCATCACTGGATTGTAACTCAGGGTAGAAACTAGATGCACTTGAATGAGTTCTGCTGTAAACAAATCATTGAACAAGCAAATTACTCACTGAGTGAGGACAGTAGACAAAATCAGGTAATGTGTATAGGTGTGTGACCTCAAGGAGACTAAGTACAGTTCTCCATTGCTTAAGTACAGCTCTGCTCTAAAGAGTGTAAAAAGAATTGGTAGGATATAACATTTTTGTTTTGGTTTTATGAGACAGGGTTTCTTTGTGTAGCCTTGACTGTCCTGGACTCACTTTGTAGACCAAGCTAGCCTGGAACTCACAGTGATCCACCTGCCTCTGCCTCCCGAGTGCTGGGATTAAAGGCATGCACCCCGGAAAATTGGAAGACAAGCCAACAGTGTCTTAGATAAGGCTTCTATTGCTGTGCTAGAACACCATGATCATATGCAACTTAGGGAGGAAAATAATTATTCCACATACACTTCCACATTGCACACTTTCCATTATCGAAAGAAGTCAGGTCAGGAGCTTAAGATATGGGAGGAACATAGAGGCAGAAACTGATGCAGAGTCCATGGATGGGCGACACTGGCTATCGTGCTTTCTGTGGCTTGCTCAGTCGGCTTTCTTATATCACCTAAGACAAGCTGCCCAGGGGTGGCCCCATGCACAATTAACAATTAAGAAAATGTCCTATAGGCTCAGCTAAAGCCAAATCTATGGAGGTTGTCTCCTGATTCTGTTTTATTTCAAGTTGACATAAAACTAGACAACACAGTGGTAAGTAATGTTGTGGCAAGCTGATGTTATGACTCCATAATATTCTGTAATTGCAATAATACTCTAACTTTGTGGTATTTCTCCTTAACACACATTATTTCAGTGATATCACACCAACATTAGCAACAAGAAAATTCCAGTCAAATGTCAACCGAGGGAAAATATACTCAGTTCCTCACTACTATGACTTAAGCTGTCAGTGTTATCAAAAGCAGTAAATCATAGACATTGCCATAGCCTATGCAAACCTATGACTACACATGGTATAAAGAAACATTTAAGAACAGAGCAAAAAGATGATACAATTTGAAAAAATCTACATATGAATTATGTGTAAACTTTTTAGTTTTTTTCAAAGTTATAAAAATTAAGACTCATATGGATTGCTCATTTGCTAGGCAGCACTTGGGTGATTCTTTTTCTCTCTAATATCTGCAGTCCACACTTACTGTGTTATATTCATGCAGGAAGCTAGTTATGGATAGATAGAACTGCACTTTTCTGGGAAAAACAGACAAATGCTGAGTGTGCTTGAATAAGATGCACTCTGTTGACTATCAGGAGCCGCATCTCTTCTTGTTTTTAATTGTGTGTGTGTGTGTGTGTGTGCGCGCGCGCATGTGTGCATATGTGCATGTATGTGTATGTGTGTGTATATGTGTGTGTGTGTCTGTGTATGTGGTGTGTGTGCTTATATGAATGTGTGTGAATGTGTGTATATGTGTGTATGTATGTGTGTGTATATATATGTGGTGTGTGTGCATATGTGCATGTGTGTGCGTGTGTATATGTGTGTGCATATGTGCATGTGTGTGCGTGAGTATGTGTGTGTATATGTGTGTGTGTGTGTGTGTGTGTATGGTGTATGTGTGTGTGTAGGTAGCTGCACACGAGTGCAGTATCTGCAGAGGACCGAAGTTATAGGCAGTGGAGAGATGCTCGATGTGGGAACTGGAAATCTAACTCAAGTCCTCCAGAAGAGCAGCATGCACTTTCAACAATCCCTGAACCATCCCCACAGCCACTAGTTTCATAGTTATATGGTATTTTATGGACCCCTAAAACCTTTAACTTAAATGTCTTTACAAATCCTGTTCTTTGCTTTTGTCTTCCTCTGTCTAACCACAGAAACTCCTGCATATCAGACCCTCTGCCTATAGACTCTGCTTGGCTAAAGCTCCTGGACACTGGCCTCAAGCCAACTTCAGGAAGGCCATTACTGTGTCATGGGTGAAGTAGTCAGAAGGTAAGACCAGATCACCAGCTTGCCGTGCAGCTCTGTCAATTCTTTCTGTCCCCTTAACTGCCATGTATCGTTAGCTTATGCTTCTGGCCTCAGCATGTACTGTACCTACGCGCGTATTGCCACCAAACAAACAAACAAAAAACCAACCCACGTGTTTTAAATTTGGAAAAACAAAAACGTGTATTCACTGTTGACAAATATGCTTTATAATTTTTGTATACAAAACATATGACATATCCATTATACATTCTTAGAGATTTGGAAAGGTTTGGAATGTTATGATTATTATCCATGAGGAAGCCCCTATATGTCTTATATAATGTAAACTGAGAGTTAGGCTGTCAATATACTATAGTTTTGGACTTGACATTATGGATTCATGTTGCCACTAAAGCAAACTAGTCTACTCTCTTGTTGCATGTTAGTAATAGCCAGGAAAATATTACTACTGTTCATTTCAGAATCTATAATGTTTATTGACTGCCAGTGTAGAGCCGCTGGCCGCAAGTGCTATGAGACCAGTATGCAGCAGACCAGTGGCACCATGGAAACTCCACCACCAGTGAATCTTTCCTTTTGTAAGCAAGGTTAATCTTTTAACAACTAATATACAGTAATTCTTGTACATCAGTAAAATAGATGAATCACTTGTGATCATGACTGACAGAGTGTCCAATACTGAAAGTGTTGGCCTGGCCACTGTTGTTCTATCCAGAAGAACCCATCTGTTCATTTGCTTAGAGAACTGGAAGGTTTTGCTTAAAATATTCCAAAAAACCCAAATACCACGGATGAGCTATATAGCTTCATTTTTCCATTTCAGCCATGTGTCTGGGCTTGATTGCACACACTGGGACTTGTTCTAAGGCTGGCTGTGTCCATTTCAGCCATGTGTCTGGGCTTGATTCCACACACTGGGACTTGTTCTAAGGCTGGCTGTGTGCATAGTTTCTTCACTTAAGAAGGTGTCAGGTTTGATCTCTGACTTTCTTGAATCTGTGTCTCATCCTTCTGTAGAGGTTTTGTGTGTGGACTTTAGATTTTAGATTGAGGCTTAAATATAAACAAATATTTTTAATTATTTTAATTGAAAAATGAATTGTATACATGTGTAGGATTTAATGTGATATATAGCTGTATGTCATAATTAAAACACACTTATAAGCATATTATTTCACTTACTAATTTAAAAAGATTGAACATTAATATAAACCAAAGTTGTAAACAAAGAATATCACACACTGAAAGTAACCAGAGCAAAAGACCACACCACTTGGTAAACTTCTTTTAATTTTTTAAAAATATTTTTTATTACACATGTATAAAACAAACTACATACAGCAGGGTGAACCATGTGACAATCATGAGAATGATGAGTTTTACATATGTTACGATCATAGTGACTTGGCCATCTGCATTCATCTCATTTGAAGTAAGTGTTTTTTTCTGTCTTGTTGGGTCTCAACTTCTGGATGAGATTCAATATTTATCCTATCTCAACTCTAATAGCTTAACGTCTTTATCATGATCTAAAACGATCTTGTCCCTCTAACCAGCTAAACTTGGTTATAAAATTATACTATCTTTTCTTCAATGCCCTTCAGAGACTTGAGAAGGAATAAAACTGGAATTCCTGAGTGAATCAGCAGTGTGAGTTAGCAGCTTCCAAAATGTACAAATTGACTTAGATGGTTTACTGCCTGACCAGTCACCTCATACACTTTATAACGCTGGAGCCTCATCTTCAGCTTTCTGGCCTAATGTTTCTTCCAGATTTGTTCGCAGGGCAGGAACTATTGAGGGCTTGTTTACCCTGACTTGACAGAGTGCAACTGTCGACTCTGCCTGCATCTAAGTTGCCCATTTTTTAGGCAGATTCTGTTTGTGGCAGGAACGAGGACATTTTGCCCAGTGGCTGGTTTGCCATCTTTGAAGCCATGTCCATAATGAGGCTCTTTGATGCTCATCATCTTCTTTGAGATTGGCTGGGTGTTGTCAGGAGTTAACTTGTCTTGTCAAAGAAATTTAGAATTGTAAGAACAACTTTAAATGCCATATTCTGTGTGTCTCTGAGGCTTTTGAAGGCCTTATTCAACTATTTTACCTCATATATCAATAGAGACATATATATCTGTTAGACTTAGGATATATATGTTAAAATCTGCCAAGTATTTGACATGCCCATGTTTTGTATCAATATACTAAACTCTATAGCAATGACTTAGACATAACCTTCATTATAAGTAACAATTAAAGCCTTGGGTTAAGGAGTAGGTTCAATCATCTAGGTTTTGTTCTATCCTCCCTCTATGTTCCTAAATCTCCCTTTCTTTCTTTTTGGCTCCCATCTCCTTGCCTACATATACAAGATAAAGGCAAAGAGAGATGTTCCTGCATTTCCCCTAATTTTTCCTCTGTATAAGACCGATAATGACTTATGACCACCCTCCGATGAGAATAAGTATTTGTAGATCAAGTGAGCAAACAGCAACCTATACAAGCCTGCCCCTGAGAGAATGGGGCATAGTTCTCTTAAGGTTTCTTCAGGTTCAATTGGGGCACATAATACCTTGGAGTGGGCCCCCTAAAATTGGAAAGAATGGTTAAGCAATCTAGTGATTGCATTTATGGTTCAGTTTCTAAATGTTGAGAGATTCCAGGCTTAGTAAGAGATTGCAATGGTGGTCCAAATTGGATCAGAAGTTTTCTACAATTCTGTCCAGGAAGCTGTCCAACTCTGATGGGTAAAAGGAACAGAATCATCAGGGGCTGGAACTAGGATGATGCAGGATGTCAGTGTCCATCGTGTTGGGAGGAATGATTCCTACCAGGTCTGATCCAGCTGGTTATTTTGTCCTGAAAACATAATTTCTCACAAGTATTATACAGTTCTAACATTATAATTGTATGAGGTGTGCAGGATGCACAAACAATTAAAGCTAGTTTTCTGGTCATTGTATGGGTCAACATAAGGCATTTGCAAATCTTCCTTCTTGCCTTACTAGTGGTGGCCTCTAATACTAAGTCACAGGGAATCTGTGGTCCACATGAGGCCTCTCTGTGCCTATACATTTATATTTCTGCCAGTCTCAGAACTATTCCCATGTAGTGGGATTAGGAATATAAATTACCTGCTTGTTCTGTAGTTTGAGTTCTTTACATCTCAGTTGTGGACCCCTCTCTCTTCCCCTCCTGATCCCACTCCCTCCCTCATCTACCCCCATGCCATCCCCTCTCTCATCCCCTTTCCTCCCTGTCCTAGTCCTTAGATAGGGGAGCTCTCCTCCCCTAACATCTGATTGTAGTTTATCTAGTATCCCCTGTACTATATCCGACATCTTCCTCTGTGGCCTGACTGGGCCACCCTACACATTCGAGACTCTGTCCACTGTCCAGCTTTAAGTCTCTGTAAATGTCCCTACATCCTGCTGGGTGGAGTCTCTCCTAGGATGTCTATGTTGGTTTAAAATCCACATATGAGTGAGTATATACCATGCATGTCTTTTTGGGTCTGGGTTATCTCACTTAGGATGATCATTTCTAATTCCATGCATTTGCCAGAAAAACTCAAGATTTCCTTGTTCTTAATAGCTGAATAGTATTCCATTGTGTAGATGTACCACTGGTTTTTTTTTTTTGTTTGTTTGTTTTTGTTTTTTGTTGTTGTTTTAATCCGTTCTTCAATTGAGGGACATCTCGGTTGTTTCCAGGTTCTGGCTATTATGACTAAGGCTGCTATGAACATAGTTGTACAACTGTCTTTGTTGCATGGTGGCGCATCTTTCAGGTATATGCCCAGGAGTGGTATAGCTGGGTCTTGGTGTAGAGCTATTCCCAATTTTCTGAGAAAGCGCTATATTCCTTCCTAGAGTGGTTGAACAGGTTTGCACCCTGATAAGCAGGGATGTTGAGCATTTCTTTAAGTGTTTCTCAGGCATCTATATTCCTATTTTGAGAATTCTGTTTAGTTTTGTGCCCTGTTTTTTTATTGGGTTGTTTGGTTTGGTAGTGTTCAATCTCTTGAGTTCTTTATATACTTTAGATATCAGCCTTTTGTCAGATGTAGGGTTGGCAGGTTTTTTTCCCATTCTGTGGCCTGTTGCTTTGTTCTGCTGACAGTGTTTTCTGCCTTGCAGAAGCTTCTCAGCCTCATAAGGTCCTGAGCAGTTGGTGTTCTGTTCAGGAATTTGTCTCCTGTGCCAATGGGTTCTACGGTCTTACCCACTTTTTCTTTTAACAGATTTAGTGTGTCTGGTTTTATGTTGAAGTATTTAATCCACTTGGACTTTAGTTTCATACAGGGTGATAAATATGGATCTATTTGCATTTTTTACATGTAGACATCCAGTTGGACCAGCACCATTTGTTGAAAATGCTTTCTTTTTTCCATTCTATTATTTTGGCTTCTTTGTCAAAAAGCGAATGGCCATATGTGTGTTAATGTATATCTTGGTCCTCCGTTTGATTCCATTGGTCAACTGGCCTATTTCTATACCAGTACCATGCTGTTTTTATTACTGTTGCTCTATAGTACAGCTTGAGATCATGGATGGAGATTCCTCTGGTAGATCTTTTATTGTATAGGATTGATTTACCTATCCTGGGTTTTTTTGTTTTTCCATATGAAGTTGAAGATTGATCTTTCCAGTTCTGTAAAGTACTTTATTGGTATTTTCATAGGGATAGCATTAAATCTGTAGATTGCTTTTGGAAGGATGGCCATTTTTTCTATTTTGATTCTCCCAATCCATTAGCATGGGAGATCTTTCCATTTTCTGATATCCTCTTCAATTTCTTTCTGTAGAGACTTGAAGTTTTTTTTCATTAAAATCTTTCACTTGCTTGGTTAGATTTGCACCCAGATATTTTATATTGTTTGAGGCTATTGTGAAGGGAGTGGTTTCCCCAATTTCTTTCTCTGCCCTTTTGTCATCTGTATACAGGAGGGCTACCGACTTTTTTGTGTTAATTTTGTATCCAACTGGAGCTGTTTATCAGCTGTAGGAGTTCTTTGGTTGACTTCTGGGGGTATAATGGGCATTATCATATCATCTGCAAATAGTGATACCTTAACTTCTTCCTTTCCTATATGTATCACCTTGATCTCCTTTAGTTGTCTTACTGCTCTAGCTAGGACTTCAAGTAGTATATTGAAGAGCAATGGAGAAAGTGGGCCGCCTTGTTGTGTTCCTGAATTCAGTGGGATTGACTTAATTTTCTCACCATTTAGCTTGATGTTGGCAATAGATTTTCTGTATATAGCCTATATGTGCCTTGTATTCCTGATCTCTCTAAGACATTTAACATGAAAGGGTGTTGGATTTTTCAAATGCTTTTCCCACTTCTAAAGAGATGATCATGAGATTCTTTTCATTCAGTTTGTTTATATGATTAATTACATTGATGGATTTCCTTATATTGAACCACCCCTGCATGCCTGGTATGAAACCTACTTGGTCATGATGGATAAGATTTTTGATGTGATCTTGTATTCAGTTTGTGAGAATTTTACTGAGTATTTTTGCATCTATGTTCACAAGGGAGATTGGTCTAAAATTCTCTTTCTTTGTTGTGTCTTTGTGTGGCTTAGGTATTAAGGTGATTGTGGCTTCATAGAATGAGTTTGGTAGAGTTCCTTCTGGTTCTATTTTGTGGAATATTTTGAGGAGTATAGGTATTAGTTCTTCTTTGAAGGTTTGGTAGAATTCTGCGTTGAATCCATCTGGCCCAGGGCTCCTTTTGGCTGGGAGACTTTTGATGACTGTTTCTATTTCCTTAGGGGATATAGGACTGTTTAATTTGTTTGCCTGATCTTGATTCAACTTTGGAAAGTGGAATTTATCAAGGAAATTGTCCATATCCTTTATATTTTCAAATTTTGTGGCGTATAGGCTTTTGAAGTAAGACCTAATGATTCTTTGAATTTCCTTGGTATCTGTTGTTATTTCTCCCTTTTCATTTCTGATTTTGTTAATTTGTATACTCTCTCTTTGCCTTTTAGTGATTTTGGCTAAGGATTTGTCTATTTTGTTGATTTTCTGAAAGAACAAGCTCTTGGTTCCGTTGATTCTTTGAATTGTTTTCTTTGTTTCACACTTATTGATTTTAGCCCTGAGTTTGATTATTTCCAGCTGTCTACTCCTCTAGGGTATGTCTGCTTCTTTTTTTTTCTGGAGTTTTCAGGTGTTCCATTAAGTTGCTTATATGCGATGTCTCCAGTTTCTTTGTGAAGGCACCTAGTGCTATGAATTTTCCTCTTAGCACTGCTTTCATTGTGTCCCAAAGGTTTGGATATGTTGTACCTTCATTTTCATTAAACTCTAGGAAGTCTTTTATTTTTTTCTTTATTTCATCCCTGACCCAATTGTCACTGAGTAGAAGACTGTTCAGTTTCCATGTGTTTGTAGGCTTTTTGTTATTTCTATTGTTGCTGATGTTCAGCTTTAGGGCATGGTGGTCTGATAGAATGCAAGGGATTATTTGAATATTTTGGATTTATTGAAGCTTGTTTTGTGACCAATTATATGGTCAATTTTGGAGAAGGTACCATGTGGCACAGAGAAGAAGGTATATTCTTTTCTATTTGTGTAAAAAGCTCTGTGAATGTCTGTTAGGTCCATTTGAATCATGACCTCTGTTAGCTTGATTATTTCTCTATTTAATTTCTTCCTTGAGGATCTGTCCATTGGTGGTAGTGGGGTGTTGAGGTCTCTCACTATTATTGTGTTGGGATCAATGAGTGATTTAACTTTAAAAGTATTTCTTTTACAAGTGCAGGTGCCCTAATATTTGGGACATAGATATTTAGGATGGTGATGTCCTCTTGATGGATTTTTTTCTTTCATTAGGACAAAGTGTCCTTCTCCATCTTTCTTGATCAATTTTAATTGAAAGTGTATTTTGTGAGATATTAAAATGGCTACTTCTGCTTGCTTCCTGAGACCATTTGCTTGAAAAAATTTTTTTCAGCCCTTTATTCTCAGGTAATGTCTATCTTTGTTGATGAGATGTGTTTCTTGAATGCAGCATATTGAAAGATCTTGTTTTTGCATCCATTTTGTTAGCCTGTGCCTTTTTACTGGGGAATTGAGACCATTGATGTTGACAGATATTATTGACCAATGGTTATTGGATCCTTTTATTGTGGAGTTAGTGGTGATTATATGTGGCAATGTCTCTTTTGGTTTTGCTGATGTGCAATTATCTGTATGCTGCATTTTCTTGGGTGTGGCTGATCTCGTTGTGATGATGTTTTCCTTCTGCTATTTTCTGTAGAGCAAGGTTGGTGTTTAGATACTGTTTAAATTTGGTTTAGTCGTGGAATATCTTGATTTCTCTATCTATGCTGATTGAAAGTTTTGCTCAATATAGTAGCCTAGGTTTGCATCTGTGGTCTCTTAGAGTCTGCATAATCTCAGTCCAGGCTCTTCTGGCTTTCATAGTCTCTGTTGAAAAGTCAGGTGTGATTCTGATGGGTCTACCATTATATGTTATTTTACCTTTCTCTCTTGCAGCCTTTAGTATCTTTTCTTTATTCTGCAAGTCTAGTGTTTTGATTATTATGTGCTAGGATGAATTTCTTTTCTGTTCTAGCACATTTCATGTCCTGTAGGCCTCTTGTATGTTCAAGTATATCTCTTTCTGTGGATTGGGGAAGTTTTTTTGTACGATTTTCCTGAAGACATTCTCTGGACCTTGGGACTTTGCATCTTCCTTTTCATCATCTCCTATAATTCTGAGGTTACGCCTTCTCATGGTGTCCTTGATTTCTTGGATGCTTTGTGTCACTAATTTTTCTGTTTTAAGATTTTCTTTGAGAGATGTATCAACTTCTTCTATTGTATCTTCAGCACCTGAGATTCTCTCTTCCATGTGTTGGATTCTGTTAGTTATACTTGTCTGTTGGATTCCTGCTTTCTTTCTTAATTGTTCCACTTCACTTTTTTTCTTGATTGGTGAGTTTTAAAATATTGTCTTATTCTGTTTTCATGTCTTGAATTGTTTTATTTAATTCCTTCACCTGTTTGCTTGTGGTTTCTTGTTTCTCCTGGATGGCTTCTATTCGTTTGTTTGTATTATCCTAGAATTCTTGGAAGGATCTATTCATTTCCTCTTTATAGTTCTCAAATAGCTGTATAAGCATAGTTTTGAGGTCATCTTCCTGTGACTCTGCCATAGTAGGGTATCTTTTGGTTTCTGGGCATTCTGGTGGAGCCATAATATCTTGATTTTTGTTGTTAGACCTCTTATTCTTTCCTTTAGGCATCTGCTTAGAAGACTTGGCCTCTCCAAGCTGGTGGTCTCGGGGGTGAGTACCTTTGATAGGGGCCTGTTTTCTATACTGGTTTCTCAGACTCTGCCTTCCTGTATCTAATTTGTTTGAGCTCTGCCACCTAGATTCCGTAGTTTTATAGGACTCCTCTGGCTGTTTGTCTCCTCTGAGGGATTCACCACACAATGAATCTGTAATTTGGATGTCAGATGCTGTGTGACTTCTGCTTTGTTAATCTTTTGCTCTGTAGAGGGGCCACTCTACTTTGGTGCACTGATCAGTCCAGCAGTCTGACCTCCCCTTTCTCCTTGCTGGTCACAACCCTCCACTGAAACAAGGTGCTGGTCCACTCTCTGTCACCTACAGTCGCTGCTCATAGTCCCTTGCAGGCCTTGTTGCTTGTCACTTCCTGCTGCTGAACTCACCAATCCCCGCCCCGCCAATCACCACCTCAGGTGTTTTGTTCCCGTGGCCTACCTCAGCAAGTGCCACTGGTGTTGTTGGCGCCACAGCTGCCACCGCAATCACTGTCTGTGCTGTATCTGTGTCTGCAGCCACTGGATTCTCAGCTCCCCAGGGGGGTCTGTGCTTTTTCCCGTGTTTGGGAGTTCATAGGATTATTCCTAGTTTATTCCTGGCACACTATGGTTTCTCCCGCTATAGTGAGGTGGGAAGCTTGGTGTTCCTGCTTATGAAATAAGTCCAATTTTCTGCTTTGATTCGTCTGGCATCTAAGCAAGGTCCACACCACTTGCCGCCATCTTGGAATCCTGGTAAACTTCTACCCGGTTGGAAGAGCCATTCAGAATGGAGGTTGTTTTCAGTTTCATTCAGTTTTTGTTCTTTTGAGAACATGTCAAAAGTACTTTTGTAGAAGCCATTTTGAAATAAGCAATATATGTGGTTGACTTTGGTCACTAGAATTGCCCCTTCTTCCACTACAAGTTTGTATCATTAGTCAGCATCTCAGTAACATGCTGCTTCTAAGAGTATGGCTGTTTTCTGTTGCATATTAGTAAAGTTGTTGCATGTTTATCATTTTGTGCCTCGTCTATTTGAGCTTAATGTCTCTAAACTCACTTACATTATAGCAAGTGACATTGTCCTTTGTTTTAAGCCTGAATGGAAATCCACTGTTTATTGCTTGTCATTTTCTTTACCCTTTCATCTACTGATGGACACAGTCTTTGATTTCATATTTTGGCTATTGTGGGTGATACATTTACAGGCGCAGGAGTGATAGTATCTGTCCCACTTTCTGTTGCAGTCTCTGACGCCAGACGGCTAGATCTCAGGGAACTTCTATTTCTCTTTTATCTTTCTTTGAGACTTTTCCATGCTTTCCATAATAGATATACCAATTTACTTCCCAATGAACAACTTTATTCCTTCTGTTAAAAATTTAAGCAAATAAAATATGGTTAAATTATGTAACTTTGAAATTCATGGCATCTTTTTATTCTAGAATGCAAATTCTAAAATCTAGTCTAACAAAACAAGAGTCTTCTCTCAGAGATTACTTTTAATGAACTCACTTTCTTTAATCTATCTCTTTTACATGCAAGTACAAAAACACTGTTCCTTCTTTCACAAAAATAAAGGAAATAAAGAATTCATAGCAAACTCAGAAAACATTTGAAGGGGGGTCTATACCATGTTGCATTTTAACTGTAAAATTATGATTAAGATTTTCCAAATATTTAGAATGGTTTAGCTCATTTAAGAAGAAAAGATACCTGTCACAACTAATGCACTTGAGGGGGCCCATCGTCTTTAATAAGAATCACAAAATATTTCCTAATTGGAAGAATTTACATGAAATAGCAAACATTATAAACAATTGATGTGTTCTAATGAGGTTCCAAGCAACTGAAAAAATTGACCTTATTTTTCTTTTCTATTTAACCATATCAAACTATGTGTCAGTATCTAGGAAGTATCTAAGCAACTGGGGGAATTATCAAAAAATTGGTAGCAGTGGGGGAAGACACTGCTGCATTGTTTCTACAGTATTTTAAATGTGGAATTAAACAGTAACATTGATCTTTCCCTAAACCAAAACTAATAAGAAATACATTACTAAAATATAAAATACTAATTTATTTCAAATTAGCCAGGAGAGTGAGGACAATATTTGTAATTTCACTTGCTAATACTCTAGGAAACATTAAAAATTAATTTAAAGTTTTATTAATAAAATATATAATTAAATTTATGTTAAGCAACACTAAAGTTAGAAAAATATTGGAAAGATGACCATAAATTGTGGAGTTATTGCTAAATTTCTGTTACAAAAAACTTTGAAAACAGAGGCTGGAGAGAGATGACTCACTGGCTGAGAGTACATGCTGATCTTACCTCAGTTAGGTTCCCAGCCCCCATATGACCGCTCAAAACCATCTATAATGTCAGTTACAGAGGATCTGATGTCCTCATTTGGCTTCCATACATACAGACGAAAAACTTAAAATAAAAGTGAATCAGTAAAGATAGCTTTGGAAACTTAAAACAGCCTATGAGTCAATACAGAAAATATCATAATTTTTAAATTTCTGTTTTTCTTCCTTTTGATACTTGGAAGTCATAATATCTCAAAATCACATTCAACTATAAATAAACTGAATAAGTAAAATGGCCAACAGTTAAACATTAGCAATACAATTGGCTAGATAAATACATTGGCATACATTTTCCCATGTGTTTTCCTAAATCCAAAAGTAAAGCAGTTGCTGTGCTGGCATGAGGGTCTGATTTCAAATCCTCACATCCCACGTAAATCTGTGTGCAGTAGGCTGCAACTTCAACCCACATACTCCTAAGGAGAGATGAGAACTGAAGACAGGACACTGCAGGAGTTCACAGGCTAGCTAGCCTGGAGTGCACTGCAGCAAACAACAAAAGACTATCGCAATCCAGGTGGAAGGTAAAAACTGACACCTGCAGTTGTCCTTTAAACTTATGTTTGTTTTGGGGCACATGTACCCACTGGACTCACACATATGTTTACAAATACACACCTGCACGCACATACACATGCCACACTTGGGGGGGGGGGGAGAGAGAGTCGGAGAGAGGAAAGAAGGGAGGGAGGGAGGCCTAGAGGGAGAGACAGAGAATTCAACAAGTTCTACGTAACATCCTTACAAAATTTGTTGTGCTATCTTTTCTCTTGACTTTTTTGAAATTTAGATGAGAGGCTGGGAGACGTATTCCCTTGTCATTGCACTCACCTCTGAGAAGAAATTCACTCGGCACTGCTACTATAGAAGAAAGACAAAATGTTGGCAGGGTCTCTGAAGTAGTGTGTGGTAAGCTGCCACAGCATGTAGCATCCTCTGTAGGTCTTGGGAACTCACTGGCTTGGGAACAATCAAAATCAGTTTACTGTAGAAATTCCTGCATGGCCAGCCGGGCTTGTCTCGGCACTCAGATCGTGTCTCAGTGCTCCCCTGCACCAGGCTATCAAAATTTAAAATTCAAACATATCAAATATTAAACAGTAATGTTATTCAGCCAAATTTAATTTTCAGGTAAATGCCTTTTTCTCAAAAATGTCTTAAAAGATGTAAATTTTTACTAGTGTTCTGTTATTTGTCCTAACTTACATATTTCAGAACTCAGCTATATCAATGTTTAATTATGATTTGCAGTAGAACATTCAATGCTGACTTCCTCTGATGAATCATACCATTTATAAATAGCAATGTCGTTATCACTTCTCTGGTGCTTGTGTTCCTATTTATTCTTGTTTAATTGAATCAGTTGTTTCTTCCAATATGATATCCAAAAAGAGTAGTAACTATGGATATTTTGAATCTTGTTTCTAAACTTATTAGCAACCAAAATTAATTATTTAAAGTTTGTGCCACGGCGAGACGGCCCAGCAGTAAAGTGCCTGAAATTCTGGTCTCAACGCCTCTGTGTGAGGAGTCACAACTGTCTGTCATTCCAGTTCAAGCATCAAAGGATTCAGTGTTATCATCTGCCGTCAATGGGTACCTGTATGCATGTGTACACACACTCTCCCTCTCTCTCTCTCTCTCTCTCTCTCTCTCTCTCTCTCTCTCTCTCTCTCTCTCTCTGCCTCTCTCTGCCTCTCTCTCTCTCTCTCTCTCTCTCTCTCTCTCTCTCTCTCTCTCTCTCTCCACACACACACACACACACACACACACACACACACACACACACTTTCTCACATACACATATGTACACACTCACAGAAAATAAAATATTTTTTTAAAGAATCACTATGCAATGGTGTTTGTGTGTGTGTAACATTTGATTTTGGGCCTTAATTGCCTGGGAAGTTCACTGCAGTCCTATCTGTTAATCGTTTGTTTTCTACTTGTAGGTTTTTTTTATTTCTTTATCTTACTTCAGTTTCATTTTATGGAGCACATTGATTATTTGTCATGACTGAATCCACTTTGGGGGACTTTAATAATTTCTGTTAAAATTTGATTTGATTTTAAATTGATGCTATTGAGAACTTTTCTTATAGCTTTAAGTATTTCCTCCAGATGTCTACTTGTCACTATTTTTCTTCTGATTTCAATGCAAATAAATATTTTTATTGTTATGTTTCATCAGTGTTCTGACAGTTTGGACTTGAAGTGACAGAATTATTATTGATAGCGACAATGTAAAATCAATGGATGTATTCTGATAAAATGGGGCTTTAAATTATTTTAAGTAAAGATGATGAGAAAAGTTTGGATCTGGGTATTCTGAGAAATTAAAATAAATAATAAGTAAATATTAATAAGTATTTCTAAGTGAAAACTTCCAAACAGGATAAGACAAATACAGTGTGCAGTGTTATTTTAATTAAAGAAGACCTCTATGAAAACAAAGAATAATAGAAAGAAAAGTGCAGGTAAAATAATAGTATTGGTAATAGTAATAATAATAGTAACAGTCATAAAAATGGCAGAAGCCGTATAACCCCTTTTCTTTTTTCTTTTAAATTTTAACATCTGCAGGACAAAAGAGAGCAAATATCAGGGTCTCTTATGGTCATTATGGCTATTTCTTTTTCTCCTCAAACATTTACTATTCCAAGCTTCCTTCTCCAGGGGCAGCAAAGTATTCCACTTTGCACTATAGAAGATGGGCTGTTTAAAATGGAGGCTGCAAGGTGAGCATGGGGGTGCATGCCTGTAACCTCAGCACTTAGGGAGGCAGAGGCAGGCAGGTCTCTGTGAGTTCAAGGCCAGCCTGGTCTAGACAACCAAGGCTACACAGAGAAACCCTTTCTCAAAAAACCCAACCCAAACCAACCCAAACCAACCAACCAACCAACCACCACCACCATCAACAACAACAACATAATAACAGAAAAAGAAGAAAAGAAAAAAAGACTGCAGAAAAAATTAGTACTTTCCTAAAAAACTGAAAATCTTAAGTTTCACAATAATGTTAGCTCTTAGAATGACCAATTGATGTTGATTCCATCAAACATATCCAAAATCATTATTAGTAGAAACATATTTAAAAGATATAAAGTGCTTCTGGGTTAATTCACTCAGTATGACAATTTCTAGTTCAATCCATTTGTCCACAAATTTTGGGATTTCCTTATTTTTAATAGCTGAGTAGTATTCCATAGTGTAAATGTACCACAGTTTCTTTATCCATTCTTCAACTGAGGGGCATTTAAGCTGTTTCCAGGTTCTGGCTGTTATGAATAAGGCTGCTATAAACATGGTTGATCATATGTCCTTGTTGTGTGGAGGAGCATCTTCTGAGTATATTCCAAGGAGTGGAATAGCTGGGTCTTGAGGCAAGAAAGAATAAGCAGGCTACCAAGATGAGACTTGATACTCCATGAGCATATAGTGGGGGAGGAGGTCCCTCTCGGTCATAGACCTAGGGGAGGGGAGTAGGGTGAAAGAAGGAGGGAGGGAGGAACGGGAGGATACAAGTGATGGGATAACAATTGAGTTGTAATTTGAATAAATTAGTTAAATAAAAATGAAAATGAAAGATGTAAAGTGGTCTCCCCTAGACAAATATGAAATTCTGTATGCCATGCTACTGGAGTCATGTAGATCTGAGAGAGGTCTCGGCACTGCAAGAGAAGAACCGCGTGAGCTTGGATATGCAAGCGTCTAGATGACAAAGCAGGCTATGTTTGTTTGGGTGCTCTAATAGGGAGAATACTGCTTCTCCGAAGATATTCATTTCCTAATGCTGACGTGCTAAACCGTTTTGAAAGATAAGACTAAGTTAAGGATTTTGAGAATGGAGATTATTTTGGATTAATGGGGGCAACTTGATAAGAAAGAGATGCAGGCGTGTGTAGTAGATGTGCTAGGTAAGAAAAGGGGTGCCCCCACCCTCAGGCCCTCAGATATCAGCTGGCTGACACTGGTTTTTAGTCCACCATCGTACTTAATTTCAGTTGTCCGCTTGACTGGATTGTGAGACATCTGGAAAAGCGGCCCAACACTGTTCTGAGTATGTCTGTGAAGCTCCTTCTAGAGTCAGTGAGGATTTGGGTCAGTGTAGTGAGTGGAGGAAGACTCACTTGAAAATTGAGCAACATTGCCCAGCGGGAAGAGGCGCAGAAGTCCTTATAGGACAGCACTAGAAGGAAAATGTGTACGGGTCCCCTGCTGCTTTTGAGCAAGTGGCTTTATTTGCTTGCTTTTGTTGCTGGTGCTGATGGTGGTGCTGCTGCGATGATGATGATGATGATGATGATGATGATGATGATGATGATGACGACAATGATAACAGAAATGATGGTGGTGGCGGCGGCACTCATAGATCCAAACTTTATGTTCCTTACCTTAGAATAATGACTTATGTAAATAGGCCGCCAAGGCTCGCCCATAGCTCCTGCCTTGGACTGAGCCTGTATCATTGGTCTCTCTCTTTCTGAGGCTCTAGCTTCTGGAAATTATCAGCTGGTCTGTTTGTCTCTCCAGCCTGCAGATAATAGTGTGGGGCTTTGCAGTGACTGATCATCCCAGCCAATTTAATAAGTATCCTCTTTTAATGTGTACATTTTACTTGTTCTGCCTCTCTGGGGATTTCTGAGTAATATGCACAATCAGATCCTTTTCAGACTTCTGATCTGTAGAAATTAAAAGGTGAAGTTTGAGTTGTCTGCACTGCTAGAGCTGAGGTGATTGTCAGGGCAGCACTTAGGAGGTCTCTCACGAAGAAAGCACTGAATGCACAAAACAGTGACCATCACTGAATGAAGGACACAGACCAGCATGCTGTGCTGGGGCTGAGGCTTTAAACAGCGAGAGTACAGCATAAACCACACAGTTTCGGTGTGATACAGGGCATCTGTATCTGGCAGCGGGAAGGAGTTCTGTCTGCCAGTTCATTGCCATCCAATAATTTTTTTTTTGCCCTACATTTCCATCTCTCTATAACCATATATTTGCCCCCAAAGTTTGTATAAAAGTACACATTTCATTTTCCTCTGAGTCATCATTTCAGAAGACACTTGGGTTTCGTGGTATTTATAGTAAACGACTTTGTACTGTTTTTCTTATTACCTTTTTTCATGTCTTAGTCATGAAGTTGGCTCTGAATGTGGACAGAAATCTCTTCATTCCTTATCTTGTCAGGTCGACTTAGAACGAAAAAGCTATTTGAATCCAAAGAAATTGCCTGAAAAATTAGAAATATCTTGTAAATAGGAATTTGTTTAGCAAATTTTAATATTCCAGAAAAAGAAACAAAAACATTATATATATATAAAGATTTCGCCTACCCAGATCTAGCCAATGGACAGGACTTTCTCCACATTGTGTGGAGAGCGGGGTCTGACTTTCACACCAACTCTGGTGCTCCATATTTGACCATGTCCCCTGGATGGGGAGACCTGGTGGCACTCAGAGGAAGGAGAGCAGGCTACCAAGAAGAGACTTGATACCCTATGATCATATACAGGGGGAGGTAATCCCCCTCAGGAACAGTCATAGGGGAGGGGAATAAGGGGAAAATGGGAGGGAGGGAGGAATGGGAGGATACAAGGGATGGGATAACAATTGAGATGTAATATGAATAAATTAATTTTAAAAATCTAAAGCAAAAAAGATTTCGGAATAGTTTTGTGAGGATGTGTTTTTTTTAAATAGCTGATAGATTATCCTAATTCAAGCAGTGTTCTCATACTGAGATCAACAGTATGAGAGTTCAGTGTTTTATACCCTGACTAAAAGAACAACTCAACAAAACAAAAACGAACAATACAGAGCAATTAAAAGGCCTTCAGAGGAAAATTGAGACAAATAGATCTGCATATGGAGTACTAAAGGATATTAGCTATCGAGTGGCCCCTGTCTTTCAGGCACTGGTTGTGTTAAATCTCTAGGCTGGTGATGGCAAGCATTGTGTTTCCCCATGATTCTAACATCCCTACAGCTCTAACATAGCACTTCTAGATAGATTGTCCAGTAAATGCATTTTAACCCAAATTATAACCCTGCTATTGATTGCCACATAGGACTTTTGATCTGAGGTGATATTTTTCCCTGACAAATCAAACAGACCAATAGGTTTAATGGGTCATAGCTTCTAAGCTCTCATACGTTACTGTGTTTCCTGTATGATTTCTATGTATGATTCTGAGAAAACAGTGAACTTGTGGAACACAATATGTGGGAATTTTGCTCTGTTGTTGTTAGGGAAACTACTTGTTACATAACAGTTTTCTTATGTTAAGCAAATGTTAAGTAAACTTTTGGCACTGTCCTCATGCCCAGGCTGGCCTAGAACTCACTGGAATCCTCCTGCCTTAACCTCAAAAGTATTGCAGTTACAGGCATGAGCCTCCCTGTATGAATGTCTCTGTTCCATTTTTGTGCTGGGAAGCTATTGAGTTCTATACTGGTTCATTGGCATCTCTCTTGATTCTTTACTTAAGAAAAAGCTCAGTTATCTTCCCATTTGGGAAGCTGCTGACCTACACTCCCTGTATACTCAGGCAATTGATTTCCTTCCTTCTTCCTTCCTTCCTTCCTTCCTTCCTTCCTTCCTTCCTTCCTTCTCAAGTCTCTGATGGGGTTGAAGACCAAATAGTGTAGGGTTTTTTTTTTTTAGGTTGCTACATCTCCAGAGAAGATTATGGAGAGGTATCTTGATTTTTTCTCTTTTTTCTTTTCTTTTTTTATTAATTTATTCTTGTTACATCTCAATGGTTATCCCATCCCCTGTATCCTCCCATTCTTCCCTCTCTCCCATTTTCCCCTTATTCCCCTCCTCTATGACTATTCCTGATCTAGCCAATGGTCAGAACATTCTCCACAGTTGAGTGGAGAGTGGGATATGACTTTCTCACATACTCTGGTGCTTCATATTTGACCACGTCCCCTGGATGGGGAGACCTGGTGGCACTCAGAGGAAAGACAGCAGGTTACCAAGAAGAGACCTGATACCCTATGAGCATATACAGGGGGAGGTAATCCCCCTCAGGAACAGATAGTGTAGTTTTACAATTAAGTTTTGTTGTTTAAGGGTTAAGATGTTTTTAGGTCTAGATAGATGTTTTAAGTTGATAATGATAAGATATGATAGACATTGATTTACATTCAGAATTTTAGATGCACCAAGATAGGAAAGACATTTTCTTCAAGGCTGACAAATACAAATAGCCAAAACACTATGAATGTAACATTTATGTAAATCCTGATTGTTTCATGGTTCTTTTTTTTTTTTTTTTTTTTTTTTTTTTTTTTTTTGGTCTTTTGAGACAGGGTTTCTCTGTGTAGCCTTGGCTGTCCTGGACTCGCTCTGTAGACCAGGCTGGCCTCGAACTCACAATGATCCGCCTGCCTCTGCCTCCCGAGTGCTGGGATTAAAGGCGAGCGCCACCACGCCCGGCTTGTTTCATGGTTCTTTTTGCTGTAAGTAGCTTATGGTATATATGTGCAATAATATAAATGTATACGTAAAAAATAAACAATAAATAAAAAGCTTCCAGAAACCTTCTACTCTCTTCAGTGGAGCTGTACCTGGACATCCAGGCAGCTTATTACATATGTCATGCACAAGCAGTGGGGCTAGCTAATATCAGTAAGGGGTCTCTGCTTGGAGAGGCCCTAGGAGGCAGGATCTGCAGACATCTGGGACATGGAAGCTACAGTCTGTACTTTTGCAGGTACTGGTTTTTAGCTGAAAGTTAACCATTGTCAGCATCTATTTTCCAACCAGGGCACGGTGGGAAGGCCTTGTCCTTACTATGCTTGTGAAGCATTGGTGACCTTGACATGTCTGTGTTCAGATCAACAATACACAGTCAGTAAAATTTTCACTTCTCTCCACACCTATGAAAATACATGAAAAAAACTCTAAATTACTGTATTTTGTACACAAATTAAATTCAATTTGATCATTATACATTTTATACATAACAATGTATTACACTAGTATTTTAAGGGAATTATTGTGTGTTTTAGATGAAATGGACTTTATGTAATGACAAATTGTAGAACTATGAATATTACCAATTTTCCAAGACTATGTTTTAGTGAGTTATAATTTTCAGAAATTGGAACATTATGCTAGAATGTTAGCATTTTTATTATTAAAACGCTGTTTAGTTCATTCCATTGTGTCTTGAATGCTTGATGCACTGGTAATGTCTCATCAGTTGTATGCTGGTGAATTTCTTAGATTGTTCATGTTTGCCCTTATTACAAGTTAATTAAAAGAATCAACTTATAGATTTTCTATTATATTTTTCTCTCCTAAATAATCCCCTCCATGATCTTAATGTTCGTGTTAGTATGAAGGCCAGAGGTTAACATGGGATATCTTCCTTAATTACTCTCCACCTTACTTTTTTTGTGACAGGTCTCCCTTGTTGACTGGCCAATGAACTCCACATACTGGCCGTGCTTCCTTGCCCCTCCCGACCCCTGACCCCTAGCAACAGCTAGATCTCTGTAGTTATGCTGGGGATTCAGATTCAACTGCTTGTGTGTGAGCAATAACTACATTGCCTATTGAGCCAGGTTCCTACCCAACTTATGTTTTCTTAAATACTTCAAATTTGTCAAGATGATTTTTTTCAAGTCTTCTGTCTTCATTTTAGTTGTATTCTTTTAGATGTCATGTTGCTGTTTGTGCTTCACACAATGTAACTATAATATCTGGATTTTAGTTGTATTCTTTTAGATGTCATGTTGTTAGTTTGTGCTTCACACAATGTAACTATAATATCTGGATTTTAGTTGTATTCTTTTAGATGTCATATTGCTGTTTGTGCTTCACACAATGTGACTGTAATATTTGGATTTCACTACATTGATCTTTGTTGTATTTTTCATATTCTCTTGTTCTATGGTTTCATCTTTTTTCTTGACCCTTTTTAGTCAATTAATGTTCTTTTCTATTGTTGGTATTTTTATATAAATATTTTTTTGTTTTGTTTGCTGTGTCACAGAAGTAAATTCTGTTAGCTTCACTTATTAAGAACAAACAAACAAACAAACAAACAAACAAACATCCCAGAGTCTGGAAGAGTAGATGGCATTTGCAAGCTTCAAATAAATATCTTGACAGAACCTCGAAAGCACTAAGTTTACCCTATTCCTGGCTGATGCACAGAGATACATGGTGTGTGCCTCTCAGAGGCTCTTTGATAAACAATGTGCAAAATCTCATGTTAAAAAGCAAAACAAAGAAAAAAACAGTGAGTATGTAAGTTCGCATATCTTTACTTTATAACAGCCTTAAAAGTGTGAAGTGATTAAGAAAACACTCATACTCTTAACAGAGCAAGTCCTTTTAGCATAAAATAATAAAGACATTGAAATAAAGTCGGATCTGCAGAAGCTTTTAAAAAAATCATTTGAGGGGGGCTAGAGAGGTATCTCAGCCGTTAAAACTCATGCTACAAAAGTAAGAGGCCTAGACGTTAGATCCCCAGGGCCATGCCAATGCCAGCTGGGGGTCACGGCTCACACTGTAAGCCCAGCATCAGAGGGCAGAGATAGAACAAGTTGGTTGTGCATTATTCAGTAATCCCAGGACCAACCTGTTGAGTGAGGCTAGCTGCATGAATGAGCTCTGGGTTTGATTGAGTGGCCTTGCTCAGAGAATAAAGTGAAAGAGCCACCATAGAAGATTCCCAGTATCAACCATAGGCTTTCACACTCATCCTCACACAAATGCACCTGCTCACACATGAGTACACACACACACACACACACACACACACACATGTGACCACTCATACACTTATGCAACACCACACACATGTGCATGGAACAAGAAGAAAATAAATTAATATAGGATTTATAAAATGCTGAGGTACTCCTAAATCATACCTATAAAATACAACCTTACTTCTCCTCTTTGCTTAATGAAGTTATTCCTTTTTACTTAAAATATAAAATAAAGCAGAAATAAACCAGGGCTGGTGATCGGTAAAAGTCACAGATGATTTTGTGCGTGAGTGCGTGTGTGTGTGTGTGTGTGTGTGTGTGTGTGTGTGTGTGTGTGTTTGTATGCGTGCGTACACTTAGTATCTTTTCCAAAAGTAGCAATGCCAGTAATTTGTGAAACTTGACTCCAAGTGCTCACCATGACCAGGAGCCCAGAAAACACTTCCTCTGTGCTTTCTATCCCTGCCCTTCTGACTTCATTAAAATTTTATTCAGATCCAATCATCTGGTTTGGTTAATAGCTCCACAAAGGAATAGTCACTGCTAGAGCTTGAACACCATGGTTCGTTCTCTTTGATTATTGTTCAGCAATTTGCTAATATGACAGCTCCTGCTGAACGCTGCCTCATTATGTTTTGTTATTGTTTGTGAGAAGGAATATCAGATGGCAAAGTAACTTACAGTGAGTTATGCAGCTGAGAGTGGCTGAGGACTTCCTGTTGTACCATTTTGTTTTATTTTGTTTCAGGCATCGTGAGAGAATAGCCAAGTTGCATCTGGCCCTTGTATTATGTCTACCCATCCTTCAAAACTAAATGAACAAAGCCCCCACTTCGTTCCAACAATCTCTCGCTCCTGTTCCGGCCTCCACAAGCTCCAGGAATGTACATGGTGCACATAACATGCATGTGGTCAGATACTCTATACATTAAAATAAAAATAAATAAAGCCTTTTAAAAGAGAGAGTTCCACACTGTAACAGAGATTCCACATTCAATATTAAAGCTTAATAATATCTTACATAGTAGTCAGTGAAGAAAATATATTTGAAAAATAATAATATACATTTACACTGATGCTGTTATAAACATTCTGATAAATACTTTGTGTGCAGTGGTAGACAAGTTTTCTCCTTTATTAATATCATTTGCCCAGTTGAGATACATGGGGTTATTTATCACTGTACATTTTTCATGTGAAACATAATTTCAATATCTTTTAAGGGCTATATATGAGAGATTAATTTCTGGGAACAAGCGGCTGCCAGTCTGGGTCTCCTGGTAACAGTCTGTGGAACATAGGTGTCTCACTCTGTGCTCCAAACTTTTCACCCTGATTTACCGTGTCATGTGAATTCTGTGACTCAGATGCATTTATCAGTTGGTACAGAGAGCGTGACTTCCAGAGTCATTCTCCTCACTCCTTTTTTGTGTCTGTCAGTGGCTGGTCTCCCCTCTCTCCATTGGGTCCTGACGTTGCTTTAGGGGCTTAAGTTCAGTCATCAGGAACTACCCCAATCTACATTCAATGGCCTCATCCTTCTAAGGAGCATCAGATTCCGCCTGTTCATCTTCCTAACTAAAACAAAGTAGGAGAAAACATATGTGAATAAATAAATGTGGTATTAAGCAGCTTGGCTTTTTTCCCTTTAATAGTCAGTAGCATGAAAAACTTTCAAGTCATCAGACTTATTTTCCACATCTTATTTTTTTTAGCGTGTTATGTAACATTCTGTACAGCTTGAGAGGAGTGCTTTTGTACTTGTCAGTGAGAAAACCTTATGGAGAAACCAGTTCACTGGGTTTTGTATATAAAAGAAAAAAAATAGAGTGACAAAAAGAATTTTGTGCTTTCAAGTCTTCATTTCTAACTTTCCACTTGTGTGCTGGGAATCAAAGGAGTCTTCTGGAAGAGCAGCCACTGCTCTTAACCTCTAAGCTATCTCCCCAGCCCTGCTAACTCCATTGAAAAAGAAATGATTCTCTCAACTGAAGGAAAATAAATACACAGGAAGCAAGCCACATGTAAAACTTAGATCAGCTGTTGGGACCCCATTTCCTTTATTAGATGTCTGAGGGGAACTCAGGTCCTGAATCCTAGGTAATTCCAGATCTTATAAAGTCAGTTTTTTCTTTTTTTCATTATCTCATCATGTCTTTAAGAAACACTTTACATTTTCTACACAGTCAATTCTTATATACAAGTTTTAAGATTATTTTTTTCTCTTACTAAAACAAAACAGTACAACACACACCCCAAAACAAACGAACCAAACAACCAAACGAAAAACTAAAACCTCCCAGATTTTCAGGGGTTTGGAGTTCTGTTAATTACTATCTTAATTTGGGAAAGGTTTATTTGTATTTTTATTTTTTTAGTGACTGATTCTTACTATCATATGCATTGTTCAGTTTCTACTTACTAGGGTCTTTGTTGATCTCTCTTAATGAAATGTTACAGATATTTATAGGTATGACCTTTTCATTTGTCCATTTTTTATTTATTAATTTGTAAATGACCACACAAAGTAATGGATCTCATTATAGCAGCTTAATACATGTCTTCAGACTGCTTTATTCATCCCACCCTCCAGTCCCCTCCCCTGTCCCTTTGCCCCATATCTTTCTGGTCTCTTTTCCTCCTACAAAGTCACCCTCATTTGCTTTCATGGCACATGTATTTCTTTTTCTTTTCTTTTCTGTTTTCTTTTCTTTTCAGTCTGCCTCCTTGAGTGCTGGGACTATAGGCCTGTGCCACCGCACCTGGCTACGTATTTCATTTTATAAGCATGCATTTATTTCCAAGTTTGTCTGCCTAGAAGGTGGCCTCTTCAGTCTCCATGACCCCACTACTTGGAATCGTGGCTAGAGTGACCCGCATATCCTCCTAGGAGCCTGCCCTGTTGCATGTCTTCAGAGAAATGTCCCTGCCCTTCGTTCCTATGCTCTCTCCAAGGACTTTGGCCTCTGCCCTACCTCTCCCCACACCTGTTGCCCACGGTCATTTTTCTCTCCTCTCCCTCTCCTGCCCTGCTCCCTCCACCCGCGTCCACTGTCTATCCTATCACCCATTCCGAGTGAGACTCGCGCATCCTCCTTTGGACCCTCCTTGGCACTTAGCTATTTGGGTCTGTGTATGGCTTTTTTTTTTCTCCAAACAATGCTATTTTAAGAAAAATGTGCATCAAACTCAGGCATCAAACAAGACTCAAAGCCATAAACTGTAGCTCTTGAATTAATACAATAGAATCCAGCAGCAATGACAAGAAACAGACTTATGTCATTTAACTCTTATTTAAAAAAAGAAAGAAAGAAAGAAACATCTCTGAGCATTTAAAAATATTGTTTAATTTAATCTGAGAAAGATTCCGGAGTTTCTATACCAGTAGTTGAATTCCAAACTGATCTTTTTACTCCTCTCTCAGCATGGCTTGAACTACCGCCTTGCCTGTCAGGATGCAATCGGGAGCAGCACGCCTTTTAATTGCTCTGTCTGCTCTCTAAGGATGCCAGAGAGGGTGGGGATGTTTTGTGTCAGCTGGATTGTTTTTTAACTGAAACTAATAAGACATTTAGAAACAGTCAGTGCTGTTGAAATTTCTCATTATGCCTACATTTTCCATTTATAATAGCTTTGTATTCTGTGCCGTGTAAGTAGATTTTGTGGTAAACTCCCTCAGTCTCCAACAACCATTTTTCTCACCTTGTGTACTGATCCATGGTCTAAAAGGTTTTCCTGCTGCAAAGTTGCATCATGCAGAATAGATAGGACACATCCTTTAATCCTTGAGACAGCTTGTGGTCTTTTCTTTTTCTGAGACAGGGCTTCTCTGTGTAACCCTGGCTGTCCTGGACTTATGTGTAGACCAGGCTGGCCTCAAACTCCTAGAGATCTGCCTGTCTCTTCTGCCCTGAGGGCAGGGGTTACAGGTGTGTGCCACCATGCCTGGCTACATCTTGTAGCCTTATAGTTACCTCTTATATGTGTTAATACCTCCTTTAAATAAAATGCAATTTTCTCTTTCTTACCAAACTGTGCCCCGGCATCTCGGTATTTGAGACATTTTCTGCCTCCTTTGGTTGCTGCTCCTCATCAGTCACCACACTGTATTCTGTTCTGTACTGTAGTCATCCAAGGCATTTCTCTCCCTTGTTCCTCTGTGTTTGGAAGCAAACTTCAAGCCTGCTTGCTTCCAGAAACGTGCATTTTTACTTGACATTGAGAGGCACGACCCATCTTGGTGCACAGGATAATCCTTCTGTAGTCTTGAGACACGACTTAGCTTATTATTATATATCACGTAGCTGCCCTTTGCTCTTGTCAAGATTAGTGACAAAAATATGAAAAGAACGTGATCTTGCTTCTTCTGAAGATAATCCCCTGCTTATTTTTAAACATTCACCAATTTAAATAAAAGCATGGGAGGGAGTACCCAGCAGTAGTTTGGATAAATCTTGTTCGCCTCCTCAGTGCATACCAGGTTGACATCCCAGGGCAGATGTTATTTTCTGACTGAGCATGTCCCATGGGCGGCCATTACTATATTCAATTCTGGTGAGAACTCGAAGGCCTAATGTCAAATAGCCACGTGACAGAAATGTAGCTAAGGATAGTAGCTCTCAGTGGTAAACCAATCTGTTAGCTCTTTTTCACAGTGTTGTTGCTGCATATGACTTATTTTATGCTACCACCAAGAATTTAAACTTTTTAAACATGTTTTATTAATTTATTCACTTTACATCTTGATAGAAGAATATACATTTTAATATACTTTATTAATTTATTCATATTACATCTCAATTGTTATCCCATCCCTTGTATCCTCCCACTCCTCCCTCCCTCCCTTTTTCCCCTTACTCCCTTTCCCTATGACTGTGATTGAGGGGGACCTCTTCCCCTGTACATGCTCATAGGGTATCAAGTCTCTTCTTAGTAGGTGAGAGAATCAAGGGAGAATGGGGAAATAGAAGGACCCAGAGGGTCCTAGAAACCTACAAGTAGACCATTATGATGGGCGGATCTGGGCCCAGGCATCCTGCTCAAACTATGGCACCAACCAAGGACAATACATGCAATAAACTTTGAACCCCTACCAAGAATATAAAATTTTAAGGCGACAAATGCTGAATAGAATTCTGTGAGGAGATGGTAAGGGAAAGAGCTCACTTAACAAGAATGTGTGATTAATTTTCCTTCTGAATTTATGATCCAGTCCAGTCCAGTCACTTTTCTAAAGTAGTAGCAGAGTGATTGCAACCTCTGAACCAACACTCATAGCTGTGGGTAGAAATAAAGCACCTCAAGCATTCTTCTAAAACCTCTGGTTCTTGAAAGAACCCTGCAGCCAAAGAAGGTATTGCTTGGCATCATGAAGACTACTGAAAGGATGGGAGGGAAGGGGGATCACCTGGCCCCAAATTCTGATGTTCCCTCCATTCTCTCAATACTTACATACCTACAATTGCTGAATATTTATACAGATTTCGAGGCACTTTGAATTGCCAAGTAAAAAATATGAATTTTATATTTGCAAAGTTCTAAAATATTTAATGAAAAAATTAAAAAATCTATTATTAGGCCAGATGGAAGACTTGTAATTTTAGATATTCAGGAGGCTGCAGCAGGAGGATTTTAAGTTTAAGGCCATTCTGGGACTCTCTTAAATTTTTAAAATGATTAATAGGGATGAGGAGCTAGCCCAATGGTAGAAAGTCTGCTAGTGTGTGCAAGGCCCTGAGCTCAAGCAAACTACAGCAAATAAACAGCTTGTCAATATACCTTATATATATATTTTCTTTTTTATTAATTTATTCATATTACATCTCAATGGTTATGCCCTCCCTTGTATCCTCCCATTCCTCCCTCCCTCCCATTTTCCCCTTACTCCCCTCCCCTAAGACTGTGACTGAGGGGGACCTCCTCCCCTTGGATATGCTCATAGGGTATCAAGTCTCTTCTTGGTAGCCTGGTATACTTCCTCTGAGTGCCACCAGGTCTCCCCATTCAGGAGACTTGTGACTATTTTAAGCCGTCTGCAAAACTAAGTGCTGGTTCTTTGAGAAAATCAACAGGATAAGACACAACCTTAGCCAAACTAATGAAAAGGCAGAGGGAGAGTACCCAAAAATCAGAAATGAAAAAGGGGACATAAAGACAGAGGAAATCCAAAGAATCATTAGGTCTTGCTTCAAAAGCCTATATGCTGCAAAATTTGAAAATCTAAATTATATGGACAATTTTCTTGACAAATTCCACTTATCAAAATTGAATCAAGATCAAGCAAACAAATTCAGTAGTCCTGAATCCCCTAAGGAGATAGAAGTAGTCATTAAAAGTCTCCCAACAAAAAAAGCCCAGGGCAAGATGGATTCAGTGCAGAATTATACCAGACCATCAAAACAAAAACAAAAACAAAAACAAACAAATACCAATACTCCTCAAACTATTCCACAAACAACAACAACAACAACAACAACAACAACAACAACAAAACAGTAGCATCATTGTCAAACTCATTTTATGAGGCCAAAGACCCAACAAACAAAGAGAATTTCAGGTCAATTTCCCTTATAAACAGTAATTAAAATACTCAATAAAATATTCAAAAACTGAATCCAAGAACACATCAAAAATATCATCCACCGTGACCAAGTAGGCTTCATCCCAGGCATGCAAGGATGGCTCAATAAACATAAATTCATCAATTTAATCAACCATATAAACAAACTGAAAGAAAAAAACCCATATGATCATCTTCCTAGAGGCAGAAAAGCATTTAACAAAATCTAACACCATCTCTTTTGTCACATGAACTAAGTCATCCCCAAAAGGTTTTTTTTTTTAAAGCAATGTTTTATGACAGCAGCATACTGGATGGCTTAACAGCCTACAGCTAGATTCTACAAATAAATGGTTTATTCACCTCTTGATACTTACACTGGAAATCAAGATTATAACATGTCATTTTGCTAAGTGTCAAACTACCTTCTAAATGTTTATGCCTATGTGCATAGATTTGTGCTACTCTCAGCCTTGGTCAGAGAGCTTCTTATTGCAGAGGGCAGAGGTTAACATAGATTCATAACTGATCAAATCACTAAGAATAAGCAGCTGTGAGTGCCTAGGTAGAGATGGGGTGTACATATCAATCTTCCCTTCCAAGGCGCTGGCATCATCTTGGAAGAGGAGGCAGAAAGACTGTAGGAATTGGTGGATGACGAGGAATGCTGTGAAATGCTATAGTCTGAACATGACATGGCTTTCTGCATTGAAGTCACCTATGTAAGACTGTACAAAACTAAGCCAATTAAAAATTCCAGCATTTAGGGGAAGGTACGCCACTGTGGCCCCACCCCTCCCGGAAGAGCTACTGGCAGCTGGTAGATCCTGACCCATGAATTTTTCTCTAGCATCCACGCCAGAGGTCAAGCAGACTCAGTGTTAATCTTGAGTTTCATTCCAAAAATGTCTTTTGAATAAACTACTTTTTAAAGATAGTACCCAGGCTCTGGTATTTTGATACAGCAATGAAAAGCAGAAAATTAGAACACATTTGTAACCATCATTTTATCTGTTTCTTAGTGATTTAATACTTATTTTTGTTTACAAGTAATCACAAAATAATTTTTTATAAAATACTGAAATTAAATCAACTTGAGTTTCAACACTTAGGCACAATTATTACTAACAAATTTAGTTTATTTGTAAGTTTCACTTAATGTATTATTAACATTTTTCCATATCATTCAACAGTTTTTGAAATTGGTGACTTAGTATATGATATTGGATCCTAGTCAAATTTTTTTTGACCTTTTCACTATCATTGGGACTTTAAGTAATTTCCATTATTGTTAAAAGCCTGAAGTTTCCGGGGAAGGTACATGGCTTTAGTCTCAGTGCCCTCAAGGCAGGAGGAGGCAAGTCTTGACAAGTTTTAGGCCAGTCTGGTGGGAAGAACAAATTCCTGCGCAGCCAAGACTACATAGTGAGACACTGTCTCAAAAAAAAAAAAAAAAGCAGGTCTGGAAAAAGCACATAAATATTATTTGGCTATTTTTTTTCCCTGAGGACACATTTCAATGAAGAATAAACCATGATATCAAAGTCATTAATATGGAAGTATCTTGATATAGACCTCCAAGTTTAGAAAAATTATTTGGAACTATTGATGCATATACATGTACATATACATACATACACATGATTTCTTCAGCAAGTAATAAAATACTAAGATCCTTAAAATAACTGTGCATTGGACCCCATTGTCCATCTATGACATCACAGTTTCTCCCAAAAATGTCAAATTGTTGAGACACATCAACCTGCGGCCACATTTCCCTCCTAGTGGTTGCAGCAGGTGTTGACACTGCAGTCTCTGATTGGGTCATAATCACTATATTTCCTGGTGTCCCTACATAGGATCATCAGCTTTTCTAGCTCTATCTAGTTGCACAGTCTTTCCTGTGTAGAGATGAACAGCAGGCCTGAGCCCTGCCTTTCCCACTCAGGAGACAGAATACGGGGAGTCAACTCCTCCCTGGGAAGGCGTAATATGAGTGTGCTAAAGTGAGTGGGGGAGTAGTTAGATCTGCAGAGGAAAACAAAGTGTGCATGTGGCCAGCATACGAAACTCAAAGAAGGAACAGAAGGTTGAGACTTAAATAGAGGGAGGGATGTTGAAGAGGTAGGCAGCCTCAGAATGCTAATGAATGATCTTTAGGGGAAAACCATGCATATAAATGGAGAGTGACCTGGGATAAGCTCCTTTCCAGTCTAGAAATGGTTGGTATTCAGCCTCCTTCTTAGGGACATGGCTTAAGTCTTCTTTGCTTAACAAGACTTCCTTGGTAGGGTTAAAAACTTTACTGTTTTATGATTATTTCTTACCATCTAAAGTTTTGGGTTTTGTATGTTCTTGTTTTTCTATGGTCTTAAGGTTATGTAATCCATTTATTAGAGATCTTTCAAAATTATTTTTGATGTAGGTACTTAGTGTTATAAGCTTTCCTTTCAATACGTTCATTGCATTGTAATTGACTTTGTTGTATTTTCATTTTCATTCAATTCTAGAGATTTAAATTTTTTCCCTTTTGGATTTTTTTCTTGTCCCAATTATTGTTTAGTAGTGTGTTGTTTGGTGTCTGTTTGTTTATTTTTTGGTTTTTAATGCTGTTGATATACAACTTTATTCTGTTGTGGTTGGATAGGATCTGGATGATATTTCCATTTCCTTGTATTTTCCAAGACTTTCTATGTGCCCCAATATGTGCCCAATTTGGAGAAAGTTCCATGTGAAGCTGACAAAAATGTGTGTTCTTTAGTTTTTGGTATAATGTTCTGTAGATACGCGTGAGGTCCATTTCATTTATGGTATCATTTAATGCCAGGCTTCCTGTTTATCTTTGTGTAGATGACCTGCCTATTGGTGAGAGTTGATCATTGACGTCACCCACTATTACTATGTTAGAGTTAATCTAAAAATTTTGGATCAAGTAGGGAATCTTTTGAAAACTGAATATAAATATGTTTGGTGTGTACATGTTTAGAGTTGTATAGCCCCTTGGTGGTTTTTTTCCTTTAACAAATATGACTGTTCTAATTAGGTCTGACTTGAAGTCTATTTTGGTGACTGGGTACATTCTTTTGGGGGGAGCGTTGATTAGTTTGAGACAATTATTGTGTAGCCCAGGTGGGCCTCATATTCATGACTTCAGCCTCTGTCTCCAGAGTGTTAGATTTACAGATGTGCACTATGCTGCAAGGGGAAGACACATACACACAGTACAGATTTAAATGATCTTTGTTTTTAAAGCAGGGAAAAGGAATGGGTTTGGAGACTACTATTCATATGATGATTCTCAATAGTTTTTATAAACCTCAGTGCCAGTCTCCAACGATCTTCAGTGAAATCTCACTGTATAGGCATGTTTCACCCGTCGGTGTGTGTGTGTGGGGGGGGGGGGAGGCAACAAATCTCCACTTGGTTTTTCATGTAGCCCTTAGCCCACTCCAATGGCCTTTTAGTAAAATGGGCTTTGTTGTTATCTCTGTCTACAGATGCATGTAGCTTCTATGCCCTTTTAGCTTTCTCTGATCTACAAGGTGGAAATTATATTTAAAAATACAAGTGCATATAAATTATATCTTTTCCCTAAAGTTGAAGAAAGATCAAAATCGCATTTTAAAAAGTTGTTTATATTATGAACCATAGAAAGTCTTTGCCCCAAGTCTCAAGGGGATTTTTTACTTACTGTTGTGTATGCTGGTTGCTAAGGCAACCCTACCTACTCTCTCCATCACCTTTTGACCAGATACAGATTGAGGGAGGGGGACATAAAATTGAATTTTATACTCAGGTAAAAAAAATAAAATAATTTTATCATTGACAAAGAAAAACAAAATTGAAAATAAAAGCTGATGATGGAAGGGCACAAAGGGTATGAACTTATTTTTCATGACTCCATAGAGCATCATTTATAGTTGAATGCAGAGATGGTCCTTAACAACACAGTGAATTAGCCAAGCATTCCTCTGCCAAATCTATTTATATTTATTCCTTTTCCAAGCCTGTTTTAAAGCAGGTACTAAAAGCTATTAAAGTCTAAAGTTAGCCCTGGCCAGACTTGAGCACATTTATTGGAAGGTCCATCAAGTGCCAGGCTGTCAAACATCCAACTATCTGTTACACACCAAGATTTCTAACAGGTGAGTAAAGAATCTGTCTCTGCATTACCATAAACATATTAAAAGCCCATGTAACAACACTTTTTTTATTAACGTATGTTAACTAACATCATTTTATTAATACTGTACTGAATTAGTCTATGTCCCCTGTGAGAAAGCATGGATTGGGGAAAAGTTAACTTGAGAAGGAGCAAATTCTACTGTCATCTAGAAGAGTTGTGACCGGGGGGGGGGGGGGGGGGGGTTGGGGGGGGTGGGGGGGGTGGGGGGGTGGGGGGGCGGGGGGAAGTACCATTCCTGACCTCAGTGTTTAGCTCAGTGGTGTGTTTTAGGATAATATCCCTTTGCACTACTGTCCTATGAACATCTTATGCCATAGTTAGCACACTTTCTAACATCGGTCTTTTCTCTCTAATACTTACCAACATCTATTTTTTTTTTTCCGCACACTCTTCAGATCTCACACCTAGGAAGTAGAGTGTTTCCTGTCTTCCTTTCCAGTAGCTATTACCTCCCTCCTTTGCTTTTCTGGAGACCCATCCTACTCTGAGAGCTTTGCTGGTAGCATATAACGCTTGCTGTCTTTTCATCGCTAGCATCTACTGGACTCCGTGTCATTTCCCCTTAATTATTGATGTTTTGAGGACCTGGGTCACAGTCCTTTCACCACGTCTTTCCTGACATAATTTAAAATGATTTTTAACATCGTATGCGACTGTTCTCCAATACACTGCCTTCTAACCCCCTCGAGCCCTTACCTTACTTCGACACCATTGCCATAAGCACCTCAGGAAGCTTCTAATTGGACTTCAGCTAAGAGAGGAAAGAGGCTGGTGCTTGAGGAAACAAGGAAGAAAACCGGTGGCAGCCACTGCTCTCCAACTAAATGTTATGTGATAAGTGCAAAATAACATTCTAAAAGTAAAAGTAATTTTAAATAACAATAGCTTTCTCTAGCTACAGTTGTTTTCTTTTTATAGGCTCTATAATAAGAAGCAAGATTAACAACTGTACATAAGATGAGCAATGCACTGAACTATGAAACATAACAACTTCCTACAAGGAGAATGGAAACTAGGAGATTTTAGGTGTACCCAAATTTATATCTTAAATTTCTTCAAGATAAAACTGTATAGATTGTTCTAACATAAAAACAAAAATATGTGTGCTCTCCTGTGAGTTTTCAAAATAGAATTCAACTCTAAGCATTTATTAAAATAAATCAAGATAAGTAATAAAAACACAAGTGCAGCGTTCCCTTAGTAGCTGCAGGCTTGCTATCTGTTGTGTTAGTTTTCTAAGCCATAGATCCGTGATAGAAATGATCTGCTATGTGGATGTAATTGCCAGTCTTGAATTTGGAGCACGCCAGGCTGCTGAATGGACGCTGTCTCCTAAGGCTGCATTTGCTGAGCAGATGACCAAGGCGCCTCTCAAACGCTGATGGCTGAGAACCAGAGAGCTAACACATTCTATATTTGTGTTATTATGGAATCCAACTTCTTCCTTTCTTCCTTTCACTGTAATTTTCTTCACATAGGAAAGAATGTTTATCATCTCTTTACTGGACCACAGAACATACTTCTTTCATTGCCCACAACAGACATATACTCCAGACTGTATACCTAATGATCTGCTGTTACCATGTTTACATATATAGATCTGATCATGTCATGCCAGTCATTTCTCAGTACACACACACACACACACACACACACACACACATACACACACACACACACACACACCCCTCTCCAAAATCTTCTAGATATATTCTACCATAGTAAAAAGAATGTCAAACTCTTTATCAGTACTGATGAGACCGTCTATTTGACCAGGCTACTGGCCACTTCTCCATCCTTATTTCCTGATACTTGACATGCCTGGCACTATTACATTTTCTGTTGTCCCTTTATCCACCAAATATAAAATCCACTGGGGCAGAAAAAAAATTAAGTATTGTTATAACCTCACGGTTGAGTCTTCACGGCTGTCTATCCTCACGGCCCAAAGCAAAGGATGGAATAGAGGAAGACTTAGTTTCAGTGGGCAGGTGAGTCTCCACGGCCGTCCATTCCCTCAGCTGTGCTTCTCAGGATTGCACAGTACGTGCGTCAGTCACGAGTGAGCAACAAACTCATCTCAATAGACAGAGACACACTTACTGTTACTCTTCATCTTCTTGGAGTCTTGATTCAACCTCTTTAACACTTTGAACGCATTAATCCACTCACTCACTCTCGACATTGTATCTTCTTATGACAACTTATTTAAAAGATCCATTACAGCCGACCCCACCCAATGCCACAATTCATGCTGTCTCTAAATGTCTGTTTCTGAAGTTCTTTGAGAAAACAAGGACACTCACCTACAGACATGACCACCCAGATGACCAGGCCTGCAAATCTCTGCACCGTCACCACTCTCTTAAAACTGTGTTTAGGTTTTATAGATTTATGTTAGATTTTGTTATATGAGAATTATGTACTGAAAGGCTTTAACTAAATATTTTTGTATATTGAGTGTTCATTAGACTGAACTGTAACACACACACACACACACACAATTAAACTTCTCATATAATTAACTCTCTTAAAAAACAAACCTTTTATACAAATCGCCCATGTAACTTTTATTTAGAATTTAAGGTCATCTGTAGCTTAATGTCATGTAAATAAAATTCTCCAAAATGCTAAAAGAAAATCCATCAATGGAACCACTCTTCTGCAAATGTTTTATACTTCTATTCCCAGAAATTTACAAGTCAGTATTTAAATTCTTACCCTCTTTGTACCATGTGTGCATTAAGGTCACAGAAGAAGCTTACCATGCTGATACACATATAAATTCATGGCCTCGAGGCTCAACTGAATTCTCACTTTGTCCTGAAGCCCCTGTGGTATGTTTTAATATAAGAGTGCTTTCCTATTCTAGGGGTAAATGCTTCCTATCTCCTCCTCCCCACTGAGTCCCCGCCCTCTTCAGTTCCCTCCTACTTATGTAGGCAGTGTGCACAGCAGCACACTGAATACAAAGGCGGAACAAAGATACGCCATTTTCTCATAACTAAATCTGTGAAACTCCCCTAAATTTTTTTCCCTCTTCTTTTGGGTAATTTTTTTCTGTGCTCTTCACCTTCACAGTCTCCAATGTTTCCATAGTCTGCTTCCTTGACTGCCTTTCCCCCTTATCAACCACTCTGTTTCTGCTGGGGCACTGCTGTGAGCATAGAAATTCACTTCAGAGCCATCTTTCTCCCCTGTTCAACATGGCTCCTCTGCTCTCTCATCTTTTCTAGCTGTCCAGTCATTTGTCTTCATTGTTCTCGAAGCTTTCACAGTACTTTCTGCACGCTCCTCTGCGTTTGCACATTCCCTACTTCAGCAATTAGGAAGCAGCGTTTTGAGATTTTATTTTTATTTTTTAGCATATACATTTGTATTATTATACATAAATTTAAAAAACTACACACAGCAAGAAGAACCACGAAACAATCAGGAAATACATAAATGTTACATTCATTGTGTTTTGGCTGATTGTATTTGGCAACCTTACAGAAAACATCTTTCCTGTGTTGATGAGTCTAAAATTCTGAATGAAAATCAGTATCTATCATATCTCATCTCTGTCAACTTAAAACATCTATCTAGACCTAAAAACATCTTAGTCCCTAAGCAACTTTCAATGTAAGACTAAATTATCTGGCCTTCAACCCCATCAGAGACTTGAGAAGGAATAAAACTTAATTACCTGAGTGAACTGGAAGTGCAGGTTAGCAGTTTCCAGAATGAAAAACTGACAGTTTGCTTCCTGAACAGTCACCCAAAACTCTCTATAACGTTGAGCAGCATTCTTATCAAAAGCATTACATCTTTCCTTTGCTAGTTCTAATCTCTCATCTTGTACTCTTGACTTTTGTTCTTAGAAATGTTTGCTTCCTGTTTATCTGGGCCATTCTTTTTTACCATGTTGATCTTTTCCTTCACTTTCCCTGGGAATATAAGCTTTATAATTCAATTCTCACTTAGAAGTCAACTTACCCCTCTGCGGTTTTTTTTTTCCAATGTATCCATCAATTGATCTTTACAATTTATTCTTCCTATGGTTTTTAATTCTGGTGATTTATAACTTTGTTTCCCAGACTATACTTTATGAAATTCAGGTCTTTGCTGTTAATTTCTTGCTAGATACTTTCAACTAAAAGGTTTCTAAATATGAAATCCATCATAAGAAAGTGTGTTGCCTTTCTCTTAGTACTCTTTATGGTAACTCTGTCCACTAGACCAGTTTTTTAAGCCAATGTTTGGAGTCATCTTTTAGTTTCTTCTTTCTCTCAGTCGTAACAAACAATAAGCTGCAGCGTCCTTGATCTTTTCCAATTTCCAGGACTCTTTCCGTGTTTTCTCAAATCTGCTGCTGTTGTTCTGGTCTGTGCACAGTCAGTGCCTTTCGTACTGTTGGCCATCACTCCTTCCTGCCTCTTTGCTTTACTATTGGATCCCATGACTCAGTCTGTATACATAGCTGAAGTGATCCTCCGACAATGACGTTGCAATCATTGACCATGCCTTTGTGTTCTGTCATACTTATAACAATATGGAGACTTCTTTTCATGGTTCAGAGGGCCTGTATATACCCTTGTCTGGGGAATCGTTCAGTACCCTCACCTATACTCATTACATTTGGATTTCTTTCTCATCCTGGGAAATTATGATCTTTCTAGCTTGTACATTATCCTTGTGTCTGCACTCTACCTTCTATATTGGATAGTTTCTGCTTGGCATCAGAGCTCAAGTATCAATACATTAAAGAATATTGCCTAACCATCCAAACATTTTCTGCATAAAACATGAACACATATTAATCTAATGCTGGTGTATTTGTCCTTCACAATTAGAAATTCACATATTGTTTTTTTCTGTCTACAATAGAATTAAAATTGAAACTTACTGGTGTTTTAAAATTCCTAGTTCTAAAATAATTCTACTTAAAATTTCCATTTCCTGTTTAGCAATAAACAGAATAAAATCTTGATGTTAAAATTTTAATTAAATATTATACAAAAGATACAGATCATTGATGTACCTATGCTTCCAGATGACCACATTCAGGAGATATTTATGAGAAATGACAGAGGTCACCCTGCATTTTGACCAGAATTAAGCAAGTGCAAATCAGATGTCTTTTCTCTTGAGCAGCTTGGATCCAATTGTGTTACAGGTCATCACTGATGACCCAAATAATCATGTTAGATAGATGAACTGGTTTTATTAACAGATTAATTTGTAAAATCTTGAGTATTGTGGCTTGTGTCTGCTGTAATAGACTAGCTTTCCTGCATATTAGGTGATCCATGGCAATCTTGAAACAATATAGAAATGATGGGAAAAGAGAAATAAAAATACAATAACTGCAATTCTAAAGTAACTGGGCCTGAGTCTGTTTAGCAAGCAAGAGCAGTCCGAGAGAGAACAGCAACCAAAGCCATAATAGGTAAAGAGACAAAACACATGCCAAAAAGATACTTCACAGAGGGATTGTCTAGAGGAGAGGGCACAGAAAATGTCCAGGTTTTACTCTGTACAAAAATGGTATATATGGATTACTTATATTTAATAAAAATTTGGCAAATATGGGTCTTGGAACTTAATGTAGAAAATAAAGTACTTTACCTATGATAAGAATCAGAGAGTTAAGTGAGAACATGCAGGAGGGAGCCTGAGACATAGATCCCAGTACTGGAGTGGTTGCGTTTATAAAGCTCCTTTTAGCATCTGTGCCTGTTGTTGTTAAAGGCGGAGTTAACAAGCACATGATAGTATCGAAGTTCCAATAATGGAAACCCTAAAATTTGTCATTTTAACTGCAAATGATCCACACAGATTCCAGAATTACAGGGTTTTGTTTTGTTTCTATTTGTTTGTTCACTTGCTTGCTTGTTGTGGTGGGCCCAGGATGAAATTGTTTGATCCTCCTAAGAAAGACGGAAGAGGGTAACCTTGAGAAGGTAATGGAACAACAAGAAAAGGATAACAAGAGGAAGTGGGAAAGATGGCTGACCAGTGCTATGCACGTAGCTTTGAATATGACAGTTAAAGCAACAACCAAGAAGTGCTTTTCCCTCTGGATGCTAGACAAAGCAAAGAAATGAATTTTGTTGTTCTGATTATTTTCATTGAAGAGTTAAACTTTTTAAATGATTCATTGATAGTATTCCACAATTGTGGCTTACCAGGTATTTGATGAAATGTTCCCATCCTCACTGATTAAATAAGTGACAAGACATGTCTTTAGGCATATGCCACATAGACTTCAATGGAAATAATCTATAAATAGATTGAATTTTTCCTAGACCCTACAGGTAGAATCAGGTCAAAAATACTTTACCCCAGCTAGGCTGAATTTGGATTTACGAAAACCAGAATTATAATAGAAAGTGTATTGCTTTTTATCCATCAAACTTCAGGAAACATTAACAAAATATTCCCATTGAAATGTCCAAACATCCTAAGGTACTGTGTTCAAAAACATTAACAAGTAAAATTATCTGGTCTATAAATCAAGACTGTGACTGAATTATTAGTAAGGATGTTTTAATTAAAATATCAAACATTCATAGGCATTTACTATATGTTGGCTACTAAGCTGAGGGCTTCGTATCTAACTTTCATGAAACTCTTGTACCAGTCCTATACATATATACGGGCAATAAACATCCTCCTGCTTCTTATATGAGAAGCCAAAGCTTAGGGAAGGGAAATAATTTCCGTATGAGATACACAACTAAGTTATCTTTCTTTTATAGCCTTGTTATGTTTGTAGCTCTGAGGGACAATCAGAAGCCTCAGCCCCAGATCCCACCGAGAAAGGACTGTCTCAGACTAATGCCAGTCTACTATTGGATTCTGATGAGGTCCTTCCAATGAAGGCTACTTCAGGGTTAGTGACCACAGAGTAAGAGTTGCTATTTATTGACTAGAATATCATGTTATGCCTACTCCAGCCCCAGGTCAGCTTTAGAACAGGCACGTGAGCCTATTTTGGGTTTTGCCTCCTGCTCCACATAGTCCGTACTAGTGCTCACACACAATCTTGCAAGTTTGCTAATAGAATAGGCAATGAAGATTTGGTTGGATAATTCTCTAAATCACAAGAGATTTTTCCTGTTAATTAGTTGCTATTAAGTTAGAATCTTTGCTCTTAACTGGGAATTGAAACTCTCAATAAACATGCTCCAGAGCGAAGACTATCTTCTTCCTGAAAAATGAAAGTAAATATCCTTGTCAGAAAGAAAAGTTGGTGGCATCTGGTTGCTAGGAATAAACCAAATCTCCCATCTGCTGAAAGGCTTTTGAGTTCCCACTTCACATCCCAATTGTCACCGTAGCTGTGTCTGAATGACAGTGCCCTGAGCATTATGAGCAACCTGCCCATGGGTTCAGTGAAATGGCATTATTCCATTGCACTAATTAAAATTGAGTATTTCTTGCTCAGCCAACAAAGACCTAACCCTTTATTTCACAAGGTGATGATTTAGTATAGTCCAGATGGACAAGTTAAAATACTCTAGGCACACATATATATATAATCAGCTGCAAATCTTCCTGCAATGTTGTCTGTGATACCTGCACATTATCTACCTTTTCATATAACCATAGTGGGGAATTTGGTGGTGATATTGTTGCTGAACGTCCAACTATGTATGAAAGAGTTTAATGTTTAAGAGGAATCCCTCTGTTTTTCAAATGTGATTTGTTAATCACTTTTATCCACTTCTTACTCTAACGAAAAGAAATCTTTTCTGATATAAGATTTTCTGCCTCACTTGCTTAGAAAAGACACGATCCTAATGAAAGTTCTGGACACTAACAGTATCTGCTCCTCTTCAGATACATGGAAGCTTGTGGATGGGTCTTTGATTTAATCAAAGGTTAATTAACTTTGAGGAACAGTTTGCACTAATTGGAGACACATTCCATTTTATTAGTTTTCCAGAACTAAATATTTAAGAAGTAAACAGATTTTAAAAGTGAGTAATATCTAGATACATGCAGCTATGAAAAGACTCCATATATATATTTAATTAGATCGACCTTAAGGATGCTTATAATGTTTATTTCAACAAGCATCTCATGCTTGGATCACTTCTACAATATTTATTTGTATGACTTAAAGTATTTTAATGTGTAACCAGTGTTCAGAATATTATTAAACTTTACTGCCAATTTATCATTGAGGCCTGCAAAATATATTTACATTGCACAAATCATAGCAGAGAGATGTATTTCATGCATGTAGTTATCATATCACACTGCTAATTACCTGGATTTTTTTTTCTTAACATCTCATCTAATAACTGTTGGTCTTTCCATCAAACCTTGCTAATAGTGGGCAGGTAATTTAACTGTGAAAACATGAATTTGTCAGCTTCATCTGCACCCATTCTGATTTAATAAGTCTTTTTAAAATAAGTTTTAAGGACAATTTAGGTATATAAATTATAAAACTATTACCAAGCAGTTTTCTTTCTCATTTCCCTCTCTTCTTCCTTTACCTCCCCTTTGCTTCTTTGCTTGTTTCTTCTTTCTTTCTCTCTGTTTCTATTATTTCTATTATTGGCACTGGGTATTAAAAGCATGTTCTTGTGTATGCTAGATGAATATTCTACTTTGAGAGATATCTCTAGCCTATTTTTTAAATTTTGAGGCAGGACATTGCTAATTTGTCTAAATTGGCTTTGAATTTGTAACCTTCCTACCACTATTTCACATATAGCTAAGATTATAGGCCTGTCCCACTTGGCCTTATCTACATAGATTTAGCAAATAAATATTGAACTGTGGATGTTGAGAAACATTAAATTAAAAAATTAAGAACATAAGTGTTGATTAATTTCAATTAAATATTTGAAAATAAGTTCCTTTCCTATGTAGATCACACTCTCAGCCGTTAACTACAGACATAGGTACAGGACAACTCTCCAACGAGAGCTTCGTGCATGAGCTAAGAAGCTAAGGGCTGAGGGCTTAGTGTTGAGTATGACAGAAGCAACCCTTACCAAATGCTGGGATTTGCCAAAGCTTTGAAAGTAGAAAGCACTCTGGTTTTTAATTTAAATGTGCATAATAAGCTGCAACAACTGCATGTAGTCTCCTCAGAGCCTTTTGTAGCTCTGCTTCCTGTGCTGACATTTGATTGGCACCAGCGACAGTGTCAGTGCAGTCAGTTGAGCAAATCAAGATAAACACATCTATAGTTACTTCACGACAGTCACAGCAGCATCATGGATGCTGTGCAGGGCTAGCATAGGCTGGGAGGAGATGACCTAAATAGAAAAAGGTAATGCATTGATGTGATTCCTTCCCATAAGAGTTTGCAGTTGATTGCTAATTTAAATTTTGGAAAATATATTGGCATTTTATGTTACTTCAACTAATTATCTGAGGCATTCCAACATCATAAAGAAAGGGAGTTTCTTTATCTCAAAATCTCAGAGGCTTGTAGTCTAATCAGCATTATCCATGCTCCAGACAGGGTCTCTTTGTGTTTGACACTTTATAACCAATAGGCAGGGTAGAAATATGGACAGGAGAGAAAGATCATGTCCCAAGGAAAGCAAATTTCAGCCTAGAATAGGTTCTAGTCTCCGTTGCTGCTAAGAGTCAATTTCAGATGTTGTCATTTACACTTGAAGAATATATTCCTACGCATGAGCTAAGGACGTACTCATAGCTTGGCCATATGCCCCTATCATCCAATCAATGCTGTGTCCTAGATGTACTATGACATTGCCCATAACAATGCATGTGCTTGAAAGTCTGTGTGCTTACCTATGTGGATATATGTGTGTTTGCATATAGATGCATTCATGTACATAGGCATACGTGGCTCATAAATGACTGCATAAATGACTCACTTGCAAAGTTGGTATTCTTTTCCAATATTTTTCTTATTGTTGCTCAACCAGTAATCAAAAAGGAAAAAGAGAACAGGAGTTCTGGAACCACAGACTCTTTATGAAGCAGGAAAAACAGTTTTATTGCCTCATTTTATTCACAGGGTTATTTTTAAGAGTCACAATTTACTCTGGAACAAAGCTAGCACGCATTGTTAAAAAAAAAAAAGACAGCATAGAATTAATGATTTCAGCCTAACATACATATGGGAGTTGTTGGTGAAAAGCACAGGTTTTGCCTCATAGAAAGTAAAAGGTAGTTTCTTTGGTGCCAAACATGAGCAACCATGGCCCAAGAACACAAATTTAGATTGCCCTGAATGAAGGAAGGGATCTTCCATGGAAGTTGCTAAATGAATGTTTAGTCATAGAACAAAGAAAATCTACAAACCAATGGATTACCAAAAGCACTGGTGGTGTCCATGTAGCTCAGAGCTCAGAAATACCATCTCTGGGCTTTGGGTGTTGTCTGATCACACTCAGCTTCCAGGTTGATAGAAAACTGTGACTTGCCAAGAAAGACTAACCTAATACTTTGAAAGATATCAGGTCAGGTTCTGAGTTTGGTAATCTGTGTACAATAAGGGAATTAAAGACAGCCCATGATAATGTCGGCTCTAAGTCTACACCATTGTGCCTTCCCAGAACATGGAGTTGGAATCAGCTGACTAGTCTGCAGGAGCCTCAGAATAGACGTTGATTTTTCAGAGAAATTCACCTAATTTGAGTGCATGGTTCTAACTTAGTTTGGCAGAAAGCAGAAGTGATTCACATTTTCTTCTTCTCACCACTCTGAAACTATAGTTTACATCTAAAACTCTGGGTGGGGGCACTACTCGCAAACACTTCTGGGAAAGCACCTGCTGTCAAGCATGTCTGTGGCTTACGACACTTCATGCATGTCATTTTATTCTCATTTTTAAATTTTTCACTATTAGTTTGGGGATGGAGGACAACTTGAGATAATTTTCTTCTCCTATCTAAATTTCTAGGGATTGAACCCAAGGGCTGGTGGCAGGCACTTTATTATCTCAGCCATCTTGCCAGAGCATCTCCTTTTCCACAATCCACATAAGTTATATAAAGTGGAGAGGAATTTATGCCTCATGCCATCTGCTTTAGGGTCAAGCTCTACGTAACCACATTCGTCAGTAGATACATCTCCCCTCAAGTAACCTGAGGTCATTTAAAATAGGGGGGTTTAACTAAAGTAGATTTGGCTGGAATGGTTTTGAATTTCTCAGCCTTGTAAACAAGATACATTTTCTTTGTTTACACTCCAAAGTTAAACTGATAAAAGGAACAGAGGTCACTGAATGACATGCAGAAGAAAAACAAGAATAACCCTGAATATTCTTCTCCAAGAGCTCCAGGGACATGGCTTTTTGCCTCCTGAAAGGTCTGGAACTACAGAGCAACCTTACCCTGGAAAGCATCTCCTAAAAAAAGAGCAATCCTAGCCTCGCTTGCTGAGGCTTTTTGCAGTTTATTCTGAGCCGAAACCCTCCTGGCTTTCCTACATCTCTTTCCTGTTTGTCTCCTCTAGCAATGGACATATCATCTGTCACCTGAGAACTGGCCGCCTCTCAGTTCCTCGACGTACAGGTGAATTTGGCTTCAGGTAAAGTAATCAGCCTTTCTGCTTCTTAATGAGTTCTACTCCCCTTGTTATGCTTTTGTCTTGGTATTTGGTGGCTGGCAAGAAAAAAGTTATTGTATTACCCTAACTCAGTTGATGTCTTCTAGGCTGTTGCCTACACTTTATCATCTTCAGTGTTTAAGGTACAGAACAGCAGCAGGTACACCAAAGAAAGGGTTAAAGTAATCCTGTGTGGCAAAAAAAAAGAAAAAATGGTTTGTGTATTTTAAACATACATACATACATAAGTGGATGTATAAGTGAAGATGAGACCTTTGTAGAACTTTAGGGAGCCAAGCATAATCATCATAAGATATTAAAAACAAGCAATGATACGTGGAGAAAACAGATAAACACTAAGAATAAGAGTGCCAACACTGTAGTCACAAGATATTTTGGTCTTACTGCATTAAACTATGGATTTTTAACATTTTCTTTTTTTAACAGATTTATTTGATGTATGATTTTTCTAAAGTAAATTGAGGTTTTAAAAACACATAATTCCTTGCTGGTGCCTTAGTTTGAGCGGGACCCCTGTGCCCAAATCTGCCTATCATAATGTTCTACTTGTAGGCTTCTAGGACCCTCTGGATCCTTCTACTTTGCCATTCTCCCATGCTTCTCTCATCTAGAGTCCCAATAGAATGTCCTCCCCTGTGTCTCAGTTTCCTGGTAAGTGAAGGCTTTCGTGGGACATGCCCCTTGGGCTAATATGCAGATATAAGTGAGTATATACCATACAGGTGGTAAACTTTAAACCCCTACCCAGATCTAGCCAATGGACAGACCACTCTCCACAGTAGAGTGGAGAGTGGGATATTACTTTCTCACATACTCTGGTGCCTCACCTTTGACCATGTCCCCTGGAGGGGGAGACCTGGTGGCACTCAGAGGAAGGACAGCAGGTTACCAAGAAGAGACTTGATACCCTATGAACATATACAGGGGGAGGTAATCCCCCCCAGGAACAGTCACAGGGGAGGGGAATAAGGGGAAAATGGGAGGGAGGGAAGAATGGGAGGATACAAGGGATGGGATAACCATTGAGATGTAACAAGAATAAATTAATAAAGGAGAAAAAACACACATAATTCAATATGTTTTGATGCAGGTATAGTCCTCAAAAGATAACATAGCTATTACCTCCAAACATTTCCTCCTGTCTCTGTAATTTACTCTGTAGTGCTGTGACAAAATACAGAATAAAATCAACTTTAAGGATGCAAAAGGTATTTAGGCTCACAGTTTGAAGATACAGTTCATCTTGGTGAGAAATTGTGGTGACAACAGGACCTCTATCTGTAGGCCCAGGAAACTACATACAATCCTTATGAACAGGTCTTTTCAAACATACTGTCTAGAAACAATAATTATTGTTAGTATTGTGTGTATATGATTTGTGGGCAGGGACACTGTTGTGGTGGGCACAGGACGATTTTGGGCTTTTCTTCTATTACCTTTTCATGAGTTTTTGAAATTGAACTTAGGTTGTCAGGTTCTACAGTGAGCCATCTCACTGGCCCTCTGCCCAGCTTTTTTTTTTTTTTTTAAATAGAATGACAAGCCTTTATTCAGCACTGCAGCAACGTCCCATGGTGCACCTCTATAAAAGCTGCTGGTCTGCATCTTGCTCCTGAGGGGCCCAGAGGAAAGGCTCAAGCTGTACTAGTGACCTGTGGTGTTTCTTTTCATTAAATAATTCTGGGCGTTATATACAAGTCCTTCATAAGACATATGCCTTGCAAATATTTTCTAGCAATTGTGGATTATCCTTTCATCTATTAAAAGCATCCATAAAGAGTTGCAGCTGGGGCATACCCATTTCAAAGCCAAACTTAGTCTCTCTCTCTCTCTCTCTCTCTCTCTCTCTCTCTCTCTCTCTCTCTCTCTCTCACACACACACACACACACACACACACACAGAATTCTATTCTATATAGCAGTTTTAAAATTCTTTAACCTGCTCTCCCAGAGTGGAAAAGGTTAGAAACAGTGAAATACTTTTTCTGTAGGATAAAATTTCAAGGAAGCACAGTATTTGAGGTCATTCATTTCTGGGTTTGCCTAAGTACTAGCAGAAAGATGTGAAAGTGTAAAGTATGGTGAGGAAAAAAACATGAGAGAGTTTAAAGTTTCTTTTAAAGAAAGATTTTATTGTTAAAAAGATTAGTAAAATCATGTACTTTGCACTGGAAATCTTCCTTGAAAGCAATACCCCACTACTCAGAGGCTTGTAAAAATGCAAATTCTATAGAAAGAAGAGAATGAACTATTAACACTGCTGAAGAGTTCCCAATCCAGGAACTATCACCTAGGGAAATGTTTTCCCAGGTTCAAGTACCAAGATGCTCAGAGGCCACAACTGTGGTAAATAGCAGGCAGACTGCATCTCAAGCTGTCAGCAAAGCTTGGCAATACCATTTATATGGTGTGCCTTTGCAGGCATTCAAACTGTGAAAGCTCCAGGCACAGAGCATTGTGTTTGCATGTCAAATTAGCAAAGGGTGAATTTGTCTTGATTAATATTGATTGGATACGTGATGAGATAAGGAATCACCCATCTGAGCATGTCTGTGGGAGTTTTTTTTTTTTTTCCAGAGAAGTTTTACATAGTTGGAAGATGCACCTTGAATTTGAACAACACCATTCTGTGGGTTCTGGATCAAGTATAAAGAGCAAGACAGTAGATCATCTTGCTTGTGACACACCACAACACAAACAGCTTCCTGGAGCTCCTGCCCTCACAGACAGATAGAGCCCCTGTTGTCACCACAGTGTCCCACCAGGGAGAACTGGGCCTTCAGTTGTGAGCCTAGATAGCTCCTGCAGCCTTAGAGTTGGTTTTGTTCTGTACTTTGCTGCAACCACAAGAAAATGTGTCACAATATACATTTTTTATATTGCATATCTTTATTTTTTATTTAAACTTTTTATTAATTCATTCATTTTATTAATTCATTTGTTTTAATTCATTCAATAGTTATTCCATCCCTTGTATCCTCCCATTCCTCCCTCCCTCCCATTTTCTCCTTACTCCCCTCCCCTATGACTGTGACTGAGGGGGACCTCCTCCCCCTGTATATGCTCATAGGGTATCAAGTCTCTTCTTGGTAACCTGCTATCCTTCCTCTGAGTGCCACCAGGCCTCCCCATCCAGGGGACATGGTCAAATATGGGGCACCAGAATATGAGTAAAAATCAGACCTCACTCTCCACTCAACTGTGAAGAATGTCCTGTCCATTGGCTAGATCTAGGTCAGGGATGGATGTTTACTGCACATATTTTCCTTGGCTGGTGTCATAGTTTGAGCAGGACCCCTGGGTCCAGATCCGCCCGTCATAATGTTCTTCTTGTAGGTTTCCAGGACCCTCTGGATCCTTCTATTTCCCCATTCTCCCATACTTCTCTTGCCTAATGTCCCAACAGGAAGTCCTCACCTCTGTCCCACTTTCCTAATAAGTGAAGACTTTCATGGGACATGTCCCTTGGGCTAGTGTCCATATATAAGTGAGTATAAGCCATTTGACTCTTTCTGCTTCTGTGTTAACTCAGTCATTATGATCATTTCTAGTTCAATCCATTTGTCCACAGATTTTGGAAATTCCTTGTTTTTAATATCTTTAATGCTTTTTACTATAGTTATTTTAATACTTGCTTTTAGATTTTTAGAACTAAATGCTATTTCATTTGCCAAATTAGTAAATGTGACCTATATTAATTACTTGTATCAATAACCAATAGATTCCATTCTTTCTTATGATACTAGATTTGTTGCTTAATACTTTTTTTTTTTTGAACATTTTGTTTTTTTCACTTCAATATGAAAAACCATAAAATTTCTTACAAGACAAACCTAATAGTGATTGATTCCCTCAGCTTTTGTTTGTTGAGGAATGTTTTTGTCTTGCAGATAGAGTAGTCTTGGCCAGCTGTTTTCTTTATAGTTTTCCTTGCATGTGTTGTAACTTTCAGTGTTTTTGTGAAATATCATAGTGATCTTTTGGGCAGTTACTTTGTATACATCAAGTTGCTTTCCTCTTTCTGCTTTCAAAATGACCTTAGGTTTGACTTGGACAACTGGATTGTAACTGACAAATGTCTGAATGTGTATTCCTTTGTCTCCATATTCTTTGTTCTAAATTAATTGGATTTAGATGTATACTGCATTCTTCAGATTCAGAAAAGAGTTACACATTATTATAGGCCATTTTTTAAACAGTACATTATATGTCAGATACAATAAGTATTATTTTGAGCAACAAGGTAGATACACATAGTTAGGATAACAAAGGTTATATTTTATTATGCTGAAGGTCATCCCACAATGTCCACACCCTAAATTCCTAACTACAGTCCTAAGCCTATCTCCCCAAGGATGCTCACCTGACCATAACCCTGTATGACCTATCTTAGCTGAAGCTCATGTCCAGTCTGTAGCAGAAATACCTGACTTGAGGGTCAGGATTCTGGAAGAGACTGTCTAGCTAGAGACCAGATCAAGGAAGCGTCTCTCCAGATGTGCAGAGCAGGGCATTGTTTAGTCTTTGCTTATGTGTTGTCTACTGGATATCATGGGATAATAGAACTGTGCCCAGTTATCTTAAGTGAGCGATGTTACTGAGTTAGTTATCAGATGCAGCCCTGGGTGTAGTGGGGATCCTGACTGAGCTGTTTTTACAAATCTACAAGACATTTTTTTCACTATGCTCATTACATTCCGTACCCTGGTTCTTAAGGCATACAGAGTACCAATAAGGACCACATAGAATAATAATTAAAAATTTCATAACAATTTACAGATTTGGTCCAAAAAAAGGAAAAAGAAAAAAATACAATAATTATTCCAATCACTAATAAGCCAATACATACAACAAACAAACAAACAAACAAACAACTAAGGCAATAAAACACAAAATAATCAAGACAATGTAAATCACAGGATATTGCATGATCCCTATGGTATATGCCCATTTTCCAAAATTTATATTTTATCCATGTTTGGTATGCACCAGGTTGAAAACACATCCAGAAATAAAAGGTAATGCAATCACTTCCAAATAAAACTGTTGTAAAGTAAATGGGGGCAGGGCATAGCAGGGCTGAGCTGCAGGACTCTGAGCTAAGCCAGGCACAGTAGAGCATCGTCCTACCTTGGTCAGGGTCAAGTAGGAGTATAAGGGTCATGGCTGTGGGCCAGGTGATTCCTATTTTATTAATGAAAAGAGCAGCTAAGATTCCAGGAAGCTTCATAATTAGCTTCCAGCATTGTTTCTAAATGTCATGTATGCTAATACTACGAAAGAGCAAATGATGACTAGAGAGCATCAGGAAGTCTGGTGAGTCTCCAGAGGCATCCATCTCAGGTCTAAGACCAATGTATACAAACCATCTCTTCTGGCAAAACCAGCAATTACTTGGTGATGTAGAACCAAGATTCAGGAATACAATATTCCTGTCCTGAGGTGTCACCATGGAGATGAAACATGCACTACATAAATTTTAATGTCGTTGCTAAGGTTTGCCATTTTCTTCTGTGCCTCCTTTGACCAAGTATCTTTGCCATTTATTTGCCAGTTAGTGGTTTTCCATTTTGATGAGCATATAGCTATACCATTGCACAACATGCACCATGAATCAGAGAGGATATGGATTTTCCCTTTTGCCTTTCTTAGCTGTTTGTCTTATAACCAACAGCTCTGCTATAACTTCAGCATGCTGTGATGGTTTAGTGGCTGCTTCCTCAGTGATAGCCATTCCATCCCCCAGTCTATAGACATTAGTTTTCCATTTAGTTTTGATTCTATCAGTAATTGATGAGCCATCAATAAACCATACATGAGCCAAACCATTACATTGGTCTACACTGTTCAATAGTTACCTTTTTTGGGGAAAGGGTGGGTGGTTTTGGAATTATAGGCAACTGAGCTATTTCTCCATGCACGAAGGCACAGGCCCCTTTGCTACAACATGCTGGTCAGGAAAGAGTTCAGATAGGTACCACTTCCAGGGCAATACTTTTCTGCCCATGGCTAAGCCTGTGAAAGATTCCTCCTTTGAGTGGATCCAATACATCATTGGAATGGTCACCTTTATAACCACAGGGTGGTTGGCGTTGACTAAGTGTAGGGTTCCACATGCCTCATAAAATGCCCATATTTGTTTTTCAATGAGAGACTATTTATTCTCTGTGCATGAGAAGCACTTGCAATAGAAGCCAACAGGCACATGTTAGTAGACTCCTTTTCACTTTTAAAAAAGTCCACAATTGCTATATTATATATCCATATATATCTAATTATGTATCCATAATTAAGATTGTCTGGTTCAATATTGGCCAATGTTGCATGCTAAGAGATGAGCTTACAAACTGTCTCAAAAGCTTCTCTTTGTTTCTGTCCCCATTGGAAATCAGCTGCCTTTCTAGTAACTCTATTGAGTGGTTTCCTAATCATCTGTAAATATGGTATATGATTCCTCAAGTATGCAAACATAACTTTGCATACTTGTTGTATCTGAATTTTATCCTTGGGTTGGGGGATATTTAAAATCTCATACAGTACATCATCTGGGACCTTGGGTCCTTCAGATGTCCATAACACACCTAAGAAAACTGTTGAGTTATCTGGCCCCTTCACCTTGTCTTTATCAATAGTCTAGCCATCATGTACCGGAGTATCAGTTACTATCGCCATATAATTTTAAACAGGATCCTTATTGTATTCTGCAATCAAATTATCACCTACATAGCCTAAAAGGAGGCAGTCTGACTTAGGTAGCCTTTCCAGTGATATCCTTCGTGTCACTTGGGCAGCTATTGGGCTATCCTTATAGCCTTAGGGCAGTCTTTTGAATCTGTACTGTTTATTATTCCAGGTAAAAGTAGTGGTTCTCTAGATTGCACATGGAGTGGTATGCTAAGGAACATGTCTGATAAGTCTATGGTGCTAAAGAATTTTGGGTTATAATTCCTATCTTTAAGAATATATATCCTATACCAGGTAATTTCCTAACATTAGTGGAGAAAACTGAATAATGTTCCTATATGGTTCACCATCCAGTTTGACCCTGGCTTCCACAACAGATGGGCAGATGGGCTGGTTGGTCCAGGAACTGCTTGCTTCTGGATCGGGAACAGGGACCTCATGGCCAAAAGTCCTATTTCTTGCTTAGAGTGCTCAGGATGAGGCCCTGTACTAGGTGAGGTTCCTGGTCTCACCAGGGGAAGTGGAAATTGAGTTTTCCAGGAGTGTTACAGTTCTTTTAGAATGAGATTCCTGGTATCAGATTGCTGTGGAAGCTGGGGAATTTCACAAGCCTGTGATGATACCGTAGAGGACGCTGGCAGATGGATGCCAGTAACAGGTGAGGGCAGGTCCAGTGAGACTTAGCAGGCCAGGTGAGACTCAGGCCAGGGGAAGCATCCCCTGCAGTCAGCACTGAGCGTGCTGTGATGGAGCAGGTTCAAGCTTCAGAGGTTGCCAAGGCAGTCCCTCCATAGCTTCCTGCCCAGGAGTCAAGTCCCAGAATGGCAGCAGGCAAGCTGAGTCTCAGACTCCAGAGGTGATTCTCTAAGGAAGATGGGGAGGGTCTTCCTTCCCCAGAATAAATGGAGTCTCAGAAGGTCATGGTGAAAGCTCTAGAGAGAGAAAGCCATCCAACTTTTATTGCTCAACTAGGATTTTATAAAACTTTGGCACTGGGAAAGCATTTGCGAGTGAATGTGTCTGATTCACTGGGCTAGGGTGCTAGGATACTTGATTTATATGCAGTGATACAGCATCCCCTGTAGATACAGTAGCACCAGGATCTTATTACAAAAAGGAGAACACAGTACTTACTTACCCTATGGGTGGAGAAGAACTTCCAGACAGGATTAAAGGTTGTTTGCTGAAGGCTAGAATTGCCTTATCATAGGGGTGGGTACTTCCTGGAATTCCCATATGCTTGCTGAGCATCTTCTGTCAGGAAATGGTCAGGCCTGTAATCTTCCCTGAGGGATATGTGACACTAAATAGGGGACATGTAGGTCACCAGATCAGGCAGAGAGAGAACTCTGAGAGAGGGAGTCTGTCATAACAGACCAAGCTCACTGAGCTATCTGGAAAAGCCAGAGTTAGACTTTAAAAAGCAGGGCTCCATATTCTTAGAGTCTACTGTGAATATCTATGGATTATTTGGCTATTTTATTGGCCAAAGAGGACTATTGAAGTTAAAGGATTTTGTGAGTTTAATAATATCTTCCTTAAATAATGTATTTACGGTGTTAGTGATGGTTTCATCACCTCCCTTGATAGGGTATTGCTTGGTAAATAGTCCCTCAGTTTTAGGGCATTCTGTAGGAGGAATTTGTAATTGTGTGCTGTTACAGACCAAAGGATTAATTTTTTTTAATATAATATAATATCAGCACACAAATAGGTACTGATATAAATATTGTGAGAATATTTACAGATAAATTATATACTAATAATTCTATATTTTCTATACTGACTTTAAATTATTTTTTCACTACTCCTTCAATAATTACACAATTTAGGGGGGTGTTGGTAGGGGTGGGTAGAGGTTGCAGATTGTCCCCTCACTTCTTAATCTATCACTCAGTTTATCTGTTGGACCATTCTCCTGAGCTTTGCTGGGATCTGTACGAAGGTTCTGAGGTCCTTCCTTCATTTAGGGGTTGTAAATTCCATGCATTCTTTGGTCTGCCTAGGAATCTGTTTCTGAATCCCCCTCCTTAGGGCTGTCTTATTGGCCTTCCAAATGTTCTTATGTCCTTGATTTTCTGAAAGAATTGAAGATTGGATCTGGGTGATGTGCTTGCCCTGCCTTTGCTTTAAAAAGGCCACCTTTTAGGTGAGTTTTTCCAGGGTGTTGGTTTGGCTCAGTTCTGCACATTAGACTGGAGGGGTACTATCTTCTCCATCTCCAGTTCCCTAGCCCACTTGAAGATTAGCTTCTCCAACACTTTGGCAATTGGCCAGACTTGATGCTCATGTCATTCTCAAATGTGGAGGGGTGCCCTTAATTAGAATTGTTCTCATGCCAGGTTGCAGCAGGGACCCCTGTGGTAATGGGTTGTTATGGTAAATTAAGTAAAGCATACTCAACTTCCTAGACAGTTCAATTGCTCCTTTTATATTTTTCATTGTTCTTTTGCCTCAAATTGAGTTAGGTCAAGTGTGGGAAAATATTTCCGCCAAGCAGCTGTTGTCAAATCCAATAAAGGGTGGGTTTCCACTCTGGCTATATCTAACATTTCTTCCAGACCTCCAAATATCTGGGTGTTTTCTAGAATCCCTCTTTTGTTCTGAGGTTAACAGTATCAGCTCCCTTTTCTTATAAGTGGGTTACATATAATTCATCCTTATCTCCTCTGTGAAAATCTTGTCTTATTTGGTACAGCTCTGTCCTTGTAAATGGTCTGAATTCTACTTCAGTGGTCACATGAGTAAGACTGGTGACACAGCTAGGAGCAGCCTTAACCTTATTGGCATTACAGGTAGAGAGATCTTGGTGTCATTGAAGCCTTCAAGTCCTCTCTAAATGGATTACTTCTCCATCTTTCTGCCAAGTTGCTAGTTATCTGTTGACCTTTCATACTATCGAAGTCAGTGTCTTTAATTATTTTGCATAAGAACCCAGGGGTCCCTGAAGGGTCTTTCCTCTCTAATAAGGCCTCAATGACCTGACCACTCGGGTGGACAATGGAATATCGATTTTAGGTTCCTTCTTGAGGCTACGTAACTGTTGTTGTACTAAGTAACATGCTCTCTCCCATCTACTCTCAGGACAATTATTACTTTTTAAAAATTCATTAGGTTTGCACAATCTCAGCAGGATGGTTTTGAGGTGAATTCTCATTTAACAAATCTTAAAGCTTGCAGTGTAAACTACTATTTTGGCCTTAGAAAGCAAAAATGAAGAGCCAATATCCCCAGGACAATCAAGAAAGAGTCATTAGCCCCAGTGTCAGCTAAAAGCCTGTATGAATCATTCCAAATCTCTTAAGTAAATGTTTAAAATTTTGAGTGCTATGTCAGTAAGGACCTCTTCTTAATTCTATTAACGGTATATACATTTTGTAACATGCAATTGGTCTAGTTAATTGGGTAATATCAGTATTTAACCTGTTTAAGACATTATGTATATAAATATAATCTTATCTCATTAATTAGCATATCATATAACCATGTATTTAAATATATAATTCTCATAAATGAGTCAACACAAATATTAATCAACAAATTTATTTCTTAACTTCAGATTGGTATATATATATATATATATATATATATATATATATGTGTATATATGTATATATATATATATATACATACATATATATATATATATAGAGAGAGAGAGACAGAGACAGAGACAGAGACAGAGACAGAGATGATAGGCAGATGAGAAACAGACAGACAGACAGACATCCTTCTTACCAAGAGAATCACTTCCCATGTTTGGGCTCAATCTTTCTCCATGAAACAGCCTGCTCAGAAAGTGCCTCATCTCAGTCCAGATCGTTAACTTTGGGGTCTCTACTATGAAACTCTATCTGCAATGAGGTTTTTATTCAGGGCCATGTAATTAAGATTATCCACCTTAAACATTCCCTTAAATAAATTATCTCAGTGAATAAATTAATAGTTAGTCCATGATCACCCAGAACTATGATATCGTACACTTGTTTTATTTGTAAATTGGCAGAAGCTGGGACTCAGCATAACCATGAGAGTATTGACCTAGTCAGTTACCATGCTAGATGAGTTTTACCTAATGTTATTATTTCCATAGATGTCATAAAATGTTCCTTATTGATTTCCTGAACATGATTCATTTAATATCCATTTACACATAAAACAACTACTATCTATGTATAAATTCAGGGTTAGCATATATATTTTATAATTATCAAGACAAGTCCATACTCACAATATCTTTTATCCAAACATTATGCTTTTGATAAATTTTAGACCATACATATGTAGAACTGTTGCCAAACACCCCAAGCAAGAAACACTACACAAATATATGAAGTTATGTTTAATTATTAGCAAATATAAGCTCAGCTAGAAGCAATTTTTAGTCATTCCTTCAATCAAAACTTAGGCCTATTGAACTAAGAAGATACTCCTTATAATGTAGAAAAATGTGTACGTCTGATAATTATTTGCCAGTTTAGACCAGCACTATCTATGGAGTAACAGCCCTTGAACAACTTCAGTGTAATTACAAATAGACCAGAAGCCTCTTAGCTGTGATAAATAGTGTCTCCATTTAAGACATAAATTAAGAAAAAAAAAGAAGTTATCATGGAAATACATATGTGGTGCTTTGGCATCCTAACTCAGATGTTTATAAAATCTGAATCAAGACTGCACTATTTTTATAAATAAATTAAAACAAGTGAGAATGTTCAGTTTTCCTTTAGCTAATGTACCAGTCACTGTGTAGAGATGCCATTCAGAATGGGGATGGGTCTGAGTCAGTTAGTAAGGATTATACAAAATGCACACAAAACCAAACTCCTAGACCAGACATTCGTTAGCTTTGCCTGGATATGTTTTCACAATTAGCGACAACAGTGTATGCTATTGGCAAAAAGAGAAACATTTCAGTAGCTCAAAGGAACAGAGAGACCATTTAGACTTGGACAATTGTGAAAAATCTTTTAGAGGGTGTGACAGGTGGCAGTTTGATGAATGAATAAAATGAGTCATTAAAAAACTAAAGTTGGCTGCACTACAAATGATGAAGATGATATGATCAAAGTTTTATGAAACTTAAACCTAAAATTTAGACTTGGGGCTATGAGTGGCAGAGTTCTCATTTAACATGGGTTTAACCCTCAACAGGCATACACCTCACCACCATAAACTCTAGAACATTCTCTTATGTTATTGTTTCAGTCCTCTAGGTGTTTCTCATTACAAAATAAATTCAGCAAGACACATAATTTTAGCTTCCCTCCTAAAATAGATGATAGCTCTGGACTTCCTGTATAAGGAATTCATTGCATTGATCATTTTATACTATGTCTCATTCAGGACTCACAGCAACCCTGTTGTACAGGCACCATCATGCGATGCGTATTATTGAAATTTACAGGATCACTATAATCAGTAGCTTTAACAGGCATTATTTGGGGATTGTTTAACAATGCAAGCTAGCAGATTCCAACTGTTCATGCTGAGTTATGATGCTATTTTGATTAAGTGCTTCACAAGTTGAATAGTTTTACATTTAAAAAAATTGTTGTACATGACTGTGGTGTGTGTGTGTGTGTGTGTGTGTGTGTGTGTGTGTGTGTGTGTGTATGTGTGTGGTGTGTTCCATAATGTGCCTGTGTGTGTCATGATATGTGTGTGCCATGATGTGTGTATGTACCATGGTATGTGTGTGTGTGTGTGTGTATGTGTGTGTGTTCCATAGTGTGTCTGTGTGTGTGTGTGCTATGGTATGTGTGTACATGTATGTCTATGAGAGAGAGAGAGAGAGAGAGAGAGAGAGAGAGAGAGAGAGAGAGAGAGAGAGAGAGAGAGAGATATTCAGATTCAGCGGACAATTTGTAGAAGTTAGTTCTCTCCTTTTACTAAGTGTATTCTGGGGATTGAAGTCAGGCCACCATGCCTGTCATAAGTATCCTTATAACTAAGACTGAATCATGTCATCATCTCATGAATATTTTTGACAGATTTTCCCAAAGTCAGTTCTGAATTGGGTTATTTGATTTCAAAGTGCTTTTGGAAGGTTTCTAAAAGGTCTCCTGAGACATCTGATAAGTCCACATTGAATTAATTAGATATATTTGATACAAATTATAAGAGAATCATTGTCAAAAGTTAATTGATTGATGTTTAAGAATTGCATTTTATTTTTATAGTTTATTGATAAGAGCTCCAGATATTGTTTAAAATGTATAGAAACATAATAATCTAATCCTAGGTATCTTACAATGTCATATGTAATGGAAATAGCAAATTTCCTTATCAGTCACATCATTTTTGTGCTGAAACCTTAAACTTTCAGTCAAGGGGAGTCTTTGAAGACTTTGAAAATTTTCTTATTGATTTGGTATCACTATCTTGGGTTTTGTCAAATTCCTTTTCTCTATCCATTGATTAAGATATCCTTAAGTCTACTTAAACGTTATGTTTATAAATTTGTCTATGTTGAACCAACATTCAGTGCCAAAGATAAAACCAACTCAGCCATTATGCACAATCTTTCTAATGTATTCTTGAATTTGGTTTGAAGAATTTTGTGGTTATTTTTTTCATCTGTGTAGTCTACTTTGTTTCCTGTGTCTTTTTATTATCTGGGTATCAGAAAAGTTTATGCGAGAAGTAGAAGACTTTGTGAATTATTGGCAAGGATGAATAAATACAGTTTTATGTGAGAAACACTAGAATTTGGGAGATTTGGGATAGGATGTGTCCTTCCAAATTTCATGAGCCCATATCCCCGTATCTTAGTAATGATGTACTACGTGCATTTGATGTAATTGCTCCAGTGCAGAAAGATAAGGCTCCACATAAAAAGGTATAGGAAAGCTTTCTCACTCTTCTGCAATGAGGATACAGCAAGATGTCACTTATGAGGAATAGACTGTCACCAGATGCAGAATCTTCTATATCCTTGACCTTCCTTCCATTTGAAACTGTAAAGAAAAAAATAATATTGTTGTGCTGTTATTTATTTGTTCAAATAAATAATTTTTAAATGCATTAACTCTACCAGAATTAGAATAGACTATGGGAACACAATATTAAAATGTAGACAACCCTTTTGTCAGGGGCATTGTTGTCTAGTCTTGAAAAGGCATTAAAATGTGTCCTAAAACTAGACAGAGAACCCTGAGAAAGGAAAACAGTATTTAAGGTGGGGACAAGAGAGAGAAATGTGCATTCTATGGAAGCAGGCAAGCAGAGAGCAGTCATTTTGTGTTTAGGAAGGGGATCTACAGAACGGGACCAAGAGGGAGGAGAACACACAGAAGCAAAGCACTTTGCTGTATTTATGAAAATTTCACAATGAATCGCATTCCTTTACATGCTTGGCAGGACGCTAGAAATCTTCCTCTGGCCTCCTCACATACACTAGCGACATGCCACACACACGTAACTACCACGCCTAAGAAAAGGAAAGAAAACAGTACAGAAATCAGTCAGTTGCACCCTACATATGAAGCCATAAAACATGCATGGAAGAATTTTCTTAGCCAGGTTTGTCTGTTGTGGATGAAGTTCAGGTTCAGACCTGCAAAAGGAGAGAGAGAGTCAAGCAGGTCACCACTGTTCAAGATTCAGTTTGATTTTCGTTCCTCAACAAGCCGTGCAGAGTTCCCAGTTGAAATTCATTTATGCCGGCAAGTCCATGTCATAATATTTTACAGGAGCCTTTATTAGAGTCATTTCTTCCTCAGAATTGGTAGCAGAATGTTTCGTGAATGTTTCTTTCTTTATACTATCATGGGAATCCCTGATAAGCAACAACCTGAATCTTTTATTTGTATTTATAAAGCATAGTATTCTGAATACATTAGGCATTGTTGCTCTTTTTGAAAAGTCTGATAATTGATCAAATCTCTCCATTTTCTGATTCCTATCCATTTCCACTTTAAGACTTTATGGAAGCATTCAGATTGCTGGAGTTTTTTATAGCCTATGGCCCTACTTAATTCCATGATGCTGTTTTCCTCAGTTAAATACCTCATCAAGTTAAGCATTGTAGTGTCTGTCTATATTTGGGTGCAAAAATATATTCTGTTTGGGCTAAACACAAAATAACTTAGAAATTTATTGGTGCTTAAATGTGCATGTTTGGTGAATTATTATTTGCTTTCTGTTATTACTACAAATTTAATACTTCATCACACTGCTTAATTTAGAACTTCTGTGATAGTAGTAGATTTATGCCTAAAATGAAAGTCATGATGCATGCTAACAAAATTTAGTTCTTCTGGATAAAATTCATACCTCAAAGTATGAATAACTCGAGGACTTAATCATTTTAAATTATCAACTTAAGAATGGGAGTATACAAGGGATAGGATAACCATTGAGATGTAACAAGAATAAATTAATAAAAAAATAAAAATTAAAATAAAAAAATACTAATAGGAAATCTAAAAAAAATAAAAATAGAAAGCTGTGTTATTTTAAAAAATCAGCTGTAAGACTTTGCTTTTGTGGGTTAGTTCTTATAACTATGTTTTATTCATTGAGAATGTCTGACATGTATATAATGAATTATGATCATAACCATCACCCATTCTTCCCTCCAGTTCCACCCAGAACTTCCCCCAAACACACCTCCCTTCTAGTTTCATGCCTTCAATTTTGTTTTAACTTATCCTATTGTAATTATTTAATGTTTCACTTATGTCCACATGTGTGGGACCATACACTTAATCATGGGCAAGCTATCAGGTGCCTCAAGTTCAAAGAAGAAAGACTAATCCAGCTGTCATCAGCTGCTAACAGCACCTCAGCCAAGAGGAGGGCCTCATGAGCTTTTCTCCCATCCATGATCAAATTTTGACTAGCGTGATGTCCAAGATGTATGCAGGTAACCAAAGCTGCCATGAGTTTATGAATGGAACATTCCGTGTCATGTCCCAAAGACAAATTTTCACAGTACTTAATCCAATACAGCCCCTCTTGCATTATTTTCAAACAACTTCTGCAGTGTCTCTTGAACCCTGGGAGAGGTGTTGATATGGATGTGCCATTTAGGAAAGAGACCTGTAGTCACTTCTTGGCACTTTCACCAGTTGTGAGTCTTCGCATTTGAACCACTGCAAAAGAAGCTTGTCTGAACAAGGTTGAGAGGAGCCAAGATCTGTGGGTGTAAATATAAATATTTAAAAAGCACTTTGGCAGTGTGGCCATTTAGCCAAATCACAATAATAGGTTCCCCTCTAGGAAAGACAATTTCCCAGCCATGAGCTTTTGACTGGAACTACAACAGCAGTAATGGCTTCCCTCCTGTGAGACGGGTCTCAAATCCTGTCAGAAAGGCGTTGCGTTGGTTGTCCTTTACCAGCCATGCCACTGTTGTACCGATGCTCACGTCCTGTCTGGTGTGCCACTTTCTGCGTGCAGGAACAGCAGGAACGGTACTGTGGAAGAACATTGATATCTTTTCTCTATTAGCAGCTTGCATTGAACCTGTGGCACTATGAAAGCTAGCCAGAGGGAGGGCATTTCCCAGTCAGGTTGGGATTGATGTGGTGTCTTCAGCAATATGGTCTTATATCTAGTCAGAGTAGGCAAAGTCAAGCAAAAGCAATGGTAATAGCCTGCATTGCTGTGTAGACCTTTGGAGTCTTCTTGACCAGTATGACAGGAGGTATGCTAGTCCTGGCACTGGGATTTTCATTTATTGACCCATGCCCTCTGGGAGCAGCACTGTCCTCCCGTGCAAAGAACCTCTGTTTAAAACTCCGATTTGTGCTTTAAATAAATGTTCTGCAATTACCTAAGAGCCAGCCTGTTTCCACGAGGCTTTGGTGTACAGCCTTAGTTTTCCTTGACACACCTCTACTCTTTCCTCTTTCCTATCTCCCATTCCAATTTAAACCTTTATCCCCAAATATCCCACTCCCTCTTTAATATCATATGTGTGCTATTATCTTTTCTAATTATATTTTTAGTTGGGACGCAAGTTAGTAAGTTTCCTTATACATTTTCACACACCCTTCACTTTTCAACCCCTGATTAAACAGTTATACCCCCAGTGTCCCCTCTCTAATCTCCATTTACATGTATTATACTACCCACCCCACCCCCCATTTCTTAATATGTCCATCATAGTTGCTTTCTAGTTTCTGGTGTCCACTTGTACTTTAATGGAACACACAAGAAATCCAAAGCTGTAATCCATACATGGGAGGCCATACAGCATTTGTCACCTAAGTTACCCAGCTGAGCATATTCTCCAGCCCCGTCCATTTACCTGCAGGTTTAGTGACTTCACTTTATCTCTGCAGCTGAATAACAGTCAGTCGTTTATCTGTACCACATTTGCATTAGCCATATATCAGTTAATAGATATCTAGCTTGATTCCATTTCCTGACTTTATGATGAACAAGGAACATGGTTGGATAAGTGTGCCTTTTCATATCTGTAAACATAAAGTTATTTGAGTAAATTCCCAATAATTATATAGCTAGGTAATATGACAGTTCTATCTTTATGTTAAAATTAAGAGCCCAGTGTGTTGGCACATACCTGTAATCCCAGCCCTTGGGGAGGCAGAGGCAGGAGGATCTCTATGAGTTCAAGGCCATCTTGGTCTACAAAGCAAGTCCAGGACAGCCAAGGCTACACCGAGAAGCCTTGTCTCCAAAAACCAAAATAAATAAATAAATAAATAAATAAATAAATAAATAATAAAAATAAAATAAGCAAGTTTAGATTGATTTCCAAAATAACTGCACAATTTTATACTACTACCAACAATGTATAGGAGTTTCTCTTTTCCTATATCCATGCCAACATTTACTGTTATTTGTATTTCTAATAAAGGCCTATGTCATCTCATTTTAATTTTTGTTTCCATGATGGCTAAGGGTGTAGAACAGTTTTAAAAGTTTAGTATAACTTGTGACTAAATTGAACAATCTTTTAAGTTTCATGAGCCACTTTTTAGTTGAGTTGTGCTTCCTTGATGTTTAATTTTAAGTTCTTTGTATATTCTAAAGACTATTAAACTTTAAGGTGTATAACTGGCTTTTTCCCCATTCTGGTAGTTGCCTGTTCATGGGACTGGAATTCATTTGATGTATAGATGCTCCTTCTTTTCAGGAGATTTCTTTTACCAATTTGCTGGTTTTATTTCTTGTTCTTCCAGTCCCAGAACTAGTGTAGGAAGCCCTTGCCTGTGCACACAAGGTAAAGCATATTCCCTTCCTTTTTTTCCGGTAGCACATTCAGGAAGACCACTTTTAGTGCTGTTCTTCTGCTGGTGTTATTGATGCATTTGGAGTTGAGATTTGTTTTGGGTAAGAAAGGAGGATCTAATTTCATTTTATACATGCGGCTGTACAGCTTGACAAGTACATTTGTGGAAGATGCCTTCTTTCCCCAGTGTATACTTCTAGAATCTTTCTCTAAAATCAGGTGGCTGACCAGAATCAGAGTCAGAGTGGCTCTGACTTGTTATTTTGATTGCAATAAATTTGGAGATTTCCTTTTGTAGGGGGACAATTTTCAAGAGGTTTACTCTCTGATCCTTAACCAGAGCAGCTTTATTTATTTAAATGGCAAACTGATGAGCAAACAGGGACAAAATCAGGATCTGCTACTGTGACCCCAGACTTTTCTGGGTGAGCAGGTGTTAAGCCTCAAAATGACAAACAACATGTGTAAGATAGTATCCCAAGATTGAAACCCACAAGCAGGTAGACCACCTAAGATTACACAAGAAGGAACAATTGCAGGCTGACTTTTTAATAATGTGTTTCCAAGTCATGGTTTTGCAGATGGAACATGGAAGCAACCAAAGAAAAGAAGCAGAACACACTTGTGTCCTTGACTTGACTTTAAATGGTGTTCAGGCACCAGCAAATGGCTTGTGACAGTGGTAGTCAGTCCAAGTTTAATCCTTTCACCCTCCATTCCCAGACTGTCATGACTTTAATCAGGAAGGGACATTGGTTGTTGTCAAAAGGCTTGATTGTTTGATTACTGACTTTGAGTCTGTGTATATCATGAATTACATTTATTGATTTAAACATGCTGAATCATCCCTGAATTGCTAGATTCAAGATCTTTATATTCTCCTGATACCTTATACTGTAACCAATAGAAATAAAATGGGAATCATTTTTATAATTTTCAGTCCCCTACATGTTACAATTAGAGGAGACAAAAGAATTTAATTTCATTTAAGTCAAGTCAGCCTGTTCAAAATGTTATCACTTAGCATTTCAGCATGCCATCAATATTCAAGTTACTTCTGCAATATTTTACATTTTTGCATTAAATTTCTCTTTTTAATTTTTTATTTATTAACTTGTTTTTTTTTCAGATTATATCCCAATTTTTGTCCCCTCACTTGTATCTTCCTGTTTCCCCTTTCCACCTTCTTTCACTTTTAAAACTCAATGTATGTAATATGCAGAGCATATCACACTATATATCAGTCATGTTAAATGGACTTTACATCCACATGTGGCTCATAACAACTATAAGAGAGCACGTTTGTACATTGTGAGCCACACTGCCTCAATCTATCAAGCCTTACATAGCTCTTCTTTCTTACTTGCCTTTCTTTTGAAGAAAAAAGCAGTGATTTGTAGCTACCTGTTTTCATTCCATCTTTATTCTTAAACTTCATACTCTAAATATGTATTTCTACCTTATTCCTGAAACCTGCATTCATGAATATGCAATGTCAGCAGCAGCAGTAGTAAGACTGAATAATTGGCCGAATGGTATTTGTTTTCTCTCTTCCCTCCCGACTTTCTTTGCGCCTATGCTGAGAGCAAATTTCAGCTTTCCTGCATGCTTTGCAAGCCCTCTATCTCTGAGCTACAAGCCCAGGTCAAGGGAAGCTTTTTATATGTAAAACAACACAATGTTTCTTATGTAAAGTTTTGACAATTAATTTTCACAAAATACTATGAAATAGCCTACTTCTAAGATGAGGGAGCAGAGGCTCAAATATGTTGAATAACTGACACTAAATTCCCATGCTGGCATTGAACCCAGCCCATGTTCTTCTTAAATATAAGCTGCCACAGTAAGGTATATAATATATGATAGTCTGCATTCTGTGGTTACAGGAAAAGAAAGGTGTCGAGAAATGGTAGCGTCTCAAGTATTACTGCGAACCATTCTTACAGACAGAAGTCTGTGTTTGTTAGTCCCTAAGATTTTTAATCTCTCAAAACTGGATACTGAACTTAAATCCTTTACTGAAGTTATAACATTGTGGTATGTCAGATCTGTCTGAAGTAAAAGTAACTTCGTAAGTGTGTGAAGAAATACGATGTTTCCAGGTGATGTGTATAAGTTAATACATATACAATGATATGATCTTTTCTTATAATTGAACCAAACTCAAGATCAAAAGCAAAAGTTTGATAATATGTAGCTAATTAGTTGGACTTTTTTAGAGCACTGGTTTTTTTGTTTTTGTTTTGTTTTGTTTTTTCTTCTGGATTTTCTATATTTACAGGAGTGAAGTTTGACTAACACATCACAGAGAAGACTAGAGAAGGAAACCAAAAGACTGATATGTGCTTTATGCTTTGTCATCTGGGTGTCACAGCATGTGTCAAAATTATGTACAGGATGTGGGCTTTGTCCATGCTCCTTTCTGATGTGATTTAAGGTATTCATAGGAACACATGTATAAAACTAACTGCACAGGAACACATCAAAGATCCTGAGATCATGCATCTTCCTGACTGAATATGCAAATGCTGCATAGTATTTAAACTTGTTACTTTGAAAGAGAAAACCCATTGATATCTTACTAATTGGTTTTTACACCACTGAAGAAGTGCTGAAATTGGCAGGCAAGAAATTCCTAACAGTAGGTGAGAAAGGGATCATTTTGAGAATCTCCATATGTCTTGAGAAATTCAGATACTGAAGCACAACTCCAAATAATCAGGACTCAGTTTTCCTATTTTTTTTAGAATGCATTCATTAAAGCTGCTATACAAGCACCAAAAATATACTTGGTAATTCCAAAATATCTAAAACTGTAACTTTAACTTTGATCTTATAGATACAGCTTTTTTCCCTATTTTTTTTTGCACATAGTTGTATGTAGGTGACACATAATATGCATTGCAAGAAGTAGTAACAAAGATAATTTTTGTGATTACTTGTACACACTTGAATAGTATCTTTAGCATAATCTGTATTCTATAGACCCATGACTCAGAGAATTAGATCAGAAAGGATTCTGGGAAATCAAGAGTCTTGAGTTGGTGTTTGAATAATGGTTCAGAGCCAGGCTGTGGTGGTGCATGCCTTTAGTCCCAGCACTCAGGAGGCAGAGGCACGCAAGAACAAAACAACAGCCTACAGACTGGGAAAAGATCTTTACCAACCCTATATCTGATCAAGGGCTAATTCCCAAAATATATAAAGACTTCAAGAAATTAAATACCATCAAACAAAATTATCCAAATTTTTAAAAATGGAGTGCAGAGCCAAACAGAGAATTCTCAAAAATGGAATACTGAATGGCCAAGAAACACTTAAAGAAATGTTCAACATCCCTAGACATTAAGGGAATGCAAAATCAAAATGACTCTGAGATTGGCTAAAATAAAAAACTCAAGTGACAGCACATGCTGCTAGCATGTGGAGAAAGGTGAACACTCCTCCATTGCTGGTGGGAGTGCAAACTAGTACAACCAATTTGGAAATCAATCTGGTACTTTCTCAGAAAATTTAGAATAAAACCTCAAAACCCAGTCATACCACTGTTCCACTATACAACACAGACATTTGTTCAATGATGTTCATAGCAGCTTTCTTTGTAATCGCCAGAATCTAGAAACAATCTAGACATCCCTCAACCGAAGAATGGATAAAGAAGTGACCCACATTATTCCACCAGGGAATTCCTACAGCTGATAAACACCTTCAGCAAAGTGGCTGGATACAAAATCAACTAAAAAATGCAGTAGCCCTCCTGTATACAAGTGACAATAGTGCTGAGAAAGAAATTAGGAAAACTACACCCTTCATGATAGACGCAAGTAATATAAAGTATCTAGGTGTAACTAACCAAGCAAGTGAAAGACTTGTATGAAAAAAACTTCTATGAAAAAAACTTCAAGTCTCTAAATAAGGTGACTGAAGATGACATCAGAAGATGGAAAGATATTACTTGTTCATGCATTGGTAGAATTAAGATAGTAAAAATGGCCATCTTACCAAAAGCAATTTACAGATTCCCTGTCAAAATACCTATACAATTTTTGAAAGACCTTGAAAGATCAATTTTTAACTTCATTTGGAAAAACAAACAAATAAACAAAAAACAGAATAGCTAAAAACAATCCTGTATAATCAAAGATCCTCTGGAGGAATCTCCATTCCCCACTTCACGCTGCACTATAGAGCAACAGTAATTAAAACAGCATGGCACTGGCATAGCAAAAGGCTGGTTGATCCATGGAATCAAATTGAAGACCCAGAAATAAGTCCACACACCTATGGACACTTGATTTTTTGCAAAGAGGTCAAATCTATACAATGGAAAAAAGATAGCATTATCAGCAAATGGTGCTGGTCTAAACTGGATGTCTACATGTAGAAAAATGCAAGTAGATATATATTTATTACCCTGCACAAAACTCAAGTCCAAGTGCATTAAAGGCCTCAACATAAAACCAGAGACACTAAATCTGTTAGAAGAAAAAGTAGGGAAAAGCCTGGAACTCATTGGCACAAGAGACAACTTTCTGAACAGAACATCAACAGTCCAGACTCTAAGGTCAACAATTAATAAATGGGACCTTATGAGGCTGAGAAGTTTCTGTAAGGCAGAAGACACAATCAACAGAACAAAGTGACAGCCTACAGGCTGGGAAAAGATCTTCAAAATATAAGTGAAGGGATAACAATCTGGATGTAGTCTGAATAAATTGTTTAAATAAAAGAAAAAAGAAATAAACTGTGCTACATTTATGCAATGGAATACTACACAGCTGTTAAGAACAAAGAAATCTTGAATTTTGCAGGCTAAAGGATAGAACTAGAAAAGATCATCCTGAGTGAGGTAACCCAGACCCAGAAAGACAGGCATAGTATATACTCACTTACAAGTACATATTAGCCAAATAATGCAGGATAACACACTACAATACACAGGCCTAAAGAAACTAAATAACAAGGAGGAGCCTAAGGAGGATGTTTCTCATTCAGAAGGGCAAATAGAATAGACACCGGAAGTGGTTGAAGAGAGGACACCACCGTAGGGGTCCTCTGAAAGAGTCTACTAAGCAGGGGAGCCAAGCAGAAGCTGAGACACACAGCCAACTTCATGGTGGAGCACAGGGAGTCTTATGGAAGAGTTGGGGACTAGAAAGACCTGGAGGAGTTAGAAGGTCCACAGAAGACCAATGAAACCAAAAAATCTGGGTGGAGGAGGAGCGTGATGCAGAGACTGATGCACCAACCAAGGACCACGCAGAGTGAAGACCTAGACCCTCTGCTCAGATGTAGTTGCTGGACAGTACAGTCTCCTTGTGGGTCCCGTAATACGGGGAGTAGGGACTACTTTTGACATGGACTCTGGCCCCCACATGGTGATCACATCCCCCTGGCAGGGGAGGCCATAACATGCTACAGAGGAAGAGGAGATGTTTGGAAGGAGAGCTCCCCTTTCTGAGGACTAGGGGAAGAAGGGAGGCAGAGTGTGCCTGGCAAGCACTGAGGGAGGGGACTACAATCAGCATATAAAGCATACAAACTAAAAAATAAATAATATAAAAAAGAATAATGGTTCAGTTCATGTCTAACAGAAGTCAAATATTTTTCCAGATTGCAAGAATTATTTTCTGTCAAGTCATGTGAAAAATACTGGATTACATTTTGATACCTCTGAGTTTTATGTATAACAGATCATTTGAGCCATAAGAGGAAATCTCATGCCAACATTTTTGTGACCTGGCTTGTAGGAAATAGGGCACTCATTCTTAAATTTGAGTATTTAAAAGGAATGTGTGTATGTAGTCAATATAGAATAGAATAAGTAAAAATAAGGAAGTAACTTCTAAAATATTCAGACATACACATCTTTTCTCTATTACATTTCATGCCAATGGATGGTGCCATTCATCAGAAATGTTTAAGGTGCAATTTTCTATGATTTGACATCCCACACTAATGTGTGCTAGACTCTAACAACTGTGTTAACCGACACATCTTTAGTCATCTACAGTCGGAAATCTCTGCTTTTGGCATCAGGTTCTTACCCCTCTGCTTGTCCCTCATAGGTAAGACATTTTAAGGATCTTATGTAAAGAGAATGCAGAGGCGTTCAATTTATACCAAATTCCTTATGTATTTTGAATATTTTTATATATAGTTGGAGGTAGTACTACTGACAACATTTGGAAGTCTTTCTTATCTTTTGGATTCAGACTTACAGCATTCATGTCCTGACCATCAAATCTTTAACTTGAGTGCATACTTATATAGATGCTTATTTTTCCCTTTTGCTGTTTCATTCCTTCCTTTTCATTATCATCATAAGGACTTCAGTCTCTGTTTTATGGTGTTTATAGCTGACTCTTTCAATAATGTCTTAAATCACATCCTTTTCTGTGTCCTTATTCAGCAGTTAGTGACTTAACTAGTAGATTCTAGTTAAGGCAAGGGATGTGCATTTTAGCTTTTGATAAATTAAGTGATTTTTTTTTTTACTTTGAGCTTGCTAACATCAACTATGCATAATTTTTAAAATATTTATTAAATATTCTATTATTTAACAATGTTTCTGCTACTAGTATAGCAAAAATATTTTGTCCTTTTATACATAAGAAAATTGAAGGGTTGAGTGATTTTTCTTAGTATAATGTTTAAAAATTGGCTGAGGAAAGAATCCAAGTCAAGTCATTTTAATCAAAACAATAAATCAGGTCCTGTAAAAAGATTAAGAGCTTGTTTAATTTCTTGGGGTTTTTTGTTTGTTTGTTTTTGTTTTTTTAGTTTGTTTAAACTTAGAAATACAAAACAGGATCATATAGAAAATATTTTTCTGACATTTCATAAAGCTATTGTTTCTCTAACATGGCAGGGGATGAGGTCATTCTTTTTTTAGTATATTTTTAAATATATTTTATTAATTTATTCATATTACATCTCAATTGCTATCCCATCCCTTGTATCCTCCCATTTCTCCCTCCCTCCCATTTTCCCCTTACTCCCTTCCCCTATGACTGTGACGATGACTAAGGGGAACGATGAGGTCATTCTTGATAAAAAAAAAAAGGCAAAAAGTGAGAAGAGTAAAAATATTGGTTAATATTTTAAGAATTACATGGTAAACATATTGGTCTAGGTAAAATATTACGATCCTTTATAGTTAAGGGCCAAGCAATAAATCCAAGTAAATAGTAGATTTGAGGACAAGATAGAAAAAGGGTTTTGGAGTCTAATAACTATAACTACACACACACACACACACACACACACACACACGTGTGTGTGGCATGGCACATGTTTTAGAAGTCAGAGTGCAGCTCACAGGGGTTTGTGTTCTCTTTCACCATTTAGGTTACAGGGATCAAATTCAAGTGGTCAGACACGCTGACAAGTGCCTTCATATACTCAGCTACCTCTCCAGCTCAATGCTGTCTTTTTAAAAGTAAATTCAAATTTGTTGTTGTTTGTATATCAAGTTTTCTTGTTTCCTATATTACAATTAAACAGAAATAGATTTAATTTCTCTAATCTCAATGCCTTTTAAATTGAATCATCAAAATTGTATACATGTACCTATGCTGATATGAAATAGAAATGATTAGGAAAATAAAAGTATAATATATTAATTTCTATAGGTATTTCAATTTTAAAATGACTGAAAAATTTAAATTTCTTAGGTTTATATACATGCACATATAAAACGTGCGTGCATGTATGTGTGTGTATGTGTGTATATGTGTGTGTGTGTGTACACCACGTCCTTACCTTGTGTCTGCAGGGGTGAGAAGAGATCATTGGAACACTTGCATCTAGAGGTACAAATGTTTGTAAATTACCTTGTGGGTTGTGGGCATTTAACAAGGGTCCCTCTGAAAGAGCAATGAGTGTAACTGCTGAGCCATCTCTCCATGACTGAAAAACTTAAAACACTAAAGTTATTCTCTGATAATATTTTCTGCTATAGGCACTAAATCAGCTTTAGGACATGGGGCCCATTCTTGGGCAGATATGTGTTTCTCTTGACCTTGAAATTACATTTTATTAGAAATGCAGTTCATGGCATTCTTTACGTATATCGCACTGTGCTAAATGCTACCTGTGCACCCACTTTCAACCATGTTCGCTGTGTGCACAGCCTCAGGGTCTCTTCCCACTGTTGGCTATCAGGATCTAGACCCAGTTTTAAAACAGTAACCCTTCGCGAGCTGTTTTTCTGAATTTCTTTCTTTCTTTCCCTGTCCTTTATATCTCAAATTTCTCTCAGTTCAACACATTGTAAATGACAAGAAGAACAAAAACTTAAAAACTACTTATTGTTTACCTGGCGTATTCTTTGATGGTTTTTCACTCCCTTCAGCTTACCTGCACTGGCCGATGGCATATATTCATTGTTTAACAGTTTACATCTTAATAGATGCACTGGCCTGGGTGCTTGTGATACAGTCAAGCGAACACACATTCATTTATTCTTGTCTGTCTTACGACACTTTAATACCTCAAAGAAACCTGTGCCACATATGTGACAGTTACCACCCATGGTTCACAATCATAAAATGTGAAACATAAAATCCTCTGTGTTTGACAGACTGGGGTCCACATTTGGACGTGCCATCTCCAGTTCCCAACGTGCGCTACCAGAGTGCACCTCCTGCGAGTCACAGGCTAAGATCCATGCGGATAAGGCCTTTCCTCGGCAGTGCAGAAGCAGACAACAAGTAATAAGTCAGGACTTTGCCCAAGTGGTGAGTAGTAACCTTAATGACAGATGTAATAATAGCCTAGAGTCAGCCACTTTGGGGAAAACTGTGAAAAAGTGACCAGTTCTGATCTGTTTTAAATATTGTTCAGTCAGACAGATTTATGGCGTATAATGTGCTAAGATGTGGTTACATACAGTGCTTCAAATCAGAGTAACTAGCATTTTCATCTCCTTAAAATTGAATGAATATAATGGCATTACGATGCATAATTATGTTTCAGTATATGTATATGTTATATGTACTAATCAAATCAGGATGATTATTAACATTTATGTCTTCTTTCTTATAAAGCCCCCCCTTTTTTTCCTTTTCTTTTGGTTTTTCAAGACAGGTTTTCTCTGTGTAGCCTTGACTGTCCTGGACTTGCTTTGTAGACCAGGCTGGTTTCAAACTCACAGAGATTCACCTGCCTCTGCCTTCCAAGTGCTGGGATGAAAGGCATGCGCCACCACCACCCAGCCAAAATCCTTTTTTTAATTCATAAGGAAAATAGGTCGTCACCTACAGTGCTCTCACTATTTGTGTCACTAGAACTCGTTGCTTCCCTGTTTGTCTGGTGCCCATTATTTACCCTCATACACTTATGTCTCCTGCTACTTCCCACTCTAGTAATCATTGTTATGCACTCTATATTTTCTAAATTTCTTTTTCCCTTTTATTGAAAATATCTTTTTTCTCAGGTACTATATCCTGATTGCTGGCCCCCCCTCTTCTCCCAGTTTCTCCCCCAGTTCTGCTCCCTCAATGTCCCTCATTGAAAAGCAAACAAACTTCTAAGGGATAATAATAAAACATAATACAGTAAGATAAAACAGAAACTAATACATTAAAATAGGACAAAACAAACAGAAAGAAAAGAGCCAAAGAAAAGGCATGTGGAACAGATATAGTTGCATGGTACCACTTGTTCACATACTTAGAAATCCCATAACAACACTAAACTGGAGCCATAATATATACAGAAAAAATATTTATATATATAATATACATATATGCGTGTGCATAAAATATTATTATATATCATCATAAATATATTTATTCTGTTATAATAAATATAGTATGTAAGATATATTTATTATAATATTATAAATATATACTATAACATATAAAATAAAAATTTTAAATTAAAAAAAGCCCTGACATGACTTTATAAGACAAGGAACCTCAAATGATGCTATTGATTTCATTTTGTGTTGTCTATATACTGCTGAACAGGCAGCCTACCCTTAGTTTCCTCAAACTTTCATTTACAAGTGGTTATTAACTGGAGGGCACATCTGAGTTAAAGATGGGGGCATGGATTTACTTTGCCTTTCTGCTCTAGGAACCCAAATGTTCCAGACAAAAGGCACACACTGCCTTATTCTCTTTGTGTTTGTATGTGCATCAATACTGTTGATTTATAGGGTCTTGTTCTTCTGGTATCCCCAATATCCTCTGGATTTTACCCTCTCTCTGCCTCTTTGATGGGAAGGATTTGATGGAGTCATTCTATTTAGGGCTGACTGTTCCACGGACCCTCACTCTCTGCATAATGTCCGGCTGTAGGTCTCTCTATTTGTTTCCATCTGCTGCAGGAGGAAGCTTCTCTGATAATGACTGAGCAAGACATTGATCTTTGAGCTTGGCAGGATGACTTTAGTAGTCACTTTATTGCTAAATTCTTTTAGTATAATGGTAGTATTTAGTTTTACCCTAGGGCCTTTGGGTTATCTAGCCTCTTTCGTTTTCTAGTTCTACATGGTTTTTTGTAGAAACTGTAGGCTTTGTGTGACACAAAGTTACAATTATTTTTGATTACGGAAACTAGTATTCAAACAGAAACATCCTGTAATGGTCTGAGCTTCCTCACAAAGGGAAGGAAGAAAAGCTTCAGCTGGCATTTGCAGAACAGCTTTGTGCAACACTTTATTTCCGAACTTCACAAATCCGCCTGCCCCACTCAGCAAAATTGTCAGCCATGGGTCAACACTTTGAGTCTTCCTAGCTCTGTTAATTAGCATATGTCCTGCTCTGGAACACAAGTATAGCTTGGTAAGTTCTCCTCTATAGACAAACATCGCAGTGCCTCAGTTCATCGAAGTGTCCCTGTGGCTTGGGTATGTCCTGTTAGTCTAAACTAGTGCTGGTTTTGTTGTTATCTCAGATATGAGTAAATGGCTTGTTTTGCTTTCATGTAATGACCTCTCTATGGCTATTCTTCTGCTCTAAAAATATTTCTAAGTGCAACACAACAGTGCCAAGTAGGCTTCTTACAATAGTTTATCAGATAGTCCCCAAGGAAGCCAAATCTGTGAGGACAGAGACTTCCCTACTCACTGCAGAGACAGGGGAAGGCTCCCAACTGAGAGGCAGGTGTTGTCTTATTGGTCTTATACAGAGAAAATATCAGGGGAAATGCAGAAACGACTCTCTTTGCCTTTATCTTGCATACATAGGCAAGGAAATGGGAGCTGAAAAGAAAGAAAGGGAAATTTAGGAACATAGAGGGAGGACAGAACAAAAGCTAGATGATTGAGCCTACTCCTTAACTCAAGGCTTTAATTGTTACTTATAATGAAGGTTATGTCTAAGTCATGGCTATAGAGTTTAGTATATTGATACAGAACATGGGCATGTCAAATACTTGGCAGCTTTTAACACAAGAATATATATCCTAAGTCTAACAGATAGATATGACTCTATCGATATATGAGGTAAAATAGTTGAATAAGGTCTTCAAAAGCCTCAGAGACACACAGAATATGGCATTTAAAGTTGTTCTTATAATCCTAAATTTCTTTGACAACAAGACAAGTTAACTCCTGACAACACCCAGCCGACCTCAAAGAAGATGATGAGCATCAAAGAGCCTCCTTATGGACATGGCTTCAAAGGTAGCAAACCAGCCACTGGACAAAATATCCTCATTCCTACCACAAACAGAATCTGCCTAAAAATGGGCAACTAAGATACAGGTAGAGTTGACAGCCGCACTCTGCCAAGTCAGGGTAAACAAGTCCTAATAGTTCCTGTACTGTGAACAAGCCTGGCAGAGATATTAGGCCAGAAAGCTGAAGATGAGGCTCCAACGTTATAAAGTGCATTGGGTGACTGGTCAGGCAGTAAACCATCTTAAGTCAATTTGTACATTTTGGAAGCTGCTAACCCACACTGCTGGTTCACTCAGGAATTTAAGTTTTATTCCTTCTCAAGTCTCTGAGGGGCATTGAAGACAAGATAGTATAGTTTTACAACCAAGTTTCGTTGGTTAGGGGGATAAGATCATTTTAGATCAAGATAAAGAAGTTAAACTATTAGAGTTGAGATAGGATATTGAACTTCATTCGGAAATTTAGACCCAAGAAGACAAGAAAGACATTTACTTCAAACTGGACGAATGCAGATGGCCAAGTCACTGTGAATGTAACATGTATAGAACTCATTATTCTCATGATTGTCACATGGTTCTCCCTGCTGTTTGTAGTTTGCTTTATACATGTGTAATAAATGTATAAAAAATAAATCTTAAAAGAAAAGACTACCAAGGAGCCAGCCTGAGCATGACAAAGCATTCAGGTGAAATAAGGCTTTCTGGAGAAGTTTTGTTTGTCCTTCTGAATTAGAATTTGTTTGGTGGCTTCAAACCCATTTTTTTTAAAGTCAAAATCAATTTCTTTGCCTGAAGCAAATGTACTCTGAGGATCAAAACTAGATGTTGGAAAGACTTACTATACATTTCTCTGACTCCTTATCAGGGTTAGAACATAGTTGACCCTGCTGCAGATTCTCAAGAGAATAATGGCTGCTCACATTTATCATTGCATATCTTTCCTTTCAAATTAAACTTATATTTAATAAGGAATGATATTAGAGAGTGTTGTCCCTTGAATGTGTGGCAGTGTGTTTTGTTTGATTGTATTGACCTGAACTTTTAAATAATGCTTCTACATTAAGAGTTAGTAAGTTTTCTCTATCATATCAAAGATACCTTCTGAAATCTGCTAAGAAGATTTTATCACAAGATTATACATCTTGGGTGCAACAGATAGATATGATTCTATAGAAAGATAAAGTAAAATAGTTAGACAAGGTCTTCAAAAGCCTCAGAGACATACAGAATAGGGCAATTTAAAATGTTTTAATTATTTTAAAGATTAATTGACAATAAGACAAGTTTACTCCTGGTAACACCCAGCCTACCTCAAAGAGGATGATGAACATCATAGAAACTCTTTATGGAGATTCTTCAAATGTGGCAAACTAGCCACTGGGCAAAATGTCCTTGTTTATACCACAGACAAAATTCTGCCTTAAAAAAAGAGCAAGCTTGGATGCAGATAGAGTCAATGGCCAAACTCTGCCAAGACAGGGTAAGCAAGTCTTCAATAGTTCCTGCCTCACAAATAAGTCTGTCAGATATATTGGGCCAGAAGGCTGAAGATGATGCTCCAATGTTATAGAGAGTTTTAGGTGACTGCTCTGGTAACAAACTGTGTGTGTCATCTCCATTTGGGAAACTACTAACCTGTACCCCCTGTATACTCAGGTAATTAATTTTATTCCTTCTCAAGTCTCTGATGAAGCTGAAGACCAGATAGTTTAACTTTACAATTAAGCTTATTGTTTAGGGGTTAAGATATTTTTAGGTCTAGATAGATGTTTTATGTTGATGATGACATATGATAGATATTGATTTACTTTCAGAATTTTAGATGCACCAAGGTAGAAAAGATGCTTTCTTCAAGGCTGTCAAATACAAATAGCCAAAACACTAAGAATGTAACATTTATATAATTCCTGATTGTTTCATGGTCTTCTTGCTCTAGGTAGTTTATTATATATACATATATATATGACAATATAAATGTATATGTAAAAAAATTTAAAAATTAATTAAAAAGGTGAAATAAAAAGATTTTTAAAAATTAGGACAAAAGTAGTCACCATACATTTTTAAAAGACAATACTCCTATTTTATTGTTTTCAATATAATGATGTTTATCATTTAGAGGGAATATTTCTAAAATCATTAAGTCAGATTGAATTACTAAGTACTTTACAGAAAATTTATTTGTCCAGAATTAATTTCCAAAAATGTTTACATGCTTTGCGCTTTTGTATGGGTTGAGAATGTAGCTTAGTGTTGGAGTACTTGACTAGCCTGTGTGTAACTATACCTTTAACCCCAGCATTAAAAAGTAAAACAAAACAAAAGTTTGACCTTTAACTATATCAAAGCATTTGAGAATTATAATTACAACTTGTACTATTTGTACCTTTCTTTTCATGCAAAAGTTCAAAGGCTGAAGTCTACACAAATATTATTAAGCATATTTAACTTAATACAGTGTTACAAGTAAAATAGAAAATATATAATATATAATTACATATTATTGTGTGAGAGACTGACCCTACAGCCTAGTACATGCTACACAGAGCCATTCCAACTGCTTAAGTATATATTCCTTTAAGAAAAAAGTCTTTTCTAAGAATATATTAATTACAATTAATAGCATATGGAAGTTTTGAAACAAATACATCATAGACAATAAGAATTAAATTTAATCTAGAATGCACAATATATATTTCATATGCATTCATACCAAAGACTGCTACCCAACTTCCAGAATCAAAGCTTTTAGGAGGGCAAATCTTATGCCTTTATGTTCTGGTTTTCTATAGATGCATATTTAAAAGCTGGCTTTATTTTTGCTTTTTCATTTTTTTCTAAAGATGCCTCAGAAAACTACACAAGATATTCAGATATTCTTATTTCCAAATGCCACATCAGGAGAATATACAAGGTGTCCAGAGATGCACAACGAAGCAGGGTTAACTCTCTGCAAGATTTCTTACTTCAGTACAACGAACATCATCACGCAGAGTGAGATTACTCTTGTAGATTTGCTTATGAAGTGTTTGAAGTGGTGCATGGTGGGAAATGGTATGAATGAGCCACAAGTCCTTGCTCCGTTTTCCCTGTTAACAGCACAGCCAGGAATCTTGGGATCACTATAGTAGCTCAACTCTCTTGTTCTTTTATCCTGCTACAAAGGATGGATGAGACAAGAAAAGAAACATTTTACACAGGCTTTAATTAGAAAATATCTAGAGTTCATCAAAAGAAATAAAGAGGGTTTTCAACTGAAGCCATTCTTACTGTTAATTGGTTTGTTTCCAAGATAGAACTCTTTACCAGCTCTCCCCAAAGCTAGCTCTGCCAACTTGAAATTCTCCATATGTGTTGTCACAAGTACTGCCACACTTTTATCTTCATATAAACAAGGACTAATATACTTGAAAATTCCATATTAAGGAATTTCTAATGTATATTGTGATTATGAAAAACAACCAGTAATATGCCTCAGAACTCTAAAAACTTCTTGTGGTGGTTTGAGTAAGTATAGCCCCTGTAGGCTCATTTATTAGAACGGCTGGTCTCCATTTGATGGAAGCCTTTGAGAAGGACTAGGAGGCGTGGCCTTGGTGGGGGAGGTGTGTCACGGGGCAGGCTTTGAGGTACCAAAAGTCCGCACTATTCCAAGTTAGGTCTTTCTGCATTATGGTTCTGAGTCAGATGGCAGCTTTCAGCTACTGCTGTACACACCATGTCTGCCTGTCTGCTGCTATGTTTCCTTCCCACCATGAAGGACATAGACTCATGGTCTGAAAACTGTGGGCCCTCATGAAGTGATTCCCTCTGTAACGTGCCCTGGTCAGGATGCTCCTGCTTGTTTATTCCTCCTGTACGCCCAGGATCTCGTCCCATCTACAGTCACCTTTGATAACTTACTCCAGATCAGTTTTCATGAAAGAATACTGTCAAATGTTTTGTATTTCTGTAGCGCCAGTCCTCATAATGCCAGAATTTTATTCATTGCTAAGTGATAGCTAATTAATTTGGTAGAAACAGTTGGTGCTCATGGGTGACATTCAGCAGGGCTCTCAAGTGTGACTTTCTAAAGCACAAAATGGACTTTCAGTGAAGAACATTTGATACAGTTGAATGGTCATAATCTAGCGGGAGAACATAGAAGTGCTTAAACAGATAAAAACTGGTTTTGCCTAATAGATTCCACTGCAAATCACCTTAATGGTGGTTAACTCAGCCATTGTACTAAAGTATTAGTATACTGTAATATTATGAAAATTTTCTTTTATGGGAAATAGCTCAACAACGTTAGTGCTACCAATAGCGGCAAAATGAGATTATCAAAGAGTGAATATTTATTTGGTTTAATAATTATTTGATAAAATGAAAAGGTACTTTATGATATGAAATAGCCTAACAAAGGAGTAAAATATCATGTCTTACATATTGAGACAGTACTTATAACTACTGCTAGGCTGTAGTTGCTGTCCTACAAAATAATCTGCTAGACAGAAAGTATTTGGTTCTCAACTGTGCACACATCTATAGGTTATCATACAACTTCATCTAACCCTCTCTTCCCTGTAACCACAAATAGTGTGCTGCAGCTCTTCACAGTTAGCACACAGACTGCCCCTTCACAGTTAGCATATAGACTGCCCCTTCACAGTTAGCATATAGACTGCCCTTCACAGTTAGCATGCAGACTGCCCTTCACAGTTAGCATATAGACTGCCCTTCACAGTTAGCATATAGACTGCCCTTCACAGTTAGCATATAGACTGCCCCTTCACAGTTAGCATATAGACTGCCCCTTCACAGTTAGCATATAGACTGCCCTTCACAGTTAGCATATAGACTGCCCCTTCACAGTTAGCATATAGACTGCCCTTCACAGTTAGCATATAGACTGCCTGTTCACAGTTAGCATATAGACTGCCCCTTCACAGTTAGCATATAGACTGCCGCTTCACAGTTAGCATATAGACTGCCCCTTCACAGTTAGCATATAGACTGCCCCTTCACAGTTAGCATATAGACTGCCCTTCACAGTTAGCATATAGACTGCCTGTTCACAGTTAGCATATAGACTGCCCCTTCACAGTTAGCATATAGACTGCCCCTTCACAGTTAGCATACAGACTGCCCTTCACAGTTAGCATATAGACTGCCCTTCACAGTTAGCATATAGACTGCCCTTTACAGTTAGCATATAGACTGCCCTTCACAGTTAGCATATAGACTGCCCCTTCACAGTTAGCATATAGACTGCCCTTCAGAGTTAGCATGCAGACTGCCCTTCACAGTTAGCATGCAGACTGCCCTTCACAGTTAGCATATAGACTGCCCTTCACAGTTAGCATATAGACTGCCTGTTCACAGTTAGCATATAGACTGCCCCTTCACAGTTAGCATACAGACTGCCCCTTCACAGTTAGCATATAGACTGCCCTTCACAGTTAGCATATAGACTGCCTGCTCACAGTTAGCATATAGACTGCCCCGTCACAGTTAGCATATAGACTGCCCCTTCACAGTTAGCATACAGACTGCCCTTCACAGTTAGCATATAGACTGCCCTTCACAGTTAGCATATAGACTGCCCCTTCACAGTTAGCATACAGACTGCCCTTCACAGTTAGCATGCAGACTGCCCTTCACAGTTAGCATATAGACTGCCCTTCACAGTTAGCATATAGACAGCCCCTTCACAGTTAGCATGCAGACTGCCCTTCACAGTTAGCATGCAGACTGCCCTTCACAGTTAGCATATAGACTGCCTGTTCACAGTTAGCATATAGACTGCCCCTTCACAGTTAGCATACAGACTGCCCTTCACAGTTAGCATGCAGACTGCCCTTCACAGTTAGCATGTAGACTGCCCTTCACAGTTAGCATATAGACTGCCCTTCACAGTTAGCATATAGACTGCCCCTTCACAGTTAGCATGCAGACTGCCCTTCACAGTTAGCATGCAGACTGCCCTTCACAGTTAGCATATAGACTGCCTGTTCACAGTTAGCATATAGACTGCCCCTTCACAGTTAGCATATAGACTGCCCTTCACAGTTAGCATGCAGACTGCCCTTCACAGTTAGCATATAGACTGCCTGTTCACAGTTAGCATATAGACTGCCTGTTCACAGTTAGCATATAGACGGCCCCTTCACAGATAGCATGCAGACTGCCCTTCACAGTTAGCATGCAGACTGCCCTTCACAGTTAGCATATAGACTGCCTGTTCACAGTTAGCATATAGACTGCCCCTTCACAGTTAGCATACAGACTGCCCTTCACAGTTAGCATATAGAATGCCCTTCACAGTTAGCATATAGACTGCCCCTTCACAGTTAGCATATAGACTGCCCTTCACAGTTAGCATACAGACTGCCCTTCACAGTTAGCATATAGACTGCCCTTCACAGTTAGCATATAGACTGTCCTTCACAGTTAGCATATAGAATGCCCTTCACAGTTAGCATATAGACTGCCCCTTCACAGTTAGCATATAGACTGCCCTTCACAGTTAGCATACAGACTGCCCTTCACAGTTAGCATGCAGACTGCCCTTCACAGTTAGCATGTACACTGCCCTTCACAGTTAGCATATAGACTGCCCCTTCACAGTTAGCATATAGACTGCCCTTCACAGTTAGTATGTACACTGCCCTTCACAGTTAGCATATAGACTGCCCCTTCACAGTTAGCATATAGACTGCCCTTCACAGTTAGCATATAGACTGCCCCTTCACAGTTAGCATATAGACTGCCCCTTCACAGTTAGCATATAGACTGCCCTTCACAGTTAGCATATAGACTGCCTGTTCACAGTTATCATATAGACTGCCCCTACACAGTTAGCATATAGACTGCCCCTTCACAGTTAGCATATAGACTGCCCCTTCACAGTTAGCATATAGACTGCCCCTTCACAGTTAGCATATAGACTGCCCTTCACAGTTAGCATATAGACTGCCTGTTCACAGTTAGCATATAGACTGCCCCTTCACAGTTAGCATATAGACTGCCCCTTCACAGTTAGCATACAGACTGCCCTTCACAGTTAGCATATAGACTGCCCTTCACAGTTAGCATATAGACTGCCCCTTCACAGTTAGCATACAGACTGCCCTTCACAGTTAGCATGCAGACTGCCCTTCACAGTTAGCATATAGACTGCCCTTCACAGTTAGCATATAGACTGCTCCTTCACAGTTAGCATGCAGACTGCCCTTCACAGTTAGCATGCAGACTGCCCTTCACAGTTAGCATATAGACTGCCTGTTCACAGTTAGCATATAGACTGCCCCTTCACAGTTAGCATACAGACTGCCCTTCACAGTTAGCATGCAGACTGCCCTTCACAGTTAGCATGTAGACTGCCCTTCACAGTTAGCATATAGACTGCCCTTCACAGTTAGCATATAGACTGCCCCTTCACAGTTAGCATGCAGACTGCCATTCACAGTTAGCATGCAGACTGCCCTTCACAGTTAGCATATAGACTGCCTGTTCACAGTTAGCATATAGACTGCCCCTTCACAGTTAGCATATAGACTGCCCTTCACAGTTAGCATGCAGACTGCCCTTCACAGTTAGCATATAGACTGCCTGTTCACAGTTAGCATATAGACTGCCTGTTCACAGTTAGCATATAGACTGCCCCTTCACAGATAGCATGCAGACTGCCCTTCACAGTTAGCATGCAGACTGCCCTTCACAGTTAGCATATAGACTGCCCTTCACAGTTAGCATATAGACTGCCCCTTCACAGTTAGCATATAGACTGCCCTTCACAGTTAGCATGCAGACTGCCCTTCACAGTTAGCATATAGACTGCCTGTTCACAGTTAGCATATAGACTGCCCCTTCACAGTTAGCATACAGACTGCCCTTCACAGTTAGCATATAGACTGCCCTTCACAGTTAGCATATAGACTGCCCTTCACAGTTAGCATATAGAATGCCCTTCACAGTTAGCATATAGACTGCCCCTTCACAGTTAGCATATAGACTGCCCTTCACAGTTAGCATACAGACTGCCCTTCACAGTTAGCATGCAGACTGCCCTTCACAGTTAGCATGTAGACTGCCCTTCACAGTTAGCATATAGACTGCCCCTTCACAGTTAGCATATAGACTGCCCTTCACACTTAGTATGTAGACTGCCCTTCACAGTTAGCATATAGACTGCCCCTTCACAGTTAGCATATAGACTGCCCTTCACAGTTAGCATATAGACTGCCCCTTCACAGTTAGCATATAGACTGCCCCTTCACAGTTAGCATATAGACTGCCCCTTCACAGTTAGCATATAGACTGCCCCTTCACAGTTAGCATATAGACTGCCCTTCACAGTTAGCATATAGACTGCCTGTTCACAGTTAGCATATAGACTGCCCCTACACAGTTAGCATATAGACTGCCCCTTCACAGTTAGCATATAGACTGCCCCTTCACAGTTAGCATATAGACTGCCCCTTCACAGTTAGCATATAGACTGCCCTTCACAGTTAGCATATAGACTGCCTGTTCACAGTTAGCATATAGACTGCCCCTTCACAGTTAGCATATAGACTGCCCCTTCACAGTTAGCATACAGACTGCCCTTCACAGTTAGCATATAGACTGCCCTTCACAGTTAGCATATAGACTGCCCCTTCACAGTTAGCATACAGACTGCCCTTCACAGTTAGCATGCAGACTGCCCTTCACAGTTAGCATATAGACTGCCCTTCACAGTTAGCATATAGACTGCCCCTTCACAGTTAGCATGCAGACTGCCCTTCACAGTTAGCATGCAGACTGCCCTTCACAGTTAGCATATAGACTGCCTGTTCACAGTTAGCATATAGACTGCCCCTTCACAGTTAGCATACAGACTGCCCTTCACAGTTAGCATGCAGACTGCCCTTCACAGTTAGCATGTAGACTGCCCTTCACAGTTAGCATATAGACTGCCCTTCACAGTTAGCATATAGACTGCCCCTTCACAGTTAGCATGCAGACTGCCCTTCACAGTTAGCATGCAGACTGCCCTTCACAGTTAGCATATAGACTGCCTGTTCACAGTTAGCATATAGACTGCCCCTTCACAGTTAGCATATAGACTGCCCTTCACAGTTAGCATGCAGACTGCCCTTCACAGTTAGCATATAGACTGCCTGTTCACAGTTAGCATATAGACTGCCTGTTCACAGTTAGCATATAGACTGCCCCTTCACAGATAGCATGCAGACTGCCCTTCACAGTTAGCATGCAGACTGCCCTTCACAGTTAGCATATAGACTGCCCTTCACAGTTAGCATATAGACTGCCCTTCACAGTTAGCATATAGACTGCCCCTTCACAGTTAGCATATAGACTGCCCTTCACAGTTAGCATACAGACTGCCCTTCACAGTTAGCATGCAGACTGCCCCTTCACAGTTAGCATGTAGACTGCCCTTCACAGTTAGCATATAGACTGCCCCTTCACAGTTAGCATATAGACTGCCCTTCACAGTTAGCATGTAGACTGCCCTTCACAGTTAGCATATAGACTGCCCCTTCACAGTTAGCATATAGACTGCCCTTCACAGTTAGCATATAGACTGCCCCTTCACAGTTAGCATATAGACTGCCCCTTCACAGTTAGCATATAGACTGCCCCTTCACAGTTAGCATATAGACTGACCTTCACAGTTAGCATATAGACTGCCTGTTCACAGTTAGCATATAGACTGCCCCTACACAGTTAGCATATAGACTGCCCCTTCACAGTTAGCATATAGACTGCCCCTTCACAGTTAGCATATAGACTGCCCCTTCTCAGTTAGCATATAGACTGCCCTTCACAGTTAGCATATAGACTGCCTGTTCACAGTTAGCATATAGACTGCCCCTTCACAGTTAGCATATAGACTGCCCCTTCACAGTTAGCATACAGACTGCCCTTCACAGTTAGCATATAGACTGCCCTTCACAGTTAGCATATAGACTGCCCTTCACAGTTAGCATATAGACTGCCCTTCACAGTTAGCATATAGACTGCCCCTTCACAGTTAGCATACAGACTGCCCTTCACAGTTAGCATGCAGACTGCCCTTCACAGTTAGCATATAGACTGCCCTTCACAGTTAGCATATAGACTGCCCCTTCACAGTTAGCATATAGACTGCCCTTCACAGTTAGCATGTAGACTGCCCTTCACAGTTAGCACATAGACTGCCCCTTCACAGTTAGCATATAGACTGCCCTTCACAGTTAGCATATAGACTGCCCCTTCACAGTTAGCATGTAGACTGCCCTTCACAGTTAGCATATAGACTGCCCCTTCACAGTTAGCATGTAGACTGCCCTTCACAGTTAGCATATAGACTGCCCCTTCACAGTTAGCATACAGACTGCCCTTCACAGTTAGCATGCAGACTGCCCTTCACAGTTAGCATGTAGACTGCCCTTCACAGTTAGCATATAGACTGCCCCTTCACAGTTAGCATATAGACTGACCTTCACAGTTAGCATGTAGATTGCCCTTCACAGTTAGCATATAGACTGCCCCTTCACAGTTAGCATATAGACTGCCCCTTCACAGTTAACATATAGACTGCCCCTTCACAGTTAGCATATAGACTGCCCCTTCACAGTTAGCATACAGACTGCCCTTCACAGTTAGCATGCAGACTGCCCTTCACAGTTAGCATGTAGACTGCCCTTCACAGTTAGCATATAGACTGCCCTTCACAGTTAGCATATAGACTGCCCCTTCACAGTTAGCATACAGACTGCCCTTCACAGCAGCATGCAGACTGCCCTTCACAGTTAGCATATAGACTGCCCTTCACAGTTAGCATATAGACTGCCCCTTCACAGTTAGCATGCAGACTGCCCTTCACAGTTAGCATGCAGACTGCCACTCACAGTTAGCATATAGACTGCCTGTTCACAGTTAGCATATAGACTGCCCCTTCACAGTTAGCATATAGACTGCCCTTCACAGTTAGCATGCAGACTGCCCTTCACAGTTAGCATATAGACTGCCTGTTCACAGTTAGCATATAGACTGCCTGGTCACAGTTAGCATATAGACTGCCCCTTCACAGATAGCATGCAGACTGCCCTTCACAGTTAGCATGCAGACTGCCCTTCACAGTTAGCATATAGACTGCCCTTCACAGTTAGCATATAGACTGCCCCTTCACAGTTAGCATATAGACTGCCCTTCACAGTTAGCATGACGACTGCCCTTCACAGTTAGCATATAGACTGCCTGTTCACAGTTAGCATATAGACTGCCCCTTCACAGTTAGCATACAGACTGCCCTTCACAGTTAGCATATAGACTGCCCTTCACAGTTAGCATATAGACTGCCCTTCACAGTTAGTATATAGAATGCCCTTCACAGTTAGCATATAGACTGCCCCTTCACAGTTAGCATATAGACTGCCCTTCACAGTTAGCATACAGACTGCCCTTCACAGTTAGCATGCAGACTGCCCTTCACAGTTAGCATGTAGACTGCCCTTCACACTTAGCATATAGACTGCCCCTTCACAGTTAGCATATAGACTGCCCTTCACAGTTAGCATGTAGACTGCCCTTCACAGTTAGCATATAGACTGCCCCTTCACAGTTAGCATATAGACTGCCCTTCACAGTTAGCATATAGACTGCCCCTTCACAGTTAGCATATAGACTGCCCCTTCACAGTTAGCATATAGACTGCCCCTTCACAGTTAGCATATAGACTGCCCCTTCACAGTTAGCATATAGACTGCCCTTCACAGTTAGCATATGGACTGCCTGTTCACAGTTAGCATATAGACTGCCCCTTCACAGTTAGCATATAGACTGCCCCTTCACAGTTAGCATATAGACTGCCCCTTCACAGTTAGCATATAGACTGCCTGTTCACAGTTAGCATATAGACTGCCCCTTCACAGTTAGCATGCAGACTGCCCCTTCACAGTTAGCATATAGACTGCCCTTCACAGTTAGCATATAGACTGCCCTTCACAGTTAGCATATAGACTGCCCCTTCACAGTTAGCATATAGACTGCCCTTCACAGTTAGCATATAGACTGCCCTTCACAGTTAGCATATAGACTGCCCTTCACAGTTAGCATATAGACTGCCCCTTCACAGTTAGCATATAGACTGCCCCTTCACAGTTAGCATGCAGACTGCCCTTCACAGTTAGCATATAGACTGCCCTTCACAGTTAGCATATAGACTGCCCTTCACAGTTAGCATACAGACTGCCCTTCACAGTTAGCATATAGGCTGCCCCTTCACAGTTAGCATATAGACTGCCCCTTCACAGTTAGCATATAGACTGCCCTTCACAGTTAGCATATAGACTGCCCCTTCACAGTTAGCATATAGACTGCCCCTTCACAGCTAACATATAGACTGCCCTTCACAGTTAGCATATAGACTGCCCTTCACAGTTAGCATACAGACTGCCCTTCACAGTTAGCATACAGACTGCCCTTCACAGTTAGCATATAGACTGCCCCTTCACAGTTAGCATATAGACTGCCCCTTCACTGTTGGCCTTTGTTTACTCATGCAGCAAAAGCTCCCACCACAGCTGCTTCCTCTGGATTGCAAAATGCTAGAGGACTAACTCCTGCCTCAAGTTCTTTCTCAGAATCTTAGTACTTTTCCACCATTTTCCATCATCCCCTCTTCTTTCTTAAGGTCACAAAGTTGGCACTTCTCATTAATCTTCACCTACAGTATCTGCAAACTTTAATGAATTTCTTTCTTCTTCAGCGTCAAAAAACTCTCTTCTGTTCTTGGACAGCTAAGAAACATATCTCATTGCCATTTATAAGAGTAGAAAACTAAAAACAAGATACAAAATATCTTTTTTTTGTTGTTGTTGTTGTTGTTTTTTTTTTTGGTTTTTCGAGACAGGGTTTCTCTGTGTAGACAAAATATCTTTCTTGGAAAAAAATTTATGATTGATTCCACATATGAGACCAATCCCTTTTTATTACTAGTGAGTTTGCCATGAGTTGCTAATTGAGACTTACTCTTAAATGCAGCTTGTTAGCTATGTCCATTATATACTGCTTAAAAAGAGAACAGGTTCTTACGCTAACTGTTCAAATAATGCATGAAAATTAAGATAAATGTATGAAAGTATTTCTTCTTAGAAGAGAATTCATGAGAGTTAATGAGAATTAGGTACTCTTAAATTAATTGGTTTTAATTTCATCAAGTCCCAAATCTAATATTGGAAGAGTTAGAGATACCTTGGATAATGTGTAATAATTAACCATTGTAACTATTTCCATGGTGCTAGGAGCCACAGTAACATTTTTACCATTAGTGCGTTTGGCTGTAGGATGAGGATGGCTGAAGCATGTTGACTTTGAATGACATCAGAGAGCAATCTTACAGGAAGAAATTGTTTAGATTACCTGTTACTATCCTTCCCAGTGTGTATTATCCTCACATGAATTTACTAAACTCACTAGCACCTTTATTTCCAGCTTATCTTGCAATGTTTTTCTTCTGCTGACTCACTGGCTTACTTCAGTAAAGATCTCTATGGTGGGGCAAAGCAACAACAACAAAAACAAAATTGTGCTGGTCGTAGGCCATCTTTCATTGTTCCCTGAAGAGTACAATGTAACAAATGCTGGCATAGCACTTGCATGCTATTAAGGAAGTAATCTGGAGATACAGAAGAAAGTTTAAATTTGTGAAACCATATGTCACTTACGTATCCTTGGATTTGGGTAAACCCAATGGTCCTGGAACCAATCCTCCATGGGTTCTGTAGGATAACTATGGATGCTTCCTATAGGTCCAGTTAGTCTAGCAAAAGTTTCCAAATATAAGAACTATAAAAAAAATAGTGTGTTTAGTGCATTTAGCATTTTATCAACACACTCTCTTCAAAAACTAATTTCTCTTACTCTAAGCCATTAGAGACACATTGAACTAATTATTAAATATGGAGCATGCTTGCTCTACCAACTTTCCCCACATCTTTCCATTAAAAAGTGAAATAGGATGGTTTCCAAGTGCAACTTGGAGAAACTAAGAGCAGTGGGCAGCTCCTGGTAGGGGCGATCATTGATTGGGCGTTGTAGCCAGGGTTAGTTTCCCAGGCTCCAGTAGCTGTTCCCAAGTGCATGTACATGGGGAAAGCACTACATGGAGTTTAAGAAGACATGAATTTGGGAGGTTGACTTGTGGGAAACAGACTGGGGAGACTTAGGGGGAGTGGTATATAGTATTAAATTTCATTGTACACCTCTATGAAGTTCTCAAAAAAAATGGGCAAAATGGTATTTTTAAGTGTAAAGGACATACTGCATTGATTTTGGTTTGTTTTTAATTTCTAAGACTAACCTTGGGAATTCCAAAGAATTGTCAAATGAAATTTGACTATAATTGGATCGATACTGTTAACTTATTTCATCAAAATTCTATAAAATACCAAAAAAAAAAGACAGAAGTCAATTGTTTAAGTGTAAAGCATTATGTCTGTTTTATACCCAGAAACTTTGGAAAGCAAGTGACAATAAGTCAGTGCAAAGCAAGGAAGGCATTCTGGTGACACTGACCTTGCTATCTATGCTGACAATAAAGAGATAAGGAAGAGTAACATGGGCACTCCCAAGATTTTAAAGTTATTTCATAATTCTAATGCATCATTGTACTTAAATGCACCACTCTAAAGAGAAAAAACTTGATTTCTGTATAATATTTAGCAGTAAAGTTTACAGGGGGCTTTCTCCCAGGTCTTAAAGACCACTTAAAACTGAGCTCAACAAACTGAGTAAATGTTAAAAGTTTCATGTGTTTCCTAGTTTCTCTTTTGATTAAGTCATTATGAGATAAAGCCAACTTAATTTCCTTCTTTTGTATCCTTTCAAATGTTAACACTATCCAAGCCTCATCATTCACTGTGATCTTTCATGTTCTAGAACAAACTGGTACTTTAAGGCAAAACTATTCTCTGATTCCCTGAAAAACGAACCCATCGAAAACCTGATGTTATCTTCTCAGGTTAAGATGCTCTGTCAGCACTCCTCTTACTCTCAGATACCTAAATTAATTAGTGTTTTTAAAACTCAGTAATATTTCACAAGAAAAAAAAAGGCATTTAACAGAGGAGGAAAAAACTTTTAAAATAAGAATTTCCGTAGCCCAGGAAAACATTTTTTTTTTAAGAAAATGGAAAATGTTCTAGTATATGTTATTAAAGTAGTAGGAAAAAATGACTAAGTCCGTTACTGTGTTCCAGAGGTCTACCTGTGGGCAATGGAAGGAGATGGCAAATGCATGGGTATTAACCCTCACAGCGCATCTTTGCCAGGGCAGTGCTTGGGAGTTGAGTATGTAGCAAATGACACACAGACCAGTGGGTACTGTCAGATTATAAGACATCTGAAAGGTAAAGAAATGTGAAAATCTTTATAATCAAGGCTGGGAAGTCAATGTGCTATATACATCAGTCATCATGATTCATCTGTTTCCTTTAAGGTCTATGCTGAGATTTATTTAAGTCTTGGAATTTACTAAAGAATGTCAACCATGACACGAGTTTTTCTCATGTTTATAATCTCATTGTATGAGAACAGAAAGCAAGATCGCTCGGTACACTGGCCATACAGCCCAGCCTAATAATACATGAGTCTCAATCTGCAGTGAAAGACTTTGCCTCAAATCCCAAGCTGAATGCTATCCAAGGACCTGGGACACTTGAGCCTACACTGTACACGTGGGGCTGTATATACATACGCACCCACATGAATACCCTCACGCCCTCATATACACTACATAACACAAAAATTTCCTTTTGCCCCATTGATGCAAACTATGAGACAGAAAATGTCCTCCTGTAACTAGAGCCTAAGCGTATATTTGATGACAGGTTTTTGAGATCAAATAACAAACACTTGGATCAAAATGCGGATGCTTGTATTTATAAAGTTTTATTCCATACTTAATGTGCACTGAGAAACAATACTTTCAAATTCATGTTAGGAAAGAACAAAATGTCTTTAGTAGAGTATTTGTATATTACATTGAAAAGAGTTGCACTTAAAAGTTATTCCAAACAAAAAGGTTAATTTTTTGCCAAACTAAAGATATTTAAACTTTACACACATTACCATCAATCATGCTTAGTCTGAAATGGTTTTAGATATAAAAATTAAGTGTTGAAATATATAGAAGCTTTTTTGTTAGCTCTAATTTAACTCATGCTTTGTGGTTTCATTACTGTACAAACCTTACTCAGACAAACACTCACTGAGCCCCCTCTGGGGTTATAAACACAGATACTTTATTTCTCTGCTCATTTATTCTACAAAGGCCAAATCATTTGCTCATTGTCATACTGGTTTCCCCTTAAGCTTTCAGAATTTCTTGCTCTCAATCCAGAAGCGGCTGAATCCAGAAACTTCTGGTTTATGAGGGAGAGTTTTGTTTATGAATTCTCTCTAATTCTTAGGGCACATATGAACTCAGAAACTTCTAGTTTAGTGTCTTTATAGGATGCCTGGGTGTGTGAATGGGGTCTCTATTTATTGTGCCTTCTCTTGGGCTCTTTTCCTTCTGTGTGTTTGTTTTGCCCAATTCCAATGTACTCACTTTTGTTTTATCATTTTATTTTATTCTATTTTATTTGATCATTATCACTAGGAAGCCCATTTAGTTTTTCCTCCATTTACTTATTTAATCATTTTGTATCACAATCCCAGCCTCTCCCCCTCTCTTCCCAGTCTCACCCCCACAGCCCTGATCTCCCATTGGGCCCTCTTCTTCCTCTCACAGAAGGGAAGGCTCCCAATTGGTCCTATCCGTGCTCCCATCTCAAGTCACAGCAGAACTAAGCATATCCTCTCCTACCTGGGAGTGGCAAGACAGCCCAGCTAGGGTAACCAGTGGCAGGTAACAGATTCAGAGACAGCCTCTCCTCCTATTGTTAGGCGATGGCCAAGCTGCAGATCTGCTACATATGTGTAGGGGATACACATCTGTATATGTGTATCCATGCACGCTTTTTAGTTGGTGATTCAGGCTATGTGAGCCCCCACTGGCCTGGGGTAGATTACTCCATTGATCTTCTTGTGGTGTCCTTGACCTCTCTGGCTTCCTCTATCCTTCCTCCCACTCTTCCACAGCATTCTCAGAGTCAGCCCATTGCTTGGTCTTGAGTCTCTGTATCTGCCTCCATCAGCGGGCAGACAAAGTCTCTCAGACGATCAATAGTGACAGTGAGTATATACCATTTGAGTCTTTCTGCTTCTGGGTTAACTCACTCATTATGATCATTTCTAGCTCAATCCATTTATCCACAAATTTCAGGAATTCCTTGTTTTTAATAGCTGAATAGTGCTCCATAGTGTATATGTACCACAGTTTCTTTATCCATTCTTCTATTGAGGGACACTTAGGCTGTTTCCAGGTTCTGGCTATTATGAATAAGGCTGCTATGAACATGGTTGAGCAAATTTTCTTGCTGTGTGCTGGAGCATCTTCTGGGTATATTCCAAGGAGTGGAATAGCTGGGTCTTGAGGAAGCCCTATTCCCATTTTTCTGAGATAGCACTAGATAGATTTCCAAAGTGGTTGTACTAGTTTGCATTCCCACCAGCAATGAAGGAGTGTTCCTCTCTCCCCACATCCTCGCCAGCATGTGGTGTCGCTTGAATTTTTGATCTTAGCCATCCTGATGGGTGTAAGATGGAATCTCAGCATTGTTTTGATTTGCATTTCCCTGATGATTAAGGAAGTTGAGCATTTCTTTAAGTGTTTCTCAGCCATTTGATATTCCTCTGTTGAGAATTCTCTTTTTAGTTCCATGCCCCATTTCTCAATTGGATTATTTGGTTTGGTGGTATTTAATTTCTTGAGTTCTTTATATATTTTGGATATTAGACCTTATATCTGCATATTAGCCCAAGGGGCAGGTCCCACGAAAGACTTCACTTACCAGGAAACTGAGACAGAGGGGAGGACATTCTAGTGGGACTCTAGATGAGAGAATCATGGGAGAATGGCAAAGTAGAAGGATCCGGAGGGTCCTAGAAGCCTACAAGTAGAACATTATGATAGGCAGATTTGGGCTCAGGGGTCCCACTCAAACTAAGGTACCAGCCAAGGACAATACAGGTGATAAACCTTAAACCCCTACCCAGATCTAGCCAATGGACAGAACACTCTCCACAGTAGAGTGGAGAGTGGGATACTACTTTCTCACATACTCTGGTGCCTCACCTTTGACCATTCCCCTGGATGGGGAGACCTGGTGGCAATCAGAGGAAGGACAGCAGGTTACCAAGAAGAGACTTGATACCCTATCATCATATAGAGGGGGAGGTAATCCCCCTCAGGAACAGTCATAGGGGAGGGGAATAAGGGGAAATTGGGAGGGAGGGAAGAATGGGAGGATACAAGGGATGGGATAACCATTGAGATGTAACAAGAATAAATTAAATTAAAAAAAAATAGTGACAGTGTTCTGCCCTCTCCCGTGGGCTGAGTCTCAAGCTGGGCCAGTCACTGGTTTGCCGTCCCTCAATCTCTGTTCCATCTTTACCCATGCACTTCTGGTAGACAAGACACATTTTGGGTCAAAGTTTTATGTGTGAGTTGGTGTCCCTCTCCCTCCTCTGGGAGTCCCCCTGGCTATAGGAGGTGCCAACTTTATGTTCTTTAACACACATTTCTTGGGGTCTCAACTAGGGTCACCCCCACAGACTCTCAGGAGCCTCCACCCCTAAAAAAATGTTCTACCTTTCTACAAGGATACTTGCTTGACTATGTACATTGAAGCCTTATTCATAATAACCAGAAACTGGAAACAACTTAGATGCCCCTCAACTGAAGAATAGATAAAGAAATATAGTACATTTACACAAAGAAGTACTACTCAATTATTTAAAACAAGGAAATAATGAAATTTGCTGGCAAATGGATGGATCTGGAAGAGATGATCCTGAGTGAGTTTTAACCCAGACCCAGAAAGACACACTTGGTATTGTACTCACTTATAAGTAGATGTGGACAGATATCACAGAATAACAATACTACAACCCACAGACCCAAATAAGCCATGGAAGGCCCATGGGAGGATGCTTGACTCTCACTCAGAACAGGAAATACAACAGACACTCAAGGTAGATGAGGGAGGGAACTGGGTGGGAGAAGGGGTAGGGAGGATCATGGGGAGGGGATCAGGGGGTGGAGAGAGTAGGAGGGGGCTGAGTGGAAGAACTGGGAGACAGAATGGAAATCAGCGCTGCGGGGAGGGGCACATCTGGGCCCACTTGTTTCCTAATGAGAGGCAGGAAGGGAGTGAACCCAGTTGAAAAGCAAGGTGCAGGGGTGCTGGGAGGAGTAGAAGAAGGGGAAACCATAATCCAGGTATATTATTTGGGAAAATAATCCATTTTTTGTTTTGTTTTGTTTTTTTGTTTCTTGCATTTTATTAAAATTAGATTATTTTCTGACACAATATATAATTATTACAGTCTCTCTTCCCTCTGCTTTTCCGAGTTCTGCCCCATCTCCTCTCCCACCTGGATCTACTCCCCTGTCTCTCAGTAGAAAAGAACAGGTTTCTAAGAGATAACAACAAAACATAACAAGATAAAGTATAGTAAGATAAAACAAAGCCCATCACAGTGAAGTTGATAAGGCAAATCAACAGAAGGAAAACAATCCCAAGAGAAGGCACAAGAACCCGAGACCTACATGCACACATTCAGGAGTCTTATAAAAATCCTAAACTGGAATCTACAATTTATATACAGATGACCTGGTATAGACCCAAATAGAGCCTATGCTTGCTGATTCAGTCTCTGTAAGTCCACATGAGGTTTGATCCGTTGATTTAGAGGGCCTAGTTCTAATACCCCGCATCCCCCTTGGGCTCTTAAACTCTTTCAGCTGCTCTTCCAGGGGGTTCTTGGAAGACAATTGTAGCACAAACCTTGTGGGAGTAACCAACAATGTCTGATGTGACTTAAGCCCACTCCACGAAATGGAAGTCATTGATACTGTTTGGGTGACCAAGAACCAGATAGGCCAGAGACCCAGAGTAAACCAAATACTACTGGTCTTAAAGAAAAAAAATCAAGTAGTGATAAAATGATTACTCATGATATTCTACTATACTAATAGATCAGTGCCTTGCTCAGCTTCCTCCTACAGCAGATATGAACAAACATAGATACCCACAGCCAGATATCACATAGAAAGAGAGAGAGAAACCTTGGAACACACAGCTCTAAATAGAAGAAAAACATCTACTTTTAAGAGAAGAAAAACAAATTAGATGGTAAAATAATCAGAAAATTTTTAAAAATTTATTCTTGCTAGAATATATCCTTTGAGTAATATATTTTTACACACTTGTTTTATCTCTCTTCAGATATAGTCACTGATTTTTTTCTGGGGGATATGATATCTACCATTGCTTTATATTTCTCTCTTTCTTCTCTTTGACCTTTTTTCAAGAGCCACTGTATTCTTATTTTAAATTGCCTTTGTATTGTTTGTTTGATAATTTATTTTCTTTACTTCTGGTCACTTTCACATAGTGATACTTTCATAGTGAACATGATCCTAAGAATTTTAAAGTCATTTTGAAAATAAAATGTAGAAGTAAACATCCGAATATGACAAATCTAATCATGGAGTGAAGAATTAAACATGAAAACTGGGCATAGAGGCAAAATACCAATAGTAGGAACCACAGTAAACCCAAACAACACAGTTGTTAGTTGTATTGTTCAGTCCAAAAGAAAGGGACCAGGAAAGGCAGAAGAGGTAGGAGAACCAGCCATTCATGGATGGAGAGCCACAGGGTCAAGTGGAAAGAGAGTTGTCTCCCAGAGTAAGGTCTGAAACCCACACACGATCGACAGGGTCAGAATGGATGGTCTTATCATTCCCTGTTTATTTTCTTTTGATGTGTTCTTTATCACATGGGTACCTAGATCATTACCTCAGATTTCAATCTGACCTTACATTGACATTTTCACTAGTGAACACAGAGATCAGATTTTTCTGGAAGGCAAAAGGTCATACAGGGTTCCTGGCTTCCATGATTAGTCTATAAAATGAAGGCTTCAGATTTTCAGCAGAATTGCCATGTGTGGCACTGAACAGTAACACGGAAGATACTTGTCTACCCTGTCCTAGACGTTTAGAGCAGTGGCTGGTGGGCAGCGCATAGGCATCTAACTGAAGGACTTCTGGCTTGATGTCTAGAAATGTTTAAAGAATCCAGCGTGCACATGCAAACACCAGTCTGACCAGCCCCAAGAATCATCATTAAATTAAAACACAGGGAGGATTTCTGAGTGGTAACATATAGGTCTATTCTTAGAAAGTGACAAAAGATTAATTTTATACGAAAGTATTCAGGTAAGATGTTATGATGATCACACGTAGACTACAGCTCTGTGTGTTTTGTGTTGGCCAGCTCTACAGAGCATGGGTAATGCTCTAAAATATGGTTGATAGACACAGTGACACTTTTTTTTTTTGGAAAAAATTACTTTTTCCTTTCCCAGAAGGTATCAGTTGTAAATAGTTTCTTGGTTAGTGGTGGGACTTGTTTCTACTTCTCAGAGCTGGGGTTTTATCTGGTGTAAAGGTCTGCATATCTTGTGCATGCTGTAATAATCTCTTCAAATTCATGTGTATAATAGTGAGTCTGTTTCTTTAGAGCCATCTACCACCTCTGAATTTTACAGTCATTCTGCCTCAGTCTTCTGAGGGGACTGGTTTAATAAAAACGTGCCAGTGATGGCTAGGTGCTACAGTATCTCTGGCTCTCAGCATATTCTTGGTTGTGGGTCTCTGTGTTAATTACCATCTACTAGAGGAAGGAGCTTCTCTGATGAGGTCTGAGTCATGCACTGACCTATGAATGAAGGCCAAAATTGAAGTACATCACTGAAAACATGTTGCATCTATTGAAATAAAGAAGATAATTAGACTTCATCAAAATAAATAACTTATCTTCAAAATAATGAAAAATATATATGTATACATACATATATACATATATGTATGCCTATTTACTGAACTATTCAATAATTTTTAAAGTGGTTCAAGTTTTAAAGAACTATTATATGTGACACACACATATAGTCAATATATATATGTATATATAGCATAGAGAGAGATAGATGAGAGAGAGAGAGAGAGAGAGAGAGAGAGAGAGAGAGAGAGAGAGAGAAATATCTCAAAACAAGGTCATATCTCCCAATCTTCTTAAACATTACAACTACTAGGAAATAAACATTTATATATATATGAGCCTATGGGTGCTCCTCTCATTTAAACCACAATATATACCGTAGAAGAATCTCAAAATAATTATGATGACTCAAAATATCTGCTAAAGTAAAAGTGTAAACCTGAAATCCATTTATAGAAAATTATTATACTATACAATGATTCCTAATGGATAATAGTGGGCCAGTGTTTGCTTGGGAGCCTGGTGTTAGAGGTGAGTCATGAGAAGAGAAAAATTACAAATAAGCATGAACAAATTTCTAAGGTGATTCAATAATTATCTTGAGCTTGGTGATGTATTTTAAAGTACATTTATATGTACTAATTATAAATTTGTGAATTCATTTATAGCTATGCATCTTAGGGCAATCATCTCAGTAACCCAGAGGAGAAAGATACAGCCAAGAATATTCCCATGAAATTGATATTCAGATCAATGATTACCTATAGAAATAACATGCTGAAGTTTCTCTATTTCATTTCAAGGTTTGTTCAATTGACTTTCCCTTGATTTACATTTTTAAGTACAGAAAAGATAAAATTTACCATTTTAAGTATTAACCATATAACCACTGCAGGAGCACTAAATGCATGCCTAAATGTCATGCAGCCATCACCGTCGTCCATCTTTGTAACCAGCGTCCATCTCTATCTTCAGCATCCATGTCTATAACCAGCATCCATCTCTATCTCCAGCATCCATCTCTGTAACCAGTATCCATATCTGTAAGCAGAATCCATCTCTATAATCAGCATCTATGACTGCAACCATCACCCATCACTATAACCAGCATCCATCACTGTAACTAGCATCCATCTCTATTTCCAGCATCCATCTCTATAACCAGCATCCATCTCTGTAACCAGTATCCATATCTGTAAGCAGAATCCATCTCTATAATCAGCATCTATGACTGCAACCATCACCCATCACTATAACCAGCATCCATCACTGTAACTAGCATCCATCTCTATTTCCAGCATCCATCTCTATAACCAGCATCCATCTCTATCTCCAGCATCCATCTCTGTAACCAGTATCCATATCTGTAAGCAGAATCCATCTCTATAATCAGCATCCATGACTACAACCATCACCCATCACTATAACCAGCATCCATCACTGTAACTAGCATCCATCTCTATTTCCAGCATCCATCTCTATAACCAGCATCCATCTCTATCTCCAGCAACCATCACTGTAACCGGCATCCATATCTATAACCAGCATCCATCTCTATAGCCAGCATCCATCACTGTAACCATTACTCATCACTGTAACCAGCATCCATATCTATAACCAACATCCATCTCTATAACCAGTATCCATATCTATAACCAGCATCCATCACTGTAACCAGCATCCATATCTATAACCAACATCCATCTCTAGAACCAGTATCCATCTCTATAGCCAGCATCCATCACTGTAACCATCTCCCGTCTCTATAACCAGCATCCATCTCTGTAACCAGCATCCACCCCGGTATCTATTCATCTCTGTTATATGCACCGATTTCTGTAATCAGTATCAATCTCTGCAACACCCTTTTCTTGTAGAGTGCAAATTTTGTTTTCATTAGACAATGACTATTTTCTTTGGCTTATGGCTCTGACCACTGCCTACTCTCTCACAAACCCACAGCAGTACATAGCCAATTTGCATTAAGTGGCACCTAATTACAATGATGTGAGTGGTTGTACATTCTACCTGTGTCTATAATGTACTTAGAAAACCTTAGGGAACAGAATTTCTGTTTCTTGTAAAGAAAGTTTCTGCATCATTCATTTATAAAAGCCATATGAGAAAGACTACCAGTCTTTCTTTAAGGGAGATTCTTCTGGGCACTAGATCATAAGCATGAAAAACAGCAAGTAGGATAGATTTCTTAAATTTTGAGCTAGTAGGAGAAATTATGGTTTACTGGTTTTGTTAGTTACCATTAGAATCATAACATTTTTAAACTAAAGTTTCTGAATCTGCCTAGAATTGCAAAAATTCTATTTTTCATAATAAGATGGAAAATAGACCGAACACCCAAAGACTGTGTCATTAAATTTTAGAAGAAGATTCAGCATTTTTATAATTGTTAAGCATTATCTACTAGGATAGCAAAAGTACAAAGTTCAAAATTTCCTTTTGTCTGTTCTGGGTAGCGTATTCCACACTTTAAAGGAAAGAAGTAGATGTTTATGAGAAGTATAACGAAGGCCACACATGCAAATAAAATTAAGTTACAAAAATATGTCATTCAAAAGATAAACTAAAGAGAATAAAATATAAAACATATTTAATTTATTAGATGAATTTGTTCCCAGAAAAATTGGCAGCATTACAAAAAGCAATGAAAAGCATTCAGAGACAATGTTTGAGTTTAAAGCTCACACACAAAACAATATTTATTTCATACATGTGCATTTAACAAGTAAACAGTTATTTTCTCTATTAATTTGAATATTCATTTCAACTACACTTTTGTTTCTGTTACCTATTAACAGAAATTGACAGACCTGTTTTTTACAGGTGTAGAATATTTTGTCACAGCAAGAAAAGTAGAATAAAATGTGTAGATATCAAAAGAACACTTGTATTTCACTTTCCTCTTGCTTAAGGCAGGGTACCTAAATTCAGAAATATCATTAAATCTTCACAGTGCTACTTTGCAATCTTCTGTGGGCCAAGCAAAGGATAAATATGGTAATCAATGATTTAGGAGGTATCTGTGAAAGAGATGCTAACAAGTTGCAAAAGCAGGATGGAAATCCTGAATTACAGAGATGGAACAAATTATTATGCCCTCAAGTCTTTGATTAGTTTAAAGATATATCTGTGTATGCCCTTCTCAGAAAGGTCTTCCTTGTTATCATTTGAATATTGTTAGGGATTTCTTAATCTGCTGAGTGGAGACAAAAGCTAATTAAAAGTTATATCCAAGCCGTAACATATTCTAAATGCCACCCCTGGCTCATTCTCTATCTATATGAAATATCAGGTCTATAATATGGCTCTTTAATGAAGGTTCTCTTAAAGTTTTGGACTAAAGAAATATAACTCAAAAAAAGATTATAAGGGGATGAAAGCAATAATTATTAAATTAAAGATGCACATGAATAGAAGTAATACCAGTCATTTCTACAACAATGATTTTAAAGTTAAAGTTACAGTTAAGAAATACTCATTTTAAGATTTCCACAACAATATCATAATTTCCTAACATTATCTCTATGACCAGAGGAATTATATCATGGCTCCTGGAAGCAGAGCATAATGCTCAAAAATGTTTTCACATAAGAAATTCATGCGAATTTTAGGTCCTGGAATTTATTCGCATTAAAACTGCCTACATTTCATATACAAAGGATGAAAGTTGGTATATGCCTATATCCTCAAGTAAGATTTTTCCTTGTAGATTATAGAGGAAAAGTGCAACCTAGGCACAATCAAACATATTAACACTCAGTACTCAGGGCTGAGGCAAAAGGCTCATAACTTCTAGACCAGCCTATGCTACATAGTGAAACCTTTCCTCAGGAAAAGAGAAAAGGAAAAAAAGTATGTAAACATAAATATAGCACAGGCTTTAAGTTCCTAATGAGGCTGTAACAGCTTGTGCAGCTTTCCTTTGTTGAAATATCTATCATCCAACTGTCAAGTTTAGATCCCAGGCAACTGCCGACACACTGCAGATGTCTAACATCCTCCTTTAAAGTTTGATACACTGCCACCTTGTGAGCATTTGAAGGAAATTCAAGTCTTAGACACAGTACTGAAAGCTTAAATACCAGAAAGGAAGCTAGCATAGGCTCATTTATCTTGATGGAAAGCAAAATGATGAAAAAAATATGGCAGTGTGAACCACTGACATTGTGAGTTTGGGAAAAGTGTGCAACATTCTTACATAACCCTTGGTTATAAAGAAGCAAAAAATAGATACAGTAACCTCAAAGTGTTTCTTTAAGGACTAAGCGAATATGTTGAGAATACATTCTTGATCACCATACTCCATATGGACTCCATAAATCCTATCAGTAACACAGTTACTTTGAAAATCCGTTTTTGAGCATGGTCACTTATATTTTGTCTAAAATACTTACGGAGATGTTTTGTTCCTTCAGCAAAATGGAAAAAGAAACTAGTTTACTGAAGGATAAGTGATATTTATAGCCAGTGCAGGTTAGCAGCTTTCCAAATGAGAAGATGACAGAGACAGTTTACTTCTTGAATAATCACACAAAACTCTCTATAACATTGGAGCATCATCTTCAGACTTCTGGCCCAATATATCTGACAGACATATTTGTGAGGCAGGAACTATTGAGGACTTGCTTACCCTGTCAATTCTGTCTGGATCCAAGCTTGCCCCCTTTTTTAGGCAGAATTCTATCTGTGGTTGAAACAAGGACATTTTGCCCAGTGGCTTGTTTGCCACATTTGAAGCCATCTCCATAAGGAGGCTCTTTGATGCTTATCATCCTCTTTGAGGTAGGCTGGGTGTTGCCAGGAGTTAACCTGTCTTATTGTCAATGAATCTTTGAAGTAATAAAAACATGTTAATGCCACATTCTGTATATCTCTGAGGTTTTTGAAGACCTTATCTAACTATCCTACCTTATCTTTCTTTAGAATAATATCGATCTGCCACACCTAAAATGTATATTCTTGTGATAAAAGTAGACTAGTAATTGACATAAACATAATTTGATCAACTAACAATTAACTTGTATAATTTATTTATACTAAAGAGCCGGCAATAACACTTTCAAAGTAGTGGAAGTAAACCTTATATTATAATTGAGTTAGATGAATACAAAACCTCACATTAGAGCAGAAATATATATGTATTATATATGTATGTATATATAATGTGTGTCAAGAATAATCTTAATTTGAATTCTATACTACTGTATCTAAATTTAAATTTATTTTCTATATCAATGAATTAAAAATAACATTGTGAGTGACAATTGAGGCATTAAGTTGAGGAGTAGGTTCCCTCATCTACTTTTTGTGCAATATTCCTTATATATTTCTATATTCCATCTTCTTTCTTTTCAACCCCTATCTCCCAACCTAAGAATATAAGACAAAAGAAAAGAGAGACCTTGCTGAGCCTAACCTTGTTTTCTCTCTAAATAAGACCAATAATAACTTGTAACCAACTTGCATTGATAATAACCCTTTGTAGCCCAAGAAAGTAACCAAAAACCTACCTGACCCCCCTTAAAGGAAATGAGGCGACATTCTCTTAAGGTTTCTTCTGGCTAATTTGGGATGAATAATACCTTTGTAGGGACCCAAATAAAATTGGAAAAATGGTTAAACAATCTAGGAATAGCATTTGTAGTACACTTTCTTTTTTTTTATTTTATTTTTTTAATTTTTATTAATTTATTCTTGTTACATCTCAATGGTTATCCTATCCCTTTTATCCTCCCATTCTTCCCTAACTCCCATTTTCCCCTTATTCCCCTCCCCTGTGACTGTTCCTGAGGGGGATTACCTCCCCCTGCATATGCTCATAGGGTATCAAGTCTCTTCTTGGTAACCTGCTATCCTTCCTCTGAGTGTCACCAGGTCTCCCTCTCCAGGGGACATGGTCAAATATGAGGCACCAGAGTATGTGTGAAAGTCATACCCCACTCTCCACTCAACTGTGGAGAGTGTTCTGCCCATTGGCTAGATCTGGGTAGGGGTTAAAGTTTACGGCCTGTATTGTCCTTGGCTGGTGCCTTAGTTTGAGCGGGACCCCTGAGCCCAAATCTGCCTATCATAATGTTCTACTTGTAGGCTTCTAGGACCCTCTGGACCCTTCTACTTTGCTATTATCCCATGCTTCTCTCATCTAGAGTCCCACTAGAATGTCCTCCCTTCTGTCCCAGTTTCCTGGTAATTGAAGACTTTCATGGGACATGCCCCTTGGGCTAGTATGCAGATATAAGTGAGTATATACCATTTGAGTCTTTCTGCTTCTGGGTTAACTCACTCATTATGATCATTTCTAGCTCAACCCATTTGTCCACAAATTTCGGGAATTCCTTGTTTTTAATAGCTGAGTAGTATTCCATAGTGTAAATGTACCACAGTTTCTTTATGCATTCTTCTACTGAGGGACACTTAGGCTGTTTCCAGGTTCTGGCTATTATGAATAAGGCTGCTATGAACATGGTTGAGCAAATTTTCTTGTTGTGTGGTGGAGCATCTTCTGGGTATATTCCAAGGAGTGGAATAGCTGGGTCTTGAGGAAGCCCTATTCCCAGTTTTCTGAGATAGCACTTGCAGTCCACTTTCTAAATGTTGAGAAATTCCAGGCTGAAATGGAGTCCTGTGTGGGACAGTCTGAAATTCTGGACCAATTGGGATTCGGAGCTTTCTTTGAAAGTGTCTTGTTCTGTCTTGTTTTGATGAGAAACAGCAATTGAAGGACATAGTGCTGGAACATGAAGGATACAGGATGTCAATGTCCAGCATGCTGAGAGGAATGCATCCTGTCAGGTCTGATCCAATGTCAGTGTCCAGTTCTTTTGTTCTCAAAGAATATAATTTCTCACAAGCATTATACAGTCCTAAAATTATAAAAGTATAAGGTGTGCATGATGCACAGAAAAGTTAAGATTGATTTTCTGCTCTTTGTATAAGCAGATAAAGAAAGACATCTGTAAATCTTCATTCATGCCATATGAAGAACAGCATCTAATAGTAATTCATAGGGGTTCTGTAGCCAATAATGTATGCCTAGACATTCATGTCTCAGCCAGTCTCGGAGCTATTTCCATATAGTGGGATTAGCAATATAAATTAACTGCTTGTTCTGCATTTTAATTTCTTAACATCCTGATTGTAGCCCCCTCCCTCATACCCCCCAGTTCCCCCTCCTTCCCTCATCCCCTCTCCCTCCCTCCCTTAGTCCTGAGAAAGGGGATACCTGCTCCCCTAATGTCTGACAGCCTATCAAGTCTCATCTGTACTACCTGTAACCTCTTTCTCTGTAGTCTGGCAAGGACTTCTTGCCACGGGGAAGTTTGGTGGCAAAAGTGCTTGTCCAAAGTAGACCCTATTCTACACACATGAGACCTACAAGGAAGCTGTGCTACTACATCTGAGCAGAGGGTCTGGGTCCACATCGTACATGGTCCTTGGCTGACGTTTCAGTCTCTGTGTAGTTACACTCAGGATGATGTTTTCTAATTCCATGCATTTGCCTGAAATTTTCACTATTTCCTTAGTTTTAATAGCTGAGTAGTATTCCATAGTGTGAATGTACCAGAGTTTCATTATATATTCTTCAACTGAGGAACATCTAGGTTGTTTCCAGATTCTAACTATTATGAATGAAGCTGCTTTGAACATAGTTGAGCAAATGTCCTTGTTGTATGGTGGAGCATCTCTTGGGTATATGCCCAGGAGTGGTATAGCTGGGTCCCGAGGTAGAGTTATTCCCAATTTCCTGAGAAAGCACCTGAATGATTTCCAAAGTAGTTGTACAAGTTTGTACTCCCACCAGCAATGGAGGAGTGTTCCCCTTTCTCCACATCTTTGCCTGCATGTGCTGTCACTTGAGTTTTTTAACTTCAGATAGGTATAAGATGGAATCTCAGAGTCATTTTGATTTCCATTTCTCTGACGATTAAGGAAGTTGAGCATTTCTTCAGGTGTTTCTCCACCATTCGATATTCCTCTGTTGAGAATTCTCTGTTTAGTTCTGTACCCCATTTTTAAATTGGATTATTTGGTTTGGTGGTGTTTAATTTCTTGAGTTCTTTATATATTTTAGGTATTAGCCCTTTGTCAGATGTAGGGTTGGTGAAGATCTTTTCCCAGTCTGTAGCCTGTTATTTTGTTCTGTTGACAGTGCCCTTCACCTTACAGAAGCTTTTCAGTTTCATAAAGTCTCATTTATGAATGGTTGATCTTAGGGCCTGATCTGTTGCAGTTCTGTTCAGGAAGTTGTCTCCGGTGCCAATGAGCTCATGGCTCTTCCCCACTTTTTTTTTCTAACAGGTTTAGTGTGTCTGGTTTTATGTTGAGGTCTTTAATCCATTTGGACTTGTTTTGTGAAAGGTTATAGATGTGGACCTATTTTCAGTTTTCTATATATAGCCACCCAGGTACAGCACCATTTATTGAAGATGCTATCTCCTTTCCATTGTATGGATTTGGCTTTTTTGTCAAAAATCAAGTGTCCATAGGTGTGTGGGTTTATTTCTGGGTCTTTGATTTGATTTCATTGATCAACCAGACTATTTTTTATGTCAGGAACATAGTTTTTATTAATGTTGTTCGATAGTACAGCTTGAGATCCTGGATGGAGATTCCTCCAGAAGACCTTTTATTGTACAGAATCCTTTTAGCTGTTCTGGGTATTTTTGTTTTTCCGTATGAAGTTGAGAATTGATCTTTCAAGGTCAGTAAAGAATTGTGTGGGTATTTTGATGGGAATTGCATTGAATCTGTAGATTGCTTTTGGTAAGATAGCCATTTTTACTGTGTTGAAGTCTCCTGATCCAAAAGCATGGGAGATCTTTCCATCTTCTAAAACCTTCTTCAGATTCTTTCTTCAGAGATTTCAAGTTTTTCTCATATAAATCTTTCCCTTTCTCGGTTAGAGTTACACAAAGATATTTATATTATTTGTGGCTACTGTGAAGGGTGTAGTTTCCCTTACTTCTTTCTCACCTTGTTTATCACTTGTATACAGGAGGGCTCCTGATTTTTTAGAGTTGATTTTGTATCCCAGCACTTTGTTGAAGATGTTTATCTGCTGTAGGAATTCCTTGATAGATTTTTTGGGGTAATTTATGTATACTATCATATCATCTGCTCGTAGTGACAATTTGACTTCTTCTTTTCCAACTTGTATCCCCTTGATCTCTTTTAGTTGTCTTATTGCTCTAGGTAGGACTTTGAGTACTATATTGAAGAGATACAGAGAGAGTGGACAGCCTTGTCTTGTCCCTGATTTCAGTGGAAGTGATTTAAGTTTCTCTACATTTAGTTTGATGCTGGCTATAGGTTTGCAGTATATTACCTTTATTATGTTTAGGTATGTGCTTTGTATCCCTGCTCTCTCCAGGACTTTTAACATGAATGGATGTTGGATTTTGTCAAATGCATTTTTGGCATCTAAGGAGATGATTGTGTGGTTTTTTTTCTTTCAGTTTGTATATATGATGAATTACATTGATGGTTTCCATATATTGAACCATCCCTGCATGCCTGAGGTGAAGCCTGCTTCCAGGGTGAATGATAGTTTTGTTGTGTTCTTGACTCTGGTTTGCTAGTATTTTATTGAGTATTTTCACATCAATGTTTATAAGAGAAATTGGTCTGAAATTCTTTTTCTTTGTTGAGTCTTTCTGTGGTTTAGGCATCAATTTGACTGTTGACTCAGGATGAGTTTGATAATATTCCTTCTGTTTCTATTTTATAGAATAGTTTGAAGAAGCTATTGGTATTAGCTCTTCTCTGAAGGTCTAAGCATCTGGTTGTCTCTCGGGTTAGCAGGCCTAGAAGTTCCACCAATGAGGTAGCTGTCTCTGTCCTACGATGTCCAGGCAGGTTGGGAGAAAGTAAGGAGAGCTCCAAGCCAAAGCTTATTTGTTAGGGCTCCCCAGAGGCCTCCTCAGGATGTTGGACAGTGGCTATTAGAGCCTGCACCCAGCTCAGTTCAGCTGGGTTGACTGTATCCCAGTTGGATGAGGCAGCAAAGGAGTAGGTTGATAGATTTCCAAGCCCAAAGTTGCTCAGGTGCTCTACAGTCCTTTGGCAGGGCTCTGTTTATCTGCTATGTTCCAGATGGGCTAGGTCAGTGAGCAGCTGGGCACCTGTGAGAGATTCAACCTTGAAGCTGCTTGGGTGCCTCACAGACTTTTTTGAAATGGCAGCAAATGTGAGTCTTGGTCTATGCCAGACTTAGCTCTGTCTATCTGCTCTGTATCCCGGATAGGTCAGGCTGATAAGCAGCTGAGGGGGTGAGGGGGACAAAACTTCTAGTGTGTTCTACAGCCTTCTTGATATGAAAGGGCTCTGCTTGTCTTCTCTATACTCTGGTTGGGCTAGGTTGGTAAGCCACTGGCCAGCGAAGAGAGATTAGAGCTTAAAGCTGCTCATGAAACAGCAGCTAGTGTGGGGTGTGGCCCACACAGGTCTCTGCTCTGTGTGTCTGCTCTGTGACCTAGGTGGATCAGGCCAATGGGCTGTAGGTGAGTGGGGTGAGATCAGAGCCAGAAGCTGCTAGTAGGATAGCAGCTAATGAGGATGGTGGCCTGAGCGGGTCTCTGATCACCATGTTTGCTTTCTGTCTTGGCTGTGTCTGAGCAGTATGCTTCAGGCCCAAAATTGCTCACAGGATAGCAGCTAATGCAGGCTGTGGCCCACACAGGTCTCTTCTCAGCCTGTTTGCTTTGTATCTTAACTGTGTCTGAGAAGTATGCTTCAGGCATGTGGGCAGAGACAGACCAAGGCCCAAAGTTGCTCATAGGATGGTGGCTAATGCTGATTGTGGCCAGGATCTGGATTCAGCTTTGCTGGTATGCTCCTTGTTACAGATAAGCCTGGCTGGTAAGCAGCTGGGAGCCAGGGCTGTGAGAAATTGGAACTCCAAGTTGCTCAGAAGCTCCACAGGCTCTCTTGAGATGGCAGGGCTGTGCTTATCTGCTCTGTGACCCAGCTGGCTAAGCCAGCAAGCAGCTGGGGTGCTAAAAGAGATCAGAGCTCAAAGGTGCTTGGGTACCCTACACTCTTTCTCAGGAGGCAGCTAATGTGGATTGTTTCTGGTGACAGGTCTCATCTCTGCCTGTCCACTTCCCATCCAGATCCAGCAAGCAGTAGATGAGTGATGAAAGCCTGGAGCTACATGGATATCCCACAGTCCTTCCCAAAATGGCAGCTAATGTGGGCTGTCCCCCTGAATGTTTCTGTGGGATAGCTGAGTGGCCAGGGGTCGGACCCACCCAAGCCCCACACAATGTGATTCTCTCACGTGGGAATCAGCAGCACTGGTGTTTTGCAGCTTTCAATTTGGTCTTTAGGACATGTGCAAACCCGGTTTTCCTGCTAAATATATGTAGTGCGTGATTGGTGCCACCATCTTGGATCCCCTCTTGTCTTTATTTTAAATAGAATATTATGTTTATTTGTGGGTTGTTATGTTTTTGTTTGTTTTTGCTTTTTGCTTAATGTTTTTTTCTTTGTTTTGATTTAAATTTTGGTTTTGTTGTTGTTGTTGTTTATTAGACAAAGAGAGAGACATGAATTTGTGTCAGTAGTTAGTCAGGAGAATCTGGAAGATTTGAAGAAGGGAAAGAATATGATAAAAATATATTGAATGAAAACATTTAAATAAAAATATATACATAAAATATGGTCTATGACAACAAGGACATTTGCTCAACTATATTCAAAGCAGTCTTATTCATAATAGCCAGATTCTAGAGACAACCTAGATGTCTCTCAACTGAAGAATGTATAAAGAAACTGTGGTACATTTATACTCTGGAATACTACTCAGCTATTAAAAATAAGGAAATCTTGAAATTTCCAGGCAGATGGATAGAACTAGAAATGATCATCCTGCATGAAGTAACTCAGACCCAGAATTATATGCATCATATATACTCACTTACAAATGGATATTAACCCAACATAAATGTCCTCTGAGAGACTACTCAGTGGGAGATAGGTACAGATGCTGGGACTTGTTACTGGACCCCAGGTGAAAGTGGTATGGAAGAATGGGGAGATGGAAGGACCCAGAGGTTTCAGGAGCCCCACAAGGAGACCATGAAGGCCTGCACAGACTGTTATACCAACCAAGGACAATGCATGCAGTTAACCTAGACCCCCATCCCATTCCGATCTAGCCAATGGACAGCTCATCCTCCACAGTTATGGGGAGAGCAGGCACTACCTCTGACATGAACTCTGAAGCCCTCAATTTGATCATTTCCCCCTGGTGGGGAGGCCAGAAGCCACACAGAAGAAGGGGAAGCAGGCTACTCAGATGAGACCTGATAGGCTGTGGTCATATGGTGGGGGAGGTGGCCCTCCCTCTGTCAGAGGTCTAAGGGAGGGGAATACGGCAAAAAAGGGAGCAAGGGTAGGAACGGGAAGATACAAGTGAGGGGATAACAATTGGGATGTAATCTGAATAAATTATATATTTTTTAAAAAGAAACAAGAGTCCATGAAGCTAGCTCATAAAAAAATACAGACAGTCTCAATGTTGTTTTTACTTCTAGATATTTTATAGTTTAGGTTTATATTTAATATTGTGACCTTATAAAGTCTTATAAATATATAATAATGCATGGTTAATCTATTTTTTATAAAATATAATAAAAAATAAACCTAAATTACCCATTCTGAATGAGTCATAGTAAATATATTATCCTTTAAAAGGTAAAACATTTTAAAGTGTTACATTTTCTGGAAATAAAAATATTAAATGAATTAATGATTCATTTTTCCAAATTAGTAAAGGATTTATTAATACATGCAGCTAAGCAGAACACAACTAGAAATAAAGGAGCTCAGATATACGCCAGAGTAATCACTCTGAGTGGTTAAGAAAATTATACACAGGAAGGTCAAACAGCAATGCAGAAAGTGAAGAAATGTGTTATATTTATTTGTGAGGTGCTCACCCTCTGTATCTTCTAGTGGCTTGGAAAGTTTCTTTGTCAAAACAGAGGAGGAAGAGACCAAATTTGCATAAGACCAGTTGATATTTCTTAAAATTCAACACAAGCTCACTTAAATTTGAATGGGCTTCAAATTCTAAAATAGTCGCCTTAAAGAAAAATCTACTTGGAAGGTTTTAAGTACAAATTTCGCCCTGCCCATCTACATCTTCTTTTGAAATAATATTTAAATCTTAGATAGCCAAGAGAAGATGGAATATGTATCTGTTGTGTCGTCATGCCCAGCAGTATAAGAAAAGGAGGAAATAGTAGCTAGAAGCCCCCTCTTTTTTCTAACATATTTCAAAAAGACCACTGCCTCTGAGTCAAGCGATGTGATCATAAATGAGTTTTGATGATGGGGAAAGGACAGCAAAATGGAGACAGATGAAGAGACTGTCTAAAGATGTCAGTGGAATTCTCAGTACAGCCAGAAAATATCAGGGAGCTGTCTGTGCGCCACTTGATGCATGTTACCAGCCTCTTGTTGGGTCAATAAAAATTGCTTTGCAGTCACATATGGCTCCCAGTGCTACAGTTTGGCTCTTGACCTGATGTGCTACAAATCACGCCCGAGCTGAACTCTCCTAATTCTTCTATGCCCTATCATATCGCGTGCGCAAAATTCACCTGGAGGAATCTGTCCAAGTAGCATTATGGGCAGCATGTTCAAAGTAGCTACTATTGAGCAGAGAGAGCAGGTAGAGAATTCCACCCTTTAGTAGGCATTCTTTGTATCAACAATTCAAATTAGCCTTGGCAGGAGAGAATAGGCATTAGAAATTATCCTTTATGTGTGCTAAACAAAAATGGCACAAGCTTATGTATACACCTCTTTTTAGTTACAGAAGAAGAAATATAATCTAACAGGAGGTAACACAAGAGAACAAGACACTAAAAAAAAAAAAAAAAAAAAAAAAACAAAAAAAAAAAACAAGGAGAAATGATATTCAAATGATAATGCAAAGGTATAACTGAGAAGATTCCCTAAAGAGCAAATCACAATAACAATGTTGAGGACAAAAGATTCACTCTTTACTCATTCATTCATTTGTGAAATATTAATCAAATGTAGATGTGTCCCTTTATTAGAAAGAAGTACCTATAGTATGTACACAGTTACATTTGGTGAGTTAAAATTAATTTTAAATCTGGTGTCCAGCATTCTACAGGTACCCATACAACCCAATGGGCCAAGCAGTTACAGAAAGATCTAATTGTACATTTAAAAAGATGCTTAATAAACATAAGGGGAAATAATTATTTCCTAGAAATAGATTGAGTAACATTTTTATTAACTTTAAATTTTTGAATGCAAATGAGGCAGGAACAACAGCTGCTGAGAAACACTGGATTGTAGAAAAGAAAAACTCTGCTAAATTAGATCAACTTTTATACTTTAAAGATGTTTTAATATCAGGATGAAAGTCTGGGAACATGTTAAGCTGGGGAAGAGGTTTTGCCTCTTCATCCACAGGTGATGAAAGACTATGGGTTCCATCAAAATTGATGACGGTCTGATCTGAATAGGAGAAGCTTCCACATGAAAGGCAGAGAGCCAGGGAGACAGCAAGGCAGAAGAGGCAGAAGCTGATCCCCCTGTGTGAGGACAGCTCAGCAAACCAGCTGAAAAATAACAGACTGTTCATCACATTGGCAGATTAGAACAATTTGATGCTGGCATGATCAGGACTGCAGCTATAAAGGATTATTGCATCAAAGATCTTCATAAGGACATTCAGGCTTAAATTTATTGGGTGGATAGTTGTTTTGTTGTAATAGTTGAACTGTTCACAATTTTTAGTTTATATAGAAATGGGGAAGATATAGAGGAATTTTAATCCAGGAACATGGCTACTTTAGCAAGAGATCACATCTAAAGACCTAGGTCTGTATAATCTGGTGGGAATACAGACACACCCTTAATACATACCTTTAATCCCTCTGGCTGAAATATATACAAACCCTTAGTACTTACCTTAATAAGGTAAAGTTAGTTTGTGGAAAGAAGCAGCCATGTTTGGAAGTGATGTCTAATTGAGAGGCAGACAAAGTGATGAATTAGAGAAAGATTTAAGAGAATAAGTCAGACATGGGATATATCCAACTCTCACAAGAGAGAGAGGGGGCTTCAGAGAGTAGTAAAGGGAGGGTGGAGTCAGTTGAGTTTGGATGACTCCCAAGAGAAGGCAGTTTTACTGGTATAGTTTTACAAAGATAGAGCAAGCCAGAGAATGAAAAGGAGCCAGAAAATTAGAACAGATTGCCATAGTTAATTTGAAGCCAAGCCGAACAATTCAGTCAGAAGTGAGAGAAGCCAGTTGGAGTCAGTCAGCTTGGGGAGGAGTTTTGAGCCAGAGCAGCTGAGTTGAACCAGCCAGCCAGAGTTCAGAAGGAACTAGAAATGGTGAACATATTCAGCAGTGAAACTCTGAGATTTCAATTACATCTGGAAAATAAAAGTTACTTTTATACTATGGGTGTATTCTAAATATAGATCTTTGTGAGATTACATAGTAAATAAACTTAATGAAACTAAAAAAAAATGTCTATTTGTGCAAGGGAGGTATTTTTTGAGATTCCCTAGGAGTGCAATATGGTGCATGACCAAAGAGGAAACATTATATTGTTAATAGATAAAACATGAAAACTAGAAAACACAGTTTTACAAACATAGACATATTGTGAAAATAAATGTTAATTGTGAGTTAACATTTCTGTTGATGCTTGGACACCAGCCCTATAAAAACCTTACCATAAGCCAAAGAAAAAGAACAATTGTGAGTCCCTGACATTGACACCAAAGCATGTTAGATGTGAGACTGGATTTGAGAGGCAGAAATGAGGAACCCTTGAACCTTCCATCCCACACTGGGATCTTATTGCCAGTGAAGTGGAAACCTTTGGGAGTTTTGAAGAAGGAAGGTGAAGTTATCAAACAACATTATAGGAAACCTCCTGGTTATATTATCTGATCTTATATTATGTGGCAAATGTGTAAGAATTTTGCAGTTATATGAAGGTTTTCATTAGTTGCTTTGTGTTACTTACTCAAAAGGTTGTACTGTTGACTACACCTCACTCAGCCAGGAAAGCCCCTCAAAGTGGGTTTGCAAGTTAGAAATAGGGAAAGTAACAGAGTCGCTTTCCTATTCCATTGGGCAAGCAAACTGATACAGCTACATAGTGAGGAAGGGTGGGCAGGTGTGGGAGCTAAAACCCCCGAACTATTACTGCAAGAAACAGAATTGTACCAGCAACCAACAACACCGTTGAGGACTCAGAGGCTGAATAATATATAGCACCAACCCAGTCTATGTATAGATTACAGTCTGGTGAATCTCTGAGTGATTGATTCAGAAACTATGCCTAGACTTCATGAAAAGATAGGTTGTGCTATGCAGCTAAATTTATGCTTTGTTATTAATCCATGGAAAGTGCTGTATTTATGGTTTTGAGTAATGTAAAATTGTGACCGAGTTGAAATATGATGTTATTGAACTCTGAAACAATTTTTTTCTGTCAGTAGCAACAATTTGTTCTCTATGTATTCTTGGAAGAAATCATGAGTTTTAGGAGTCTTTGTTTTCAAGTTGCTCACATTATAATTAGTGAAAGTGAAACTGGATATTATTAAGCAATTGGCCTTCAAGGGGCATAAATAATACCAGTTCTATTGGCAGCTGCAGTCGTGGCTGTGGAAGTGCAGACAGCAGAAAAACCAAATGGAAAGTCACTTGGTGTTGGAGGAAGAGCAAGAAAAACTGCTGAAACTAAGGTTGAATTCTCCAAGCACAGAATGACTGGGCCCATGTTTAAAATGCCAAAAATACATTGCAAGAAGCCTATGTAGCATTGAGGACTGGGCTATGGAAACAGCTGTGGGGATCCCATGGGAGGGCAAAATGTTTATTTCCCTTCCCATGGCACAAGATCAAAAACAACAACAACAAAACAAAAAAATCAGTCATTGAACTGAATCATAAGCCAATAGGCTTTGGGTTGGGATTTCTGGCTCCTTGAGTCTGAGGGAACTTGAACCTACAGAGTGAAGTAAGACAAAATAGATCAGATACGCATTATATTGAGAAGATTGAAAAGCTCTCTGATCAGAGAGATCCATTTCTTCTACTATGTCTTTTGGCAAAGGACAAAGTGACCTGGGGGGGGGGGGAATCCTCTACATTAATGAGTATGTGTTTTCTTCTACCTTAGTCTGAAATTTCATGTTTCCTTTTATTAAAAAATAAGAAGAGATCACTTCAGGGTGGAGGGCTCGTTTACCTAAGACTAATTAGAACACAGCAAGCTTTTCACAGTGTGGAAGTTCTGTTCTTTGCCCAAGAATATTGGCTGTTTATGACTTGCTTCTTTGGGACTCTCTTTCATCTCACTGGGCAAAAAATTAAAGAAGTTCACAATTTGCTTTCATCTCTAATTTACAGAGCGTTTCTTTCAGGGGGTATTTAATGTAAGATTGTTTCCCTGGAGTTTTAAAATCACTTTTTAAAATCATCTTCATCCTGCCTATTACCCATAATGAAATTTCTTTATTTTGACACAAACCAAAGTAACAAAGTAAGTCCTTATTATATTATCTAGATATATCCTTAAATAGAGTCTGTATTGGTCAAATTACATATATCCACACTCATGGGAAGTGCCCTGACCCTCCTGACAAAGAGTGCTTTTCATGTTTGTTATTTCAGGACTATTGTGGCATGCTTCAGTTTTCACCTTGTTTTCTATTTTGTTTTCATTTTCTCTCCCTTTAGAGATAATCTTCAAGGTACAGTTACTCTGTGAATAAATAAGTAAGAAAGAGTTAATGAGACATGGGTATAATTTGCCAGAACCGTTGAACTCTATGGGTGGGAATGGTCCTTCAGAGCAACGGCATAGTTAGCTAACTTTCTCTACTCTGCCCATAAAAACTATCTTTGACTAATAATTTCTAAGACAATTACCATACACATTTTATATTATGTGAAATTTTATTTGGAATTTCTAGCATCAAAAAGCATCCTTCATAGACAGGTCATTTTCTAACGGCATTCTATGATAATGACAGTTTAATCCCCCCCCCCTCTTTTTTTTTTCTTCAGCTGTGTCTATGAGTGAATAGAAGCCAATTGAGCAACAATTGTCTCTGCTGATCAGAGCAATAGGAGGCTCCCATAAGTTCCCAATTTCCATTCAGGTTCACACACCAATATCTGAGACACCTTTATCACAAGTTGAGAAATAATTTCACTCAAGGCTTGTCATGTCAGAATGAGTTTAAAGTCCTTTTTGGATGTCTCACACTCTTACACAGACTGTTACACTCATGATTAACAGCCCCCTGTTCACAGTGGCTGACCCACAAGATACCACCACTCCCATGCATGGTGACTCCCAAATATGGCATTCCAAAATGGTGTTCTAATAACAATGTGTCAATTTCAAGAAAAGATTACATGTATATATTAGGAGGGATAGGTTAGACAACACTGCTATAATATCCTAAGTATATATATTCTTGGCTCAAATGAAATGCGACTCTTCATCATTCTGATAAAATCCAGTCTAAGTTGTAAACACCTTATCCTAGGAAATGAGCTAAGTAGCAGTGGAGGAAGCTGACAGTGACACAGCATGTAAGATTTTTCAGGGTGAATACAAAGCAGAAAAACTGCAATATACTTAGATCACTTTTATACAAAATCAGCCAAAACTCAATCATATAACCCTAATAATGATATAAAAGTCCAGAAGTCTAGTCTTTTCCACAATCCTGGGAACAATAAACAGCAGGATAATGAAAGAACATTTCATCCAGAAAAGGACTAACAGAAATTCAGGGTTTGAGCATATGAACAGATTTTCTTAGATTAACTTACCAGCATTGAGACATTAGGCTTGTAGTAGTTGAGGTCACCCAAAAAGACTGTCACAACTGCTCGACTGTCATGGCAACACAAAAATAGCCACTTACATTAGGAATTGACAAGGTGATTTTAAATAAAGCCTTATTAACAAACATTGATATTTGTTCAAAAAAGTTCTTTCTGCGTTCATGGGGAAGGACTTTGATCATGTGTAAACAGGAGTCAGGATTCATGAACAAGCCCATGTAGACCTGTTTAAGCCTTTTTGGGAGAGGAGATTTACATGTACAGATTGCAAAGTAAAAATCAAACAAATGTTTGCAATACTTATAAAACTAAAGCAATAAGAATGAAAGTGTAGAAATGTTACACCCCTAAATAAGCATGAAATAGCAGTTTACTCCCAAAGCCTAATTGAGAAGTCCTTATGTGCTACTAGGCTTTTAAAACATAAAAGATCACAGAAATTATAATATACTGATAAGGCAACAATTTGTGATGTTTGAGAACATATTAATAAATTCCTTGTCATTGGTATCAGCTATATTTTCTTCAGCTTGTGAAACATACAGCTGACAAAATATTTATTTATAAAGAGACCTTCATATGTACTGTATCTGTTATTAATGGTTTTTGCACTTTCATATTTTACACCCCACATTTATGTTATCCTGTGTTGCATTTAAAATGATTTAATAGCCTTAGAGATAGTAAATTCTCTACCAGTTACAATATAATAGGACATCAAATTTAGCCTTGACAGAAAAGGGATGGGAAGAGGCATTGCTAGGAGATGTCCAAATTTCCTTCTGAGAAGCTGCTAAAAAATAGATAGTGCTCCAAGGAAATGTATTGGGTTTAAAAAAAAATCTCCATAGTTACACAAATATTGGCTTGTACTTTCTGCTAACAGGCCAACACCTTGGAAGGTAATTATTTCTTGGGTCAAAGGTCATTCACAGAGAAAACACAAAGCAAAACAAAAAACAAAAAGTAAAAAAACAAAACAAAACAAAAACCCGCTCTCTGTCAGTTGCTGAAAGATGCGAGCTCATTCTGATTATATTATGACAATGAGATCAAAATGAAAGATAGAAATGAACCTGAGACTCGGTGTACAGTGCCTCTTCTCTCACCTATAATTATTGACTTCTCCATGCTACTGCATAATTATATTCAATCCCTTGGCGATTGAAGTTGGGATCTCACCTGCTAATTATATTTGTCATGGTTCAAAAACAGGCTCATGCCAGCCAGGCACCTGCAGTCTTTACTTACTAAGCACATTATGAATTTAGAAACCCCTTATTCCCATATTCATTTTGCACCTTTCTTACAAAATTTAAGAAGTTTTATCATAATTGAGTTTATAAGGAGAGCTACAATAATACCATTATATACTTGCTAAATCTGTTTTTAGAAATTTATTGATTATCTACTATGTGTGAAACTTTGAAGACAGCAATGAATATTATTAAATTAACTGTACGTTCTGTTGTGATTAGAAAGAACTATACAGTGTCACATGTGTGATAAAGACTATAATTAATTGAGGTTTAAGCAAATTGTGTGGCAGTGTCAAAGAGTGGTGATTAATAAATGAATTTAATTATTATTTAAAAAATAATTTAAAGTCAGAACTATGAAAAATACCCCTTTACACAATGCTGAGTTCTTACTGACACTCTAAACCTGATTTCTAATTTCTTCTCAAGGAAAATAAGCACAATAATACATTATAAACTTATGTGATTATTTGGAAGCTCTAGAAGACTACATGAAAGAAAAGAAACAGCACACACACACACACACGATTGTATAATGTGCCACATATTACCTAGATACCAAAGATACTCTGGTTATCAGTTTTTGCTCCTGTGTGGTACTTGCTTTGCTGGCAGGAAACTTCCTAAGAGATTGTGTGTGATGTATTCATACCAATGTGGTACTCGGTCCTCTTTCTGCTTATTATTGCCCAAGTTCCCCAAGTTAAGAGCTAGAAATTGGTCTTCATATTGAACAAGTCTAAAACTTATGGTGTAAATATTTTCTTAAATCATAGCTTTCCAGCCTATCTTAGGCAAGCTGTTTGATATTTCTGAATCACAATTTACTCTTACAAATGAAGATGGTATAAATAGATTATACCAATATACCTATTTATAAATATAAGGTTTCTTTCTTTCCTTATCACTTAAACTACCAAAAGGACAATATAGGGGTTATATTAATTTAACCTTTTTGTTTTTGTTTATGCTTTTGTTTTTGTTTTGAGACAGGGATTCTCTGTGTAGCCTTTGCTGTCCTGGACTTGCTTTGTAGACCAGGCTGGCCTCAAACTCACAGTGATCCTCCTGCCTCTGCCTCCCTGAGTTAATATATTTTTACATGTAATGGCCATAAGGAATACGAATGACTTAAAACCGTTACAACTGTTCCCTGTGTCATCTATAGACAAAATACTTAACTGAAAAGACCTTTTTCTTTCAGCAATCACTTAATAGTACGAAAGGAGAAACGATGCTTTTAGAGTGCAGGGGTGGATGTTTAGCCAAGTTGTCAAGACCAACAATGAGATGAAGAGATAGAACATAAGGTCTGAGAAAACAGAAACAGAAACTGTAGCTGCCATCGATTTAGGCCCTGCTCACAGAGGGCAGCACGCACTGGCAGGTAGGAAATGGAGAGGGCACGCTACAAGAATATTCAAGAATTTTGACCAAGATTCCCTCTTATAAAGTCTCTAAGAAATTAAATTATGGATACAACCACATGGCTGCTTACCTGGGAACTCAGTTATGCCTGCTGTACCAGCATTATTTTTATAGTATAATTTATCCTGCTAACAAGCAATCCACTGTAAGATCACCCAACACATTTAGTCAGTTGGGCTTTTTGTTCCACTTTAAAGTGTGATTATTTCTTAGTTTTTATCCTTTTTGATGCTGAAGTGTTAAGTAGGACAGGAATCTACTTGGAGAATGTCCCCTACAGATTCCCTGATGTTGCTCCCAGCAAGTCTGTTCTCCTGCACGTCTTCCCTATAGAGCTCTCCACCTGAACTTTTGAGATGAGGCCTCTCACTGAAAGTGCAACTCGGTTTTTTCCAGATAGGCTGGCAAAACAGAAAGCCAGCAATCTTGTCGTCTCTATCCACCATCCCCAGTGCAGGGGCTACAGGTGTACACAGACACACCTGCAAGATACACTGGTGTAATAGTGTCACAAAAGTGAGAGTAACCAGCCACTGTTGGATAGGATTTATGGCCCACTCCATGACATGGGACTGTCTTGAGAATTTGGATTTTTTGAAAAATATTACGGGGATATGTTTTTATTTTAATTCCAGGGGGGGGGATATGGGCCTACTTCAGATAGTCCACAGAAGCTGGCTGTAATTTGCCGCATGCACTTAGCAGGGGCGTGATTCTGCCAGATACAGATAGTTTCTTTGATTGTGTAACATTTGGAATTCTGGGGTCTTTCAGAGGACATACAAATGCTAGAGCCCCAGAGCCAGGGTGGGTTGTGGGTTGTTGGTTGTTTGCATTTGTTAAGTAGCTGTGTACAAAGCAATGAGAAGAAGAAATTAGATTCTGACTGTGAAGAGCAAGGGACCTAAGGAACTCTATGCCCCTAATCAGCAGGAAATACTCTAAATATCACAGCATCCCCCTTTTCCTCTATACTTTTTTCTCTCCTATCTAGTATTAAGGGGCTAAAAAAAAAAAGGTGAAAGAAAAGGGTTGGAGAAGGGTAGAAGAAAGAAGAACCCACAATGTAGCCAAAGACTGGTTACATGGAACCCATATCTGACCCTGCTTGGGTAACTAAAATCTCACCTTAAAATATTTTTTTAATGTGTGTATTTGTTTTGCCTGTGTGCATGTCTGTGCAATGCATGCATGTCCTTGAACACCAGAAGAGGGACCCAGATCTTTTGGAATTGGAGTTACAAGTGTTAGTGAGCTACCATGTTTGTTGCTAGGAAACAAACCCAGGTCTTCTGTGAAAGCCGCCAGTGCTCTTCACCATACAAACGTCTCTCCAGCCTTCATACCCAACTCTTCATGTGGGTCCAGGAAACCCACGTGAGGACTCGGGTCCTCATACCCACTGAGCTGTTATTCCATCCAGACATGGTATATGCACTTTTTAACTGGAATGGTACATGAGTATATGGTATATCTTCCTAGTACATTATGTCAGGCAACAAGTAACTTTAATTATCTCATTGTTATCATGGTAACTTTGACTAACATTGAAATATTCCTCTTATCTAAAGTTCTTCTTTTTCCTTTCATGGTTAATTATGCATGTTGGTGAGATGTATAAAACTACGTAAACACCCATGTTCTCATCAGCAGTTTCTTCATGGTTAGCTTCTAGTGATCTTTTTTTTTTTTTTTTTGTCTGAATGAGGTATTATCACGAAGGCTACAAAACCATAATTTTCTAATTTTGCAATTACTACTTCCTTTATTAGTCATTTTCTTGCAGGAAGGGTATTTCTTTTGGCTCCCATTTATCTGCTCCTTTTGTCATTTTTATTTGTAGGAACTCATGCATTGTTATAGAATCTAAGGAATTATAATATATGAGTAATTCAGTTTAATTTTATTTGTTGTCCACTGGGAATCTTCTTGTCTTGCTTCTCGGTCCTTTTAACTTGACTCTTTTGCTTTTATACTATTAAGCCTCTTAAAGTTGTGTCATGAAACCATTTGTGTTTCATGAGGAACCAGTAAGGTTCCTCTTATGTTTGCATAGATATATAAGGAGATATTGGTAAATACTCATTGACAAAGTAGAAAAGAAATGGATAGATTACGGATAATAACACAATTAATTTGACAAATCGTGGTGACAACGATGCAAGAGATGGCACTTTTCTTTAATTTTCCTAATTATTTTTTGTCCACCTAGTCTTCAGAATTAGCTTTCTTGGGAAGGGTTTGGAATGGTATCCTCCTAGAGAATACACATATGCTTGAGAATTCCTTAAATGTCTGAATATTTCACACTGCAAATTCAACTGTAAAACAATTTTCAAAGACACAGAATTTCTTCACATGTCATTTTATAAGCTTTATAGTATACATTATTCCTAAAGGAATTGTGTTACAATCTTCAGATTGAAGAATGGTAAATTTCACATGAAGAGCCTCTTCTCTGTCTAACATGTATTGTTGTTAACACAGTGCGTGTACATGTGTGTGTGTGCATGTGTGTGTGTGTGTGTGTGTGTGTGTGTGTGTGTGTGTGTAAAATAGGACTGAGCTGAAGCTTCATAAGTTTTAAATTCTGATAATGACTTTTCATTGATGTTGTATTATCCAGAACATGCTTCCTTGAATCCACAAGAATTGTAAACTTAAGTTCCAAATATTTCTTCTTTTATTTTATTTTTCTCCTTGGTGCTCTAGCATTTAACTACTTACCTGCAGCATAATTTGTTCATATATTCACTTCCTAGGGCTGGAGAGATGGATCAGCCATTGAAAGGCTAGGCTCACAATCAGAATATATTCACTTCCTATATTCCTTGGTTATAATAAAAGCTTCATGACCTTGCTGACTCCCATGGATTGGGGTTACAGGCACATTCCTTCAACAAGATCAAGTCTGAGTTTTGTCTTTTTCCTAGCCACTGTTCTACTGCTGAAGAGAGACCCCATGAACAAGGCAACTCTTATGAAACAAAGTATTTAATTTGGGGGCTTGCTTACAGTTTCAGAGGTTTAGACCATTATCATCATGGCGGGAAGCACGGTGGCACACAGGCAGGCACCGGAGCAGTGACTGAGGCAGAGAGAGCGTCTAGGCCTGGGATGCACTTATGAAATATCAAAACCCACCTCCATTAACACACCTTTTCTAAAAACCCACACCTCCAACAGGAGACTATGAGGACATTCTTATTCAAAACACTACAGTCTTCTTCCATTTATGCCTACCTATGGCCAGAAAAGCACGTGCCAATGAAAACCAGTAAGTCTTACCACTGTCTTTTCTTCTTCAAATAAGAATGGATTCTCTGAACTAAATGCCAATTATTTTGTAGTATAGTTACAAACATATTAGGAAGTAAGTTAAAAATCATTGTATAGAGCACAGGAAAGAACTAAAACCCAGTTGTGATACTAGAAGCAGACATGAAGAGGGAATGCAGGAAACAGAAAATATTACCTGTTTTGAGAACGATTAGCTACTGAATGAGCAGCAAGAGAGAAGAATTAACGAGAGTCTACTAACTAAGCCTAAGCAATGGAATATCAGTACTGTGCTTCCATTGATACCAATGTGAACTAATGTGAGAGATGAGAAAGTATCAAGAGAGAAATAATGCAAATTGAACCCCAAGAAGGTAATTCAATTTGGCCAGCACTATACTGATAGTAAAGCCAGAAGAGCTATAGAGAAGTGAACCCTCAAGGAGTGTCTTCAGGTCATTGATGCCTTTGATGGGATTCTGATCCCTTCTCATTGTTAATGCCTTGACACTGAGGCAAATAGTTGGTTTTTTTATTTGCATTAATAAAAAATGAGCTACTGATAAAACTATAACATTGGCACATATCCTGTGAAAACCAAGCTGCTATCTGAAAGAACTATTCTTTATAGAAACATCAAGGACATGCCAAGCTAAGATAGAACAGGTGAAAAATAGTTACCAACCTAGCTGCCCAGAAATCAAGGCCACCAAAGGACATTCTGGGGAGCTAGGAAAACACCATCCATTTGTCTGTGGCATTCACACGTATTGCTGCTTGTTAATTTTAATTGACTCACAGTAATATGTAGATAACATCTGCATGTATATAATCTTTGGTAATTCATTGTGCAAATGTCTTTAACAACTTGAAAATAATATTGAATATTATATAGAGAGAAAAATAAAAAATCAATATGACTGACTGTGTTTGCTTTTGTAACCTCCATGTTCTTCTATCACATGTGCTGATATGTATGTTGGTTCCCTATGGATCTTTTTAAAATGTGTTACAAACACATATGTACATACAAGTTTACTCTATTTTTAATAGAAAGGACTGAGTAGCACACAGTTTACATAAAATATAAGATTGTAGTTGGTCAGTGGTGGCACACGGCTGTAATCCCAGCACTCGGGAGGCAGAGGCAGACGGATCTCTGTGAGTTGGAGGCCAGCCTGGTCTACAAAGTGAGTCGAGGATCCCCAAGGCTACACAGAGAAATCCTGTCTTGAAAAACCAAAAAATAAAAAAAATTAAAAAAAAAAGAATAAAAAAGATAATATCCTGTTCATAATATATTTATGGAAAATCCCTAAATATCCCTTGATTTTCCTAAAAATGCTTGAGCTTATTTTTGTTAAATCTCTTTCCTTATTCTCCTCCTCCCCCCCCCCCCCCGCCGCCACCCCGTACCTAACATTTACAAAGCAGTAATTCACTGTGAATACTTTTGTCTGTTTTGTTGAACTGTTATACCCACAGACTATGTATCGTTGCATATAATAAAATAATGTTGATCCTATTTAAATATAGTTGAACTTTCTGGTTTTTCCTTTTTTTTTGTTTTTTTTTTTTATTAATTTATTCATATTACATCTCAGTTGTTAGCCCATCCCATGTATCCTCCCATTCCTCCCTTCCTCCCACTTCCCCCCTACTCCCCTCCCCTCCCCTAAGTCTGTGTCTGAGGGGGACCTCCTCCCCCTGAATATGCTCATACGGTATGAAGTCTCTCCTTGGTGACCTATTATCTTTCCTCTGAGTGCCACCAGGCATCTCCATCCAAGGGACATGTTCAAATATGGGGCACCAGAGTTTGTGTGAAAGTCAGATCTCCTTCTCCACTCAACAGTGGAGAATGTCCATCGGCTAGTCCGGGTAGCGGTTCAAGGTTTACTGCCTATTTTTTCCTTGGCTGTTGCCACAGTTTGCGGAGGACCCCAGGGCCCAGACTAACCCTAACCCTAACCCTAACCCTAACCCTGGTTTTTCCAATATGGTGAAAGTAAAACAAAAATTATCAGACTGTGAGAAGGGAATCATCTCTCTCTTTTTTTCCTATTTCAATGTAATATCTAGAAACACAACATATACTTTAATTTTATTATAATTTGCTAGTACATTTCCCTACATTTATATAATAAAATTAAGTACAATACAGCAATATAAGGACATATAGCTCATAAGCTAAGTGAACAATCATGTATTTGTAGTGTTAGTGCCATCAGTGTATAATGCTCCTTACCTTAGTTAACTTTTATTGTACTGTGACATTGACAGGCACCGGGCTGAGACAGAGTATCCTTGTGACACACTGTCAGTGGCACTGCAGTTACACAGGTGCAAAGATTGCACATAACCTCAAGAGTACATGGATTTGAAAATGTCAAATAATTAATTAGTGATGAGTGGCAAGAAATACTGTTCTTTAGCGCTAACATTTTGAGTAAATTGTGGGTTTTTATTTTCATAATTACCTTGTTTACAGCTTATCTGTCAAATTTGTTAAACCCTTAACAAGCAATTATTGAAAGCCAGTTTGTGATGTGTGCAGTGACCAGCATTCAGGATTAATGTACCACAGCAAGCTTTTCCTAAAGGTTACGACTCAATAGGCAAGGAAACTCATTTGGTTCCGGAAGGATAAGAATCTATCACGGTCGGAAGCATGACAGCAAGAAGCAGGCATAGTGGGAATAACAGGATGCCCAGAGGCCATATCTTTATCACAAGCACTAAACAGAGAGAAAAACTTAAATAAGGATATGTATGGCTTTAAACCCTTGGTTTTCAACCTGTGGGTCATGACCTGTTTGGGCGTTGAATGACATTTTCACAGTGGTTTCTTAAAGCCGTCAGAAAACATTAAGGATTATTTACATTATGATTTATAGAAGTAGCAAAATTACAATTACTAAGTGGCAGCAAAAATAATTTTATGGTTTGAGGTCACCACAATATGAGGAACTATATTAAATTAAATTATTAAATTAAGGGTAGCACCATTAGGAAGGTTGATAACCTCTGGTTTCAGCTCCCAAGGACCACTTTCAGTGACATACTCCTTCTGTCAGAGTCACACCTCCTCAGCATCTCCAAACAGCACCAATGAGGGACCAAGTAATAAAATATCAGAGTCTATGAGAGTATTTCTCATTTAAACCGTTACAGTATGTATCCAAATCTCACCAGTTCTCTGTATGGAGTTATTTCCCTCTCTATTCAATTTAATGTTGTGTAACAATATTTATGTAGTAAGATATGTCTGCTCCTCCACTGATATGTGAGGTTCTTGAAGCTATTTATCTGTTTGAAATGCCTCTGTGTTCTCAGAACACAGAAGATTAATGTACAAAAGTGACCAATTAATAAATACAGAAATGTATTTCTTCCAACCACAGTAATGTTCTCTCAAGTGACTTGTTTGGCCAATATCAAAATTATTGGTCATGACTAATATAATATAAAAGAAAAATTTAATTCTAAGTAGATCAAGTAAAAATGATCTTTTCAGACACACATAATTGAAAAAAAAAAAACCCTCTAAGTATCTCAATTTAGATATGAAGAAAAGAATGTCACAAAGCTGATGTTTCCAGAATCACTATACTGCCTTTCTGATGTTTGTTTCAATATTGCCAATGCTTTTAGAAAAACAGCTTTTTTACATTGCATGTGGTGGGCTCATTGTTTCATTCAGCCAATATTTACTGAACATCTGCCTTAATACCTGGTGGTGTGTTTAATAAGCTGGAGCCCAATCAGGTGGCTATTATTTTCACAAATAACTTCCAAAGTGATGAAGAGGCCTATATATAATCTCAACACTCTAAAAGACAGCATTATGGAAAAACAGAAATCTCAGTAGCATGACTGAAAGAGGGCCAACATTCAATGCCCTTTCTATTTTCTGCTGGAACCTTGGGTTCAGATTTAGGTCTTCCATATTTCTACTCTGAAGCGTCATAGACTCACACATACTGTGTAATTAATGTATACTTAGGGTGAGGGGATGCAGCCTATGGTGTGAGTAAACAAGCAATACTGCTATGGTATGGCATGGGCTATGGGCACTCACGTATATTGTTTAATCATTTATAGACTTGATGGGCATGACAAAGAGGAGCAGCTACATGGAAGCAGGCTGGCTCATAGGTGGGTGGACATGTAGCTGGCACTACGACTGAAGAACTTTCCAATGTTAGACCATTTGGATTCTCACCAATAGTGGGTAACAGTTCCAGGTGTTTTACTTTCTCATCGACAATAGTATCTTCCAGACTTCCCACTTTTAATTATATGTTATCTGATGATAGTTTTAAATTTCCAATGTTGAGTTTGAGCACATTTTCATAAAATGTTGTCCAAGTGGATACTTTTGTATTTGGAGTTTGGTTTCAAGTCCCCCTTCGTTTTCTGTATGTGGTGGTGGCGATGGCATTCATTTTATGGTATTTATATACTCATTGAATGAGGATATTGATAGGTTGTTTTTTCACCATTGACATTTAAGTTTGTAGCTTTAAGATATTTCTGGTGTGCTTTCTTTTTATTTATTTATTTAAATTTTTGAAAGCAATTTAATTATACATCCATTTAACAAAACATCAGCAATCAAATGTCAAAGCCATGTTAAAGGTGAATCCATTGCAGTTCTTTTTATTGGCATATACATTTATATTATTACACATAAATAAAATAAACCACACACAGCAAGAAGAACCATGAAGCAATCAGGAATTATATAAATGTTACATTCATAGTGTTTTGGGTAATTGTATTTGGCAACCATGCAGAAAACATCTTCTCTATCTTGGTGAATCTAAAATTCTGAATGTAAATCAATATCTATCATATCTCATCTTTACCAACTTAAAACATCTACCTAGACTTTAAAATGTCCTGTCCCCTAAGCAACTAAGCTTAATTAAGAAGACTAAACTATCTGGTCTTCAACATCATCAGCGACTTGAGAAGGAGTAAAACTTAATTACCTGAGCAAACCGGAAATACAAGTTAGCAGCATCCAAAATGAGGAAAAAATGACAGAGACAGTTTGATGCCTGAACAGTCACCCAAAAATCTCCATAACTTTGGAGTGTCATTTTCAACCTTCTGACCCAATATAACTGATAGACACATTTGTGAGGCAGTAACTATTGAGAAATTGCTTACCCTGTCTTGGCAAAGTTTGGCCATGACACTACATTGAAGCTGCCCATTTTTAGGCAGAATTCTGTCTGTGGCAGAAATGAGGACATTTTGCCCAGTGGCTTGTTTGCTGAATTTGAAACCACCTTAATAAAGAGGTTCTTTGATGCTCATCATCCTCTTTGAGGTAGGTTGGGTGTTGCCAAAGAATCTTTAAAATATTAAAAGCATCTTTAAATGCCATATATTGTAGGTCTCTGAGGCTTTTGAAGACCTTATCTAAGTATTTTACCTTATTTATCTATAGGATCATATCTATCTGTTGCACCTAAGATATATATTCTTGTGATAAAAGTAGACTAGTAATTGATATGACCATGCTTTGATCAACTAACAAGTAGCTTGTGTGCTTTCTTTTGACTGGTAGTTTTTGTTTAAGAATCTGAGCCCATTCACTAAATCAATATCTTTCTTTATATCCTGAAGACTTTCACTAATGGACTAACCCACAAAAATTATTTTACCTTATACATCTAAAATTGGATTTTTTCTTTTTATCTTTGTATAATGAACTCAACAAGATTCATTTTGGGATGGGGCTTGGCTAACGCTCTGTACTTGCCAAAATTTTATAGCATTTTCTATAGCCAGCCATTAGTATATGATGATTATTTTAAATTATTTTATATTTTGTTTCATTTCTCTTTTTTAATAATTGAGTAGATGCCACATGACTGCATTATTGTAGCTGTGTTAAGTGAACTGATATGTGCTAGTACATGTCTGATCTTATTTTACTTGAGGGTAATCCAAATTTATCTTTGAATTTTCCACACATATTTTAGAATTGGGTTGACATATTCCACCAAGATATCCTGCTGATATTATAATTGTAGAGCCATTAAAATTTAAATCAAATAAAAGGCAATTGATTAACAGTTAGTCATCATTTATTTATGTCATTATTAATTTCTTTCAATAACGTTTTATAATCTTTTGTGTGGAAAACTTTATGTATGTAGATAGATTCAGTCCTATGTTTCCATATGTGTTAACCTAGTGTTTACTGTTATTGGTGGTATGATTTCAAGTCCCGCTATCTTTTTTTTCAAGTTCCACTATTTTGTTAATAGTGTTGGTTATACAGAAATATAGTTAACTCAATACATTGATGCATATAAACGTGTGTGTGTGTTTGTGTGTTTGTGAGTGTGTGTGTGTGTGTATATATATATATATATATATATATATAGAGAGAGAGAGAGAGAGAGAGAGGGTGGTTTTTCTAGGTTATAATAGTTTTAAATTTATTTGGATCTGCCAACGAAATTGAAGTGGAGGGGTTCTTGAGCAAAATTAAGGATGCTACTCCAGGAAACCACCTGGTGATTAGAGAATGAAACAGCTTTGATGACATAGCAGGATAGAAAATCCCTTGAACCGAATCCTGCCTTGAGGCGAGGCCTTCTCTTCAGTGGTGTGAAGAACAAGGTGGGGAATGAAGCTGCAGGGAAAACAGCTGCAAGCGAACAGAGGTTGGTCTGTGAGGTTTAAGGAAAGTAGCCATTTCCATAACACAAAACTGCAGGTGAAGCAGGCAGCGACAGTGCAGAGGCTGCAACAATGGATCAAGAGGGTCCAGCTGAAGTCACTGGTGAAGGTGACCACAGGAAATGCAGGAATTGGACACTGAAGGCATGTCTGAGTTACTATAATGTAATGTTGACACAGCAATGGATACTTCTTAGGGATAAGCAATGACAGCAACCTCTGAGATGAAATCTGTACCCAGTGAAGGTGTTAGAAAGACTGTTGGCATGGCAACAAAAGACTCAGGGTATTTTGTAAACTTAGTTGGCAAAGCAGAATCAGGAAATCTCTTATGAAAGGAAAAAGTCCATTGAAGTACCACACTTCATTGCCTTATTTTAAGAAATTGCCACAAAAATCTACCTTGGTCAGTCTGCCGTCATTCACCATGAGGGAGGATACTCCAACATCAAACATATTTACAACTCACTAGATTGACATAAAATCTTTATCAAAATATGTTTTTAATTAGGCTTTTTAGGTTTAATTAGGCTTTTAAAATTTTTTTATTTTTATTTTATTTTTATTTTTTCTCCCTTATTAATTTATTCTTGTTACATCTCAATGGTTATCCCATCCCTTGTATCCTCCTATTCTTCCCTCCCTCTCATTTTCCCCTTATTCCCCTCCCCTATGACTGTTCCTGAGGGGGATTTCTTCCCCCTGTAATTAGGCTTTTTATGTAGGCTTCTTTCTTAGACAGCATGCCATCACACACTTAATAGATTGTATTATTGTATAAATATGTTGATGTGCCTTGCTTTAGTGTGATGATATAGAATCAAATCAACAATATCTCATGAATAAGCTTACAGGAAATATTTTAATTAATTAATTAATTAATTGATTAACATCCCAATTGTAACTCTCTCTCCTCTCTTCCCAGTCACACCCTACCTCCCTCTTCCTTGTATACCCTTCCTCTACCCAATAGGAAAGAGGAGCCCCCAACTACCCACTCCAGTACATCAAGTACTGAGCATACCCTCTTCCCCTGAGGCCTGGCAAGGCAGCCACACCAGGGGGAAGTGACCAAAAAGCATGCAAGAAAGTCTTTATCAGAGACAGTCCCCACTCCTTCTCCTAGGGGACCCACATGACGATCATGCTGTCTATTGGCTACATCTATGTAAGCGGCCTAGGTCCAGTCCATGCGTGGTCCTTGGTTGGTGTTTCAATATCTGCACTTCCTCCTGGGCCCAGGTTAGTTGGCTCTGTTGGTCTTCTTGTACTCTTCTGTTTATAGGAAATCTTTATTGGTAATCTTAAAAATGAAATGATAAAAATATTAAGTACATTTTAGAGCTGTAAAATTATATATTAATTGTATATATACATATGTAATGTGTTTTCTAATTTTTTAAATATGAGGTAGGAACTAAGAATTTTTCTAAGGTAATCACAGTTTGAGTTTTTGATAACTTTGTGATTTGGGCTTATCTGAGAAATATTAAACTGAAGTTACAATATAATTATATAATACAAGGATGCTTTGAATTCTGTTATAATTCAGTAATAACTTCTGAACTGAGCCAGTGAGTCCAAAGGGTAGTCATGTTTTAAAGATATTTTCTAAAGTTGGCTCTGCCTGATAGTAACATTTTGTGAGAAAGTAGCATTTTCAACACAGAAATAGCATTGCCTAGGTAATGTTCAGAACACTCCCAGGAACAGCTTCCTGGTAACTGTGAGCTTTTGGTTCTAAAATGGAAACAATGGAAAATTTAAGCTATTTAACCATGGTAGTGACAAATATGAGTGTTGATTCTAGGTTAACAAAGGTACTCTTATAAGCAGCTTTCAGGTTGCTTTAGGGATGAAGTTTGATACAACGCTTTTGAAGGTAGTTTAGAGTGTCCTGTAGGCCATCTGAGATTGAAACACTCAAACTCCAGTGTGTGCACAAGTCCACTGCCCACAAGAAGCTTGACCACTGTAGAAGCAATGAGTATTCCTGGAGAATGCAGTGGTTTGGCTCATAAAAGTTGCTCATTTGACTTAGTCCCTTGTGCCTTAATCATCACGTTGACTTCCCTGAGTCTTAGCCAAGTTCCTGAGGTGACAGCTGACCACAAGTATCACACCTGGGTTGTGCATTCTCCCACTACCCAGTCACACAGAGTGTGTGTCATCTCTGGCTACCTAGACCCTGCCAAATTCTTGTATAACCCATTAACAGTTAAAGGAGAGTTTAGCTAGGTGAATGCAAATAGGAAACACACACACACACACACACACACACACACACACACACACACACTGAATAAATCTATTGAAAATAACAGAAATAAGAGAATAAATCTTTCTAAAAATAATAGAAAATTCTCCATTGAAGGATAAAAGTGAATATATAAGGAACAAAAGGAGGTTGATCACCTTGACTCAAAGAATTTCTGCCATTACTGCAAAATCTAAGAACATGGTTTTCATGTCTTTTTTCTCCTTTACATGCATTTGTCAGAATTAAATTTCAAGAGCTCTTCCTTCTTTACCTCTCTTAGTCCCCTTAATACTTAACAAAACACCACAAGCCCGAAGGCAGAAGACCTTCAGCATGCACTGGGAGATAGGCAGTGTTCCTTCAGTTCAGCAGGGAGTTCCATTTTCAGGTCCCAGGTGAAACCTGTTCATACTATGTCTTAAAGCTATCACCGGGCAGTTATGTTCTGCATTTTTCTGCCATGGGGTAAAGTTCTAAAGTCCTTGAAGTTACGACTTAACACAACTCGATCCCTTGCTGAACACAGTAGCTTCATCTGAGGTTAAAAACACATAATTCCTGAGGCAGGACTTACTTCTCCAAGACCTTGAAATAGAAATGTCTGGAGAAAAGTGGACATTTTTTTTGCATTGGTCTAGAGGACAATGCAGCATTGTTTGATAACCATTCATTGTCTGCTTTGCTGTGTGAGAAAGAATCCAGTGGCAACTTTCCTGGATGTACTTTGTGATTAGAACGGGCTTGCCTGAAGCTCTGAAATTTCTCTGGACTCCATGTCCTCCTGTATTGAATGAGGAAGCATCCAAATGATAATGTACAATGTCTCCCAAAGACTGCAGACAATATGATATGGTGATAGTTTCACAGATGCCTGTGGCTATCATAATCTATCTTTTACTTGGTTCCACTTTTATCAGGGAACTTGTGTGTGTGTGTGTGTGTGTGTGTGTGTGTGTGCATTCACAGAATTCCATGTCTGAAATGTGCACACATGTGTATGTTGTTGTGGATGCTTTTACATGTGTACATGTGTGTGAGAGCTTCATGCACGTGTATGTGCCTGTGTGTATGTATTTGTATGCACACACATGTGTATGTGTGTGTATTTCTAAGTACAATGCAGGTCCTCACATCTGTGTATGCCCATCTCCATCTTGTACACATCTCTTTTCAGCAACAATCAAGTGAACATATTTATGTATATAGAATGATATAGTTCACACTCCAACACAAATAGCCAAGTAAGACAATAGGGGAAAGAAAGAAACACTATGTTTATTGTACCACATGATCAAGTAGACTTAACTATATTAGTTTTCATATATATATATATATATATATATATATATATATAAAATATTTCCAGAGTAAAAATGTACATTTTACATAAAACTTATTTCCAAGAAAATACAGTAAATATATTGCTGTTGGTGTTAATAATCTTGCCTTGTTTTTCTAAGATTCTGGCTATTTGTGCTAAGGTAGTAGTCAAGTACTTTCTAAAATGTCCACCAAATCCTGCTAAGTTGAATTCTTCCAGCTCACTCAGTGGGGACCGTTGTTGCTTTGCTATACTATATGGGCTGTAAATCTGATTACATTTATAATTGCGAATAAACTAATTTATTTCACTTGGGGACAACAAGATGGTAAAATGCATAGTTTTATTTTTCATACTTCCACTTATTTATTTGCATTTACCTTTGCTTCCCCTCTGCTCGTTGGCGATCATTTTTTATTGTGTATATATTTTCTGCCAAGATTCTTTGCCATTTTCCTCTCCATTTCAGTAGATGGTGTGATGTTAGTTCCCTGTGAGTTGTATGTGGTTCCTCCCATTCAGAGGCCCATGATTTATTACTGACGGAAGCAGCTGAGCCTGGCGAGTTCACAGCTGGTTCTCTTTAGTAGCCTATTGTGTGCACCATCTGGACCTGCTGTTCCCGGTGCATTCTACTTTTCAAATACTCCCTTACCTTTACAAAATTATGAGGCTATTTGGTAAGCTCTTCATGAACCTCTGACGGCTATTGTTTGCTTTCCTTTTTTTATTACGTATATACTGAAAAAATACTAGTTAGCTATAAATTGGTGATTATTTCCAAACACTGGGATTGGATTAGCCTGCTCATGTTTAGGGATTTCTTTACTTGCCACCGCCATAAAGCTACATTATGCACATATTTTTAATAGCACATATCAAAGTCACCTCCCTTCTTTCTCATTCTTACACAAAGGTAACAAATGGACATCCCTGTTCTCTTTGTCTCATGCCAACTGCCTTTTGCTTCTAAACATAAGGACACGGTGCTCAGATCATACAAATCAGAGATAATGCTTTTGTCTTCCACCTGTTCTTCATTGGCAGCAGTGGATGTCCTGGGCCACATGAAAGCTGGAATTATTTTCATCATAATTATGCATTAGTTCCATTCCCACATCCATTTCTATTGTGTCCACTGTTACTTTGAAATGCAAGGTGACACTTAGGGAGCCATGACCTACATGATGTTCTCTGAAGTCAGTATCAAACACCCATACCGAACTTTACTCTCTTATGTTACTACATCTTACTGTGCAGCTGTACCTCAACAGCTAATACTGAAAATTTCCCACCCATCCTGATGAACAATCTCTTGCAGTCTGGAGGCAGCTCTGTCTGATTCTGCTCTACTTCTGCCATCTTGCATCCCTGACCTCTCTCTCCCAAGGGCTGTGCCCTCTTGCCTAACAGCACCCACAAAATACAAGGCTACTTCCATTTTCATGGCTGTACTCTAGAGACAATCTAATTCATGTTGGGCTCTGTTTTTTTGTTGTTGTTGTTGTTTTGTTTTTTTTTTTTTTGCTTGAAAATAAAACTCAATTCTCTCCATCCTTTGCATCCTTATAAAGTGTATAATGTGTCAATTGCCACAAGATTATAGAAAAGGAGTTTCTAGCACCCTTCCCTCATCAAACACTTTAATACAAAAAATATTCCTGCTTGAAAATGCCTTCATAAGGGACAATGTGAGATGAAGCCCTAGGTGTAAAGATGAATATGAAATGATGCATTAGAAGGTAAAAGGACTTTTTCTTATTTAGGTCAGCCCTTACACAACCAAGACAGCAGAGTTTGGGAGCTATTTCCTGCTTGGGGAAGAAAGCAAGGGAACTTTAACACACCATGGACTATAGGGTCATGCCTACTCTAGTTAAAACCAAAATAGATACCATAGCATAAGATAGCAAGTGTTGGTAAGGATGGGGAGGAAAGAGGTACAGTGTTGACAGGAATTATAAGGAACCAATAGTATAGAAATGGGTTATTTCTTTCTTCCTTTTTTTTTATAGTTTCCTATACAATTTCTAAAGTTTATTTCATGACAGTTGAAAGTAGAAAAGTGGTTATCAGAGGCTGTGGACAGTGAGGAGTGAGAGGTTAAAAATGAAGCAGCAGCCTCAGTTATGATTAGAAGTCGTATAAGAATTCCCACTGTGCTATCGCACAGAAGAGGGACTGTGAGTAGCAGTGAGTATGCACTTCTAAATTCTGGAAGAGACAGTTGAGGGTTTCAGAAGAGAGGAGGATGTTTGAAGAGATCAATAAGTTAAATATGTCCAACCTGATTTAAACATTGCAAAATATATACATGTTATGAGACATCATGTCGGCCTGTTAATATGTATAACTCATTATTTCAAGCACTAATGAAAACCTAATAAGGAAAATATCAGAGCTTCACACAGACTCCCGCTCTGATAAACACTTGAGATCACAAAACTAAGCTTAGAAAATTCTCAGTAGGCCCCCATGGGCCCAGGTTAGCTGACACTATAGGACTCCTTGTGGACCTGTACTTTATGGCTAATATTCACTTATAAGTGAGTACATACTATGCCTGTTTTCACCCGTCTGGCTCCCTCAGTCACTCCCCTAACTCTTCCATAGGACACCCCAAGGCCTGTCTAATGGTTGCCTGTAGGTCTCTGCATCTGTTTCCATCAGCTGCTGGGTGAAGCCTCCCAGAGGAGTTATGCTTAGCTCCAGTCTACAAGCCAAGCAGAGTAGCATTAATAGTGTCAGGGGTTGGTTCTCTCCCATGGGACGAGTCTCAAGTAGGGCCAGTCAGTCTTTGATTGGCCATTTGCTCAGTCTTTGCTCCGTCTTTGTCCCTGCACATATTGTAGGCAGGACAAATTTTGGGTTGAAGGTTTTGTGGGTGGGTTAGTGTCTTTATCCCTCCACTGGATGCCTGGCCTGGCTACAGGAGGTGGCCCCTTCAGGCTCCATATCCCCAGGTGATAGGACTCCCAGATAAGGTGGCCTCTATAGACTCTCTGAGGTGTCTATCCCAGAGATGCGCCACCTCCAATCCTTACCCTCTCTCCCACTCTCCCTACTTCTAATCCTTACCCTGTTCCCCTCCCCACCCGCTCTCCTACCCAGACCCCTCCATCCACCGACTTCCCATGCCTATTTTATTTCTTGTTTTGAGTGAGATTCAAGCATCCTTTTTGTACATGGCTATCTTTATGGCTAATATCCACTTATAAGTGAGTATATACCATGCAGTTCTTTCTAGGTCTCGGTTACCTCACTCAGGATGATATTTTCTAGTTCCGTCCATTTGCCTGTGAATTTCAAGATGTCCTTGTGTTTAATAGCTGGGTAGTATTCCACTGTGTAAGTGTACACACTTTCTTTATCCATTCTTCAATTGAGGGACATCTCACTTTTTTCTAGTTTCTGGCTATTACATATAAAGATGCTATAAATATAGTTGAGCAAATGTCCTTGTGGTATGGTGGAGCATCTTTTGGGTGTATGTACAAGAGTGGTATAGCTGGGTCTGGAGGTTGAGCTATTTCCAATTTTCTGAGAAACCACCAGATTGATTTCCAAAGTGTTTGTACAAGTTTCACTCCCACCAGCACTGGTGGCGTGTTCCCCTTTCTCCACCACCTTGCCAGCATATGTTGTTGTTTGAGTTTTCCACCAACCAAAATACATGCACAGACTGGTCCTATGCACCCTGTTGTGTGGTAGTGCATCCTCCGGGTATATTCCAAGGAGTGGAATAGCTCCTCGAACCCCTACCCAGACTAGCCGATGGACAGGACATTCTCCACTGTTGAGTGGAGAAGGAGATCTAACTTTCACACAAACTCTGGTGCCCCATATTTGAACATGTCCCTTGGATGGAGATGCCTGGTGGCACTCAGAGGAAAGATAATAGGTCACCAAGGAGAGACTTGATACCCTATGAGCATATACAGGGGGAGGAGGTCCCTCTCAGACACAGACATAGGGGAGGGGAGTAGGGGGAAAGTGGGAGGAAGGGAGGAATGGGAGGATACATGGGATGGGCTAACAACTAAGATGTAATATGAATAAATTAATTTTAAAAACCCTATCTTGCAAAAACAAATAAAATAAAATAAAAACTTTACCTTCATTACCTTAGTTGTTTTTCTCTTACACACACACACACACACACACACACACACACACACACACACACTTGCACACAGAAGAAAATAAAACTAACAAAAAAAACAAACAAGACCTGATGTTAATGGCTGTCTTTCTATAAGGTAGACAGCAAGAAAAAATGAGAAAACAGGAATTTAATAAGTTGCTTAGATGTCTGTATACAATACAGCAAGAAGACTAAGGTTTGGAGATAGAACTCATCAGGTAAAAACATGTGATTGCAAGTACAGGTACCTGCATTCAAATCCCAGCACCCACAAAAGAAAGCTGAGCATGATTGACATGGCTAAAAACCTAGTACTGTGAAGGTAAGGTAAATGCAGGAGGAACAGTAGCACTTGCTCATGACTAGTTACCTTCATATTCAGTAAGATTCTCCTGTCTCAAAGGAATAAGATAGAAAATGATAGAACAAGGCACCTGACATCTTCCTCTGCTCTCCATACCTATGCAAGCACATTTACACCTGGACACAGATGTATGTCTCACACACACACACACACACACACACACACACACACACACACACACGAAGTACGAAAGCAGATTCATACATTATGGCATTGTTTCATTCTACTGCGCTGTTATGAATAGTAGAACACAGAAGATTATTTTTCCCCTAAGATCATCCCTATTTCTTTTGATGTTGGTAGCATCCTTTTCTTTCCACTTAGTTTCAAGTCATTCTAAATTACCCTCTATCAATCACTGAATTACCCTCTACCACAATACCAAACCTATATTTACTCAACAAATTTTTGGAGAGCTAGAGATGTAACTACCACTGAACTTTCTTAAGATGTGTAAAGCCATGGATTTGATGTCCTGAACCAAAAGGAGGAGGGGAGGTGCTGTCTTAAAATATGTTGTCAACAATCTTACTAATTCTCACCATTATCATTGATGACCTGTTTTATGAAATTACTCCCAAATTTGTCTGAGTGGTTCCCTGTTACATGGCAATATTAGGTTCTCAACACAGCTGGAAGAATGACTCTATAAAACTCTGAGGAAGATATTGTGATTTTCCCATGACATGTCTACTGCCTCTGGCTTTCCTCAGCACAAATAATGATTCACAAGCTCTATATTACGGACACAGTTAATTTTTCAGTTCTTCAAAGCTTTCATACATACAAAAATATATCTTGATTATATCTACCTCCTACTCTGTCTCTCAAATTGCCCCAATCTGTAATACTTTTTCATTCCAATTTCAAGTCATATTTGTGTGTGTGTGTGTGTGTGTGTGTGTGTGTGTGTGTGTGTGTGTGATTAAACTCTCCCACTGAGCCTAACTGGTGCTTCCCTTATGTGGGTAGGTATGTGGTCATCTACCAGGACTTAAGCAACATACATGGCCATCCTACCAAAGAAAACTAACACCCTCTCCCTCTGCTGCTGTCTACAGCCCAAAACTCTAACGGTTGATGATCAGCAGCCCCTCCCCAATCCATGTTGAATTTTTAGCTGGCTTGATCATGTGCAGGTAACCACAGCTACTGTGAGCTGCTGTGAGTTCATGTGTGTGACAGCCATGTCATGTCCAGAGGCTAGCCCTTCACAGCTCTCCTCCATCTTCCAGATCTTACATCCTTTCTTTTCCTTATTCCATGAAGTTCCCTAACCTGACAGAGTGACAGGGGTTTAAACAGATGCGCATTTGCTGCAGAACACACGTATTCATTCCTATTTTCTCAGTGGAGAAAGAACATATGTATTTGTTTGTTTTTGGTTTTCTTTTATCTTATAGGTTACAGTCTATCATAAGGGAAACCAAGGCAAGGTATTAGAGTCAGGAGCTTAAACAGAAGGCCTAGAAGAATGCTGCTTTGGCTCACTCTCTGTGGCTTGCTCAGATACTTAAAAAAAAAAAAACCAACAAAAAAACCCCATTATTTCCCCACTTCCCTCTTCTCCATTCAAGCGCTCCTATGTACACAGTGCCCACTTTTGAAGTCATGACATCTTTTTTCCTGAATAGTCCATACAGTGTTACTTGTAGCTGTATGATTTTAGGGCTGACCACTTTGTATCAGACAACTAATCGGGGGGGTTCTTTCCTAACTAAGACTAATTCCCCTTTTATCAGCATTTCTTATGTGCTTGAAGTTATTTGTCTAGGAGGGGGCCCCGAGACACAAGCATGTTCACTTCTTAATGTCTTACTCTCTGCCACTGATTATCTTCATTGGTTGTGTCAAGTCAGTTGACCCTCTTCACTTCGCAGCTCTTGTGAGACCCTTCCGGAATATTCTTTCTCAATTATTCTTGTGATCAATTCAACAATTTTGAAGTATTTATTAAGATATTTTAAGTAAAAAATAATCTGGACTCTATCTATTTCGTATTATAACTCTTTATTCAAACACTTTGAGGTCCTCTAGATCTATTTATTTTTCTTCTCTAAAAACTTAAAAATATTTTTGAGTCTGAGTCTTGCACAATATCTCAAACTGACTTCAAACATGATATCCTCTTGACTTACCCTCCAGGGTGCTGGGATTAAAGGCCCACTATGCTTGGCTCATATTATTCTTTTTCTAATAATATACTATATAATTTATTTATTAAGCATCTCAGTTCCACTCTAGCTCCAAGTTACACTTAAGGATCCCTGAGGGTAAGTATTTTTTCCTCATAGACTCAAAAGCCATAGACTACAGTTCAGCAAATAAATATGTGCTGCCTGATTGGGCCCTGCCTTAGCTCACTCATATGAAAATGGCTTTCCATAGCTGTCTGTTTCAGTGACTCTAGAAATAGTGTGAAGCTTAACTAGATTATAGGCAGGCGTAAGGGGCCTAGTGTCCACTGCTCAGTCTTAACTTTTGAAAGCACATCTCTTTACTCTGTCGTAATGTGCCTATCTTCTACATTGTGCCCTCTTGTGTGTCTCATCTGAATTTCTACTTACCCAAATCACAAGAAACAGGCCACCAAAAGGAGGCTGAGCAATGGACACTATATGGAAAAAACTGCACACAGATTCTTAGGCCAGTGGTACTCTTGGGATGGGAAAGAAGCCAGCACTTTTCCTGGCCCTGATTTCTGATACCTTATCTCACTACTCTACTGGGAATCTATGACAATATAACAAGGATCTTGGCTACCTACAGGATTATCTATCAGACAGGATCCATACATGGTTCTCTCTAGTTTGTCTGTGCTGGTTGTGTCACATAGCAGGAAGGGTCACTATCCATAGATCGTCTTCGGTTTCCGAAAACACAGTTCTCAGTAATTTTGTTCTGTGTTAAAGATAAACAGTTCACATATAAATTTTCTCAATGTACATTCAAGCATATGAGATTACTTCACATTTGTGAAACACTTTATCTACTATGTCTTTGTAATAAGAAATTTGAACAAAACCCTGGATTCTTCTATAGACATTTCAAGTACTTCTGTTTTAATTGATAAAAGCTTTTGAAGAACAGAATACTTCTTTTTCATGATTAAGTTTTATATAGATTCATAGACATCATTGTTTTGATTCTTTTTTTCCTTTTTTTCTCCTTTATTAATTTATTCTTGTTACATCTCAATGGTTATCCCATCCCTTATATCCTCCCATTCTTCCCTCCCTCCCATTTTCCCCTTATTCCCCTCCCCTATGACTGTTCCTGAGGGGGATTACCTCCCCCTGTATATGTTCATAGGGTATCAAGTCTCTTCTTGGTAACCTGCTGTCCTTCCTCTGAGTGCCACCAAGTGACACCACATGCTGGCGAGGATGTGGGGAGAGAGAACACTCCTTCATTGCTGGTGGGAATGCAAACTAGTACAACCACTTTGGAAATCTATCTGGTGCTATCTCAGAAAAATGGGAATAGGGCTTCCTCAAGACCCAGCTATTCCACTCCTTGGAATATACCCAGAAGATGCTCCAGCACACAGCAAGAAAATTTGCTCAACCATGTTCATAGCAGCCTTATTCATAATAGCCAGAACATGGAAACAGCCTAAGTGTCCCTCAGTAGAAGAATGGATAAAGAAGCTGTGGTACATATACACTATGGAATACTATTCAGCTATTAAAAACAAGGAATTCCCAAAATTTGTGGATAAATGGATTGAGCTAGAAATGATCATAATGAGTGAGTTAACCCATTGTTTTGATTCTTTTTCCTCCATTTTTTTAGTCACTTTACATCTCCAATCCCAGCCTCCTCTCTCCTCTCCTCCCAGCCCCACCCCTACCCCAGTTCCCCCTCTTTCCTCTCAGAGAAGGTGAGGTCCCCAAATGGTACCAATCCATCCTGGTATCTCAAGTCACTGTAGAACTAAGAACATCCCCTCATGGGGAGTAACAAGACAGCACAGCTAAAGGAAAGTGACTCATCAATAGGTAGTAGATCCAGAGAACCCCTACTCCTACTGTTAGGGTACCCACATGATGACCAAATGGCATATTTTATACATATAAATATATATATGTATATGATATAGGTTCTGTCCATGCAAACTTTTTGGTTGGTGGTTCAGTCTCCTTGAGCCCCCATGGGCCCAGGTTAGATTACTCCATAGGTCTTCTTGTGGTGTTCTTCATCCCTCCAGCCCCTCTATCCTTCCTCCTCCTCTTCCACGGCACTCCCTGATTTTGGGTCATTGCTTGGCCTTGGGTCTCTGCATCTTTCTGCATCATCTTCCAGACAAACTCTCTCAGAAGACAGTTATGCTAGACTGTCTTCAAGCATAGCATAGTATGATTAATAATGACAGTTGTTTTCTTCAGTTTTGGTTAAGTCCAGCTAACCTGAATTCCATACCATGATGGTGTGAGCCCAAATAAGCTTTTTTTACATCATGTTACTTTTTCAGGGTATTTTATCACAGCAACATGGGAGTAACTAAGATAAAGTTGGTTTCAAGAACTGAAGACATTGCTGAGATAAACCTGGCTTTTGGAATTGTTTACGGAAAGAATGGGGAAGATTTTTTGGAACACTGGGTTAGAGAGCAGAGTGTAATAGGAAGTTCTGGTGAGAGTTTGGAAAACAAGAATGCTAAGAGAAACATAGTGCAAGCCCAGCCCATGAAGATTCAGAGTAGAAATGAGACTTGAGGCTGTTTCGTAATTTGGCCAACCAATTGGTCTCAATTTTCCCTGGGAACCTAAGTATAATTCAGTTTAAAAGTAACAGAATAATTTGTTTGGTGGAAAAAGTTCCTTGACAAGGTAACATTTGGGTTGGTGATGAGAAATAAGCTGTAATTATTGAGATCATTACTAAAGAGAAACCTTTTACACTACACTAGTACAATATAAAAGGTGTCTTGAGGGCAAGAGTCCCACCCTTGGAGGCTCCATCTTTAGAAGACTCAATGCATTTAAGGGAATAAAACTTCAGCTGAAGGGTCCCCCTACTTGAATACAAATACCTAAAGAAATATTTGGCTATGGTCAGTCTGGAAGGCAGTTGTGGTGCAAGTAGACCAGGCTATGTCCTTAGCCAGTAGCAGACCTTAGCCATGCGGTACTAGTTTTAGAGGAAGGAAAAACAAAATGTTGAGGATGCCATGTTGCATGGCTCTAGACAGCTGCTAAAGCCAAGCATTGTATGATAGCTTTGTTTGGCATGTCAGCAAGGAGGCCGTAAGAGGTCCCTGCATAAAGCTGTGATGGTAACACCCAGTTGCTGTTGATATTACATTATGGAGAAAGTGCCAGAACCATGGAACATTCTCAGAACAAAGCTGCACACATGGAGTTCAGTTGGTGCAAGAAAGAGATTTCAGCCTACTAGAAGGGTTAGGCTCCCCAACTCTCTTGGGGCCTAGATGACTCTACCCCAGATGTCTAACGTGGAATCACAGGATTTTGTGATTTTCTCTGGTTAATTTTTTTTCCTTTGGTCTGATTATTCCTTACTACACACCATTTGTCCTTCTTGAAATGTTAATTCTGTGCTGTGGTATATTAGAATTAGGTAATGTGTTTTTGATTGTTCAGGGATTATATTTAGGAGATTATTAGTGTCTTGGAGGAAAACTCCGCACTTACCCTCCTGAGTGTGGTTGGAACTGGAGGACTTGGTATGAGCATGGCAGAAAGATGGCACAGCAATATGAAGGAAGCCTGCACAGAAGTCAGCCAGAAAGATTGTCTCAGGCAGGAGAACCCCGAACTTCCACTCCTGAGAGCCACTAATAGCATTTTTTGAATCTTTCAAACACTGTACAGAGTCCCTTTAATACAAATTAAAGACAAACAAAGGAATATTGTAAGGTTTTGTGTTGCTTTTGTTTGTAGTGTTAAGGAATAAATCCATGACTGTGTACATGCTAAGCAGAAGCTCTATCAGTAAGCCATATCCATTGCCCCTTCCTTATTATCTTGTCTTATCTCTTATGGAAAAATTGCTGAATTTAGATATAGAGTTGAAAATATCAACATTTGACACATTTAAATTAGTTTTAGGAGCACTATTTATGATACTTAAATTGATAGCTTTAAAATTTATGATTATACCTAGATGAGAGTCAAATGTACATTGGATGTTGGGTTACTTTACATCTTATTGATATAGAGAATAACCAGCTTCCTAAAATTATTCTTGGGTGAAGACATTTTTTAACTGGTATAACTATCTAATTTCCATGTATTTATGGTTCAATATTTTGAGGATATTTTTGTGTTAAGGTTCATTATGCAGTTGCCTACTTTCTAAATAAGAAAACTGTTTCTTAAATTTCTCCTAAACAGATGACTATAAAAACTACAATAAAAATTCAGAAGAGAGAGAGAGAGAATGAAAGAGAGAGAGAGAGAGAGAGAGAGAGAGAGAGAGAGAGAGAGAGAGAGAGAGAGACTTATTTTATTCAGTGTCCATCAAGCTTTCTTACAGAATTTTAATTTTTGAGTCATAAGATGAACCTTTTATGGTGCTGAGTCAATTGAGTAATTTGCATAATAATGAATTTTCCTGAGCTGCTGACATAAAATGTTTATGTCTGTTGTCTCCTGGACTGGAAAGTATAATATTGTGATTTTTTTTTTTATTTTGGGGGGAGGCTTAAGAATTTTTCAGCAAGAGAATTGGAACAAAGGTGGAGTGTTCCCCTCGCTCCACATCCTCAGCAGCATGTGCTGTCACTTGAGATTTTGATCTTAGCCATCCAGGCAGACGTAAGATGGAATCTGAGAGTCATTTTGATTTGCGTTTCTCTGATGGCTAAGGACATTGAACATATCTCTAAGTGCTTCTCAGCCATAAGAATTTCCTCTGTTGAGGAGTCTCTATTTAGCTCGGTACCACATCTTTTTATTGGGTTATTTGGTTTGTTGGTGTTTAATTTCTTGAGTTCTTTATATATTTTGTATATTAGCCCTCTGTCATATGTGGGGTTGGTGAATATCTTTTACCAATCTGTAGACTGTCATTTTGTTCTACTGACAGTGTCCTTTGCCTTACAGAAGCTTTTTCAGTTTCATGAGGTCCAATTTATTATGTATATCTAGGAAGCAAATAATGATGAATTCTCACGGTCAGTTCCCCTCTCCATTTCTTTTTTTTCCTAGGCGCATCCCATGTAATGGTGATGCCCACATTTAGGAAGGGTGTCCTCCATCAGTTAAACTAATCAAAAATGTCTTCTGGATATGTCCAGAAGCCTACCTAACTAGCCTAGCAATCTTACAAGAATGCTGCAAGCCTCATCTCCTAGGTGATGGTTCTTCATCCTGTCAACACCCAGTGTTTACCATTATACCACATTATGACTTTTTCTGAAAGTCATATGCATAAAATAATTTCAAAGCCACACAAAAGTGTTTGTAAACCACTTTCCTATACCCCTTTAACAATTTGCGGGCACAGGATGAGAGACATAACACATGAATGAAGTTCATAATATACAATTACATATATACCAATGTATGCGTATATGTATGTAAATATGTATACTCATATAAAGAAAAGCGGCATCTATATCAAAGAGTAGTTTAAAATATGATTAAATATAGCACAAAGCAGATAGGTTTCCACATTCCTTGTTGGTATATTATTGTTTTAGTGGTTTACTTTCAACAAGAAACTAAGTATAATTACAAGAAAAATAGAACATAATTCAAAAAAATTTGTGGAGTTATAAGTTTCAAACCATTGTTAAATCAGGTAAACTAAAACCACATGTAAATGATGAGATACCTACCAGACAATAAAAACCTCAGAGGCTCACGAGGGCTGAGTACCTCACCCATCCGATTTGTCCTTATTTGTCCTACGCCGTCTTGACAGCAAAATTGTTGTTCTTGGAATCTCTCAAGGGTCAAAAGATTAAACCAAAGCAATTCTTTTCCCTCTTCTGAGTTGTCAAAATACATTAAAAAGTCATGACCCATTAATTTAAAGTTTCATATTACTGAGAAATTTATCTGGAAAATAACAGAAAAAATAGGCAAAGTTTCTAAATAGTTGTGCTCACAGTCTTGTCATCTATTGCTGAGTGATGCTCAAATTTGTTCTCTTCTTTTCATAGCACAAATCATTGCTGTTATTACCGATTGTGTGAAAAAGATAATTGTGTGAGCTCAACTCCAAGGCACGCAGATAGTATCTTTATAATTATCAGTAAATATATTAGCTACTTATCAACAGGTAAGCCCATATGCAATCATATATGTGACTATGTATACAGGAAACTATAACCCTAATTCAGGAATCTTGTATTTATAAGGAATTTCAATGTATATAATTCCTATTTGTCATTCCATTCAATCTTTCTAATATTGATCCATTGGTTCTGTGTCAAAATATTTTCTGCACATGATGAGATGAGGAAAAATATTAGGAGCTAACTGTACTTGGCTGATGTTTGCTTTGCTTATGCTCAAGCCAAGGTGTGCAGTTGGTTATCCTCAGTCATATTGCCTTTCCTTCTTTGCTACTTAGTTACTATACTATTTAAGTTTAGAATTAAAGGCATCCTGCATGGTAAGTCAGAACTCAAAGGAAGAGTTATAGAACTAAAGCGGATCATGAAGAAGACTATGGGGAAATCCTTGACTTTGCCAGTCATTGACACCCATTGGTTAGGAGGGGGATGCACCACTGCAGCTTCAGCTCAGTCTTTAGACAGCGCACTGACAACTTATCAACTGCAAGTTCTTCTCTGTTCACTTATTTACCCAGTGAACAAATAATTTGTGATTTGGCTTAGCAGGCGGAGCACTTTCTGTACAAGCATGAAGAACTGAGTTCAGATCTCTAAAATCTACATAAAAAGGTGAGCATGGCCCTGAGTGCCAGTAACTCAAGTGCTTTTGGTAGGGCATAAAGAACAGAGACAGGATGGCCGGGTCCTCTGGCCACCACCCTAGCCCCACGCTCAATGTGAAATCTTGTCTCAAAGGAAGAAGCTAGAAAGTGATAGAGCAGGTTACCCAATGTCACCACCCCTGGACTCTGAAGTACCCACCCATGTACATATACAGAACATAACACAATACAGCACACACACACACACACACACACACACACACACACACACACACACACAATTTTAAAAAGACGTTTTGCATCATCTAATTGGTAGCTAGAACATAGAAAAGAGTCAGCATAGACACCATTCTTATGTGACGCTTCATTGGAAACCGTCAGCACTGAGACAAAAGAAACACTATTCCAGAAATGTATGCTCAGTAATGGAGACAACACTTGCCACACAGAAGTAAAAATTTTGAACTAGGGATAGAATCAGCAACAGACATAATGACAACTAAGCTTAATTGTAAAACTGAACTATCTGGTCTTCAACTCCATCAGAGACTTGAGAAGGAATAAAATTAACTAATTTTTGAGGCAGGAACTATTGAGGAGCTTAACCTGTCTTTATAGAGTATGGCCTTTGAATCTGCCTTCATCCAAGCTTGCCCATTTTTAGGCAGAATTCTGTCAGTGGCAGAAATGAAGACATCTTGCCCAGTGGCTTGTTTGCCACATTTGAAGCCATCTCCATAAGGAGGTTCTTTGATGGTCATCATCTTCTTTGAGGGAGGCTGGGTGTTGCCAAGAGTCAACCTGTCTTATTGTGAGTGAATATTTAAAATAGTAAAAAAAAAAATCTTTGACTGCCATATTCTGTAAGTCTCTGAGGTTTTTGAACCCCTTATCTAACTATTTTACCTTATCTATCTGTGGAATCATATCTATCTGATAAACCTGGAATATATATTTTTGTGATATAAATAGGTTAGTAATTGACATGACCGTGATTTGATGAACTCACAATTAATTTGCATAATTTACTTATCCTGAACAGCCTGCAATGGCACATTCAACGTATTGAAGGTAAACCTTGTATTCAACTTGAGTTGTATGGGAACAATACTTCATATTAGAGTAGAAATATAACTACAAACTAGAAGGCATTATTATAAGATCTCAAAGAAAAAAAAGCCAGGGGAGAAAAGTCATGATATACATAGGAGCCATCTATATGATATTTAAGTACAGGGAAATGTTTGTTTCAGTTTGTAAACTATAGGATATTAGAGAAAAGAAAGTAAATGGAAAGGGATGAATGGTGAAGGAGGAAATTAACAGTGACATGGAAAAGAAAATAAGAAGCTTGTTGTAGTAACTGAGTCCAGAGAGGACAATGAGGTAGGCTCTTGTGTTCTTTTTTTAATAATAAAAAATTAATTTTTATAATTTATTCATATTACATCATAATTATTATCCCCTCACTTGTATGCTTGTATCTTTTTATTCCTACCCTCCCTCCCTCTGCTACCCTATTCCTCTCCCCTATACCTCTGACAGAAGGGGACCTACTCCCTCACAATATGATCTCTTCCCCTGTGTGGGGAGGCCTGGGCAGGCACACAGAGGGCAGGGAAACAGGCTGCCCAGATGGTACCTGATAGGCTTTTGTGTTCTTACTTGGCCCCATTGTACAGGGTGGCATTCTCCTCTCACTGCCTCTGAGAAAGCCCATGCAGCAACTTCGAAAAGCTGACAGGACCCATAGCATGAAGTCCATTCTTCAGACAAGAATCATGAAGTGTCATGTATGTCTTGGAATCAAAATTCTACCATCTTCCTCAGACTCACTCGCAGGTGACTGTGTGGGTGGTTGAAACTGAACTTGAGTCCCCTTCAAGAACTTCCTGTTATGTAGACATTTAGAGAAGACCATGTTCATCGCTTCCTTCCTTGATATTGAGCACATAAAACTCTTCAATCTAGTACAACTTAACCAGAACAAAAGAAAACAAACTATTTTCTTAGTAACCAAGATAGTGCTTCTATTTAAGCCAGTGGGAACCCACCTATCTTTGTTGGCAACATTGACAACAACACGTTTCATGTACCTTCTTACTTTCTCAAGTCTACAGCCCTGTGCTGGTGAGCAGAGTAGGCAGTGGGAACCCAGAGTGTCTGTCATGGCTTCCTTGTGCTCTATCATGTCAGAAAACTTCTGTAATTATTTGACAGGCTGAGGCAGAAGCAGAACAAGTCCAAGGACTCCCTGCCACTTCCTGCCCATGTGCTAGGATTACTGGTGTTTGCCACCATAGCAAGCTGGCTGGTGAAAGTTTGTAAATGTTGAATCTTTAAAGGAACTTTCCTCAAGGTCCTTTTATAAATACAATAGAAAGAATGTATAGTAGTTCTTGTAAGAGAAAAAAGGGAAGGACAAAGAAAAGTTCAATAGATGAGCTAACTTACATATATAGAATTTTTCACTCTTTTTAAAAAGTTTATTTATTTATTTACTTTACATCCCAAAAACACCCCCTCCTTCATCTCCATATAATTCCACCATCCTACCCTCTTTCCCCCTCTCCCCTTCCCCTTCTCCTCAGAAAAGGGAGACCCCCCTCCCACAAATACACCCCTGCACATTAAGCCACATCAGGCCTGAGTGTATTCTCTTCCACTGTGGCCAGGCAAGGCAGCCCTGTTTGGGGGAAGTGATCCAGAAGCAGGCAACAGTGTCCATGTCAGAAACAGCTCCCACTCCACTTGCTAGGGGACCCACATGAACACCACGTTGCCAATCAGCTACATATGTGTAGGTGGCCTAGGTCCAGTCAATGCCTGCTCTTTGGTGCGTGCTTCAGTCTCTGTGAGCCCCCACGGGGCTAGGTTAGTTGGCTCTGTTAGTCTCCTTGTGGAGTTCTTGTGCCCTCATGGTCCTTCTGTCCTTCCCTCCACACTTCCACAAGACTACCTGAGTTACCCCATGTTTGGCTGTGGATCTCAGGATCTGTTTCTATCCACTATTGGGTGGGGCCTCTCAGAGGACAGTTATGTTAGGTACTTGTCTACAACATCAGAGTGTCATACTGTCAGGGGTTGGATCTCTACTGTGGTAATTTCTCATGTAAGCAAGGATCACCAATAGATACTAAATCTGAAATTAAAGCTACTGAAAAACAAGTTATTCACACAGCATGATGCGATGGTATAGATTATTAATTACAAACAGGACAAAAACCATTTACAATTAAAGGTCTGATAGGCACCCTCTTCAGCACACTGAATAAATAAAACATCACCAATAGTAGTGTGATCTAACATTTATATAATTCCTGATACGAGATATTAAACTTACAGCACTTTGGTAGGGAGACTTGAGCTGGCAGGGAAGTTAGTTAAAGGAACCAACTGTTGGTGAAGAGAGATTGGGGAGATGGAGATGGAGGAGAAAATAAATATTAAGACCCAGGCATAAATTGCAGTATGAAACTGTAAGGTATTCTAGCCCAGGAGAACTTTATTTTCCATCTATTCTTCTGTTTCTCCTGGTCCAACCCCAGTACTTTATTTAAAATGAAGTTCATTTTTTTTATTACAGATTACACCATGGTTGTTTTCATCTTTTATCAATAGCACATTTAAAAATCAACAAAGCAAGAAAACAACCTAACAAAGAAATATAAACAGTTCTGCATAACCTACAATAGAAAAATAAATCAATATTCAAGCTATAAATGGTCAGCAGGACCTGATTATTACTTCTTAAACAGTACTTGGGAAAGTCTAAGCATAAATTCCTTTGGGATTTAAGCCATTGGGTTTACATGATTGTCACAGCAACATATTGCAACTAAATATCCTTAATACAGAAAAAAATGACTTACTTCCAATCCCAAACCAAGAGGTGTGTTATTCATCTTTATCCAAGCCTAGGCTAACTGCTAAGGGGTCCTCTATTGTAAAATATCTGTAAAGCATGACCTTCCAAGCCTACCTTCTCTCGCTCTTAAAGCATATTATAAAGAAGATTTTGATTTATTATAAGAACAAGTTTTGCTTATCCACAGCTAACAATATCTAACCAGGTACTGTTATGTCCAAGTCCTAACTTTCTTTTCAAGCAGTTTCTGTCTGGCTGCTCACAAGACTCAGAGCCAAAACTCTCATTTTCTAAAGCCTTTGGCCAGATGCCTTCTTTCAACATCCAATATACAATTTCTAGTGTATATTTCATTAGGGTTGGATTCAAAGTGAGAAAGAGAGAAAAGCAGTTTTAGGAGAAAAAGTAGATTTAAAAGTAATTTTGAGGCAAAATTAGACCTGGACCATAGATAATATATAAGGGCAGTGATGATCAGCCAGAGATTTTTGGAACTTTGTCAAGCAAAGCCTCTATGACTTGTCCTTATGTCTCTGATACCAAAGGAGTCCCCATAGCTATTTTCCTGATCAGACGGGTTTTTTTGTTGCACTTGGTTTTGTTTTGTTGTTTTATTTTTATTTCAGATGAGAATCTACACATTCACACACACACACACACACACACACACACACAATATATATATATATATGCTCAAAATTTTTAGTTTAAATGATTCCCTGCTTCAGCTTCCCAAGTTTGGGAATTCAAGGGCACATTTCATGATCTGCAAAGCATAATACTATTAATATCTAGAAGAAAACAAAGAGGAAAGGGTGTGTATCTTTGTATAACTATTTCTTGGATGACATCAAAATAGTAATCAACTGAAAACTGATAAATTGTACTTTGTCAAGGTTAGAAATGTCTACATGTCAAAAGTTACAGTCACTAAAATAAAAAGGCCACATGCTGAGAGAAAATGCTTTAAGACAGATTTCTAAAAGGGCTTATGTCTCAAATATATGAACAAAAACTCATCAAAACATAATAAACTGCCTTAGAAGTTAACAAATAAGCAGATATTGTCTCCAAAGTTAGGTGATACCAAATAAATCTACAAAAGATGGTCATCAGTATTCATCACCATAGCAATGTGATTCAAGGTCACAGTTAGCCCTATGTGATACTTTTAGCATGGTTTCAAAACACACAAAATGATAATGTCAAGGACTGAAGATGCATACCAACAGAGTTTGATATATTACAAAGAAGAATGCCATGTAATGTGATCATGTTGCTGAAGTGTCAACTCCTTATAAAATAAGTATATTTCGCTATGATCTACCTGTCTGTATTTACCCAAGGGCAATACAAAATGCCAAACTGTCTGCAGGTATGTCTGTAGCAGCCCAAAACACAGGAAAATCTGAAGTGTTCCATGAGTATGGGTAAACAATTGATGTATCCTCATAATGGTTCACTTCTAAAGAACAAAAGGGAAGGAGTGGCCAAAATTGAGAGTAAATTTCACATGTAATTGGCTAAGTGAAAAAAGCCAGATTCAAAGGGTGGCATACTAGATGGTCCTACTGATTTGATGTTTTTGCAAAAATACAACTATAATGTTAATTCTTGAAAAGGGACATTTTTTTAGAAGAATTTGTAAACTAAGGATCATGGTAAAGTTTTGGAGGTAAAAGGAGTAATTTTATATCCTTACTGCTGTTATCTGTATAGTATCTATGTTTGTCATGACACAGATCTGAGTTGAGGAAATAGTTCAGTGACAGAACTTAGGTCAAGAGCACAGGGAAAAAAGAAACAAAAATGCCTCAGGAATCTAACCACCAAAGGTAAATTTTATTGAATGTAGTGTGAGTAAAAATCAAGAACAATAATGCCACTACTTGTCAGTTTTAACTAACACATCGCTTCATGGGAATTTATAGCATTAATGCCCATTGAGTAAAAAAGAATGTTCTGTAATAAATGATCTATGCTACCTTAAGAATTAATTGAGGGCCTAGAGAGATGGCTCAGTGGTTAAGAGCTCTGACTGCTCTTCCATAGGTCATGAGTTCAATTCCCAGCAACCACATGGTGGCTCACAACCGTCTATGGTGTGATCTGATGCCCTCTTCTGGCCTTCAGGTGTACATGCAGGCAGAGCATTGTATACATAATAATAAATAAATCTTTAAAGAAAGGAATTAATTGGGACTTTTTAATTTAAATTAAGTAAAAGGAAGACCATAAAGACAGCACAAAAAAATCTATTTGACAGGATATAGAAAATTGATATAGAATATGAGCCAAGACCTTCTTATGTCCAATCACAATGAGGATGACAAAGGCCATACAAAGAGACCTGTGGATCAGTTAATGAGACTCTAACAAAACACCAAGGCAAGTTCTGCTCCAATAATATTAATTGGGTACATTGAAATCACAATCAAGCTCAGTGACAGTGGGCTTGCCCAGCATGTGTGAGTTCATCTGCAGGAAAAGACAAACAGCAAATACATATGTATTTAAGAACCTAGTGAAATTTCAAAAGGAAAGAACTCTTCAGCCTTATTGAATGCCAGGATTCTAATTATCTGGATAGAGTAGAAAACTTTTCTATTATAGAATAGAATTCATATGCATAGAATAAAATATTCTATAATATTTTATGTTATCTATGATATTGTATGAAAAAATAATAAGTAGTGATCTATCATCAGCGATGAGAAAGAGTTGTGTTTTTCCTGGACTAGTCTTCACCTGTAACCCACACTGGCCTTCAGATCACAGCCTTGCTGCCTCACCCTCCTGTGTGCTGAGGCTACAGATGCATGCTTCTGCACCCAGATGGAGGAGTATATCACCCTCCTCCAATCTCTGCAAACTATAGCTATGGCTTCCTAAAATTAAGTCCTGTGTTCAAAGTCATTGGTACACACTTAATGAGGGCAGATGTGAGATATATATATTTTGTGTGATAACAGAAATCCACCTATTTTGAGTGCTCAGTTTGTTGAGTCTGGTGCACGAGTATCATAAGTATGGTTCATTTCACCACCCCAAACGTCTCTGCTTGGTTCAGTCCTCCATCCTACTATTATACCATTTAACCCTGTAATATGCTCAAGTCTCAGACTCGGGAAAACACTAACTTGTTAGTCCCTGAAGCTTAATCTTTTCAAGAATTTCCTTTCATGTTTTCATTGTGGTAAAATACCTAATGTGAATTCTACCTTTGGAGAAATTTAAAAACATTTAGTTAACCTTGTTTAACCTTGAAACATTGTCCTACTATCCCATCTTATTGTCTATATTTGGGAGTCTAAGCCTTTCAGTTTCCTTCAGTAAGTGGATTCATGAAGAAATTGTCCTTCTGTGACTGCCTCATACAGATCAGTTAGAGCATTTACCAAGTTCAATTAGGCTTTGGGAAATGGCATTGCTTACCCCTTTTAAGGCTAAATTACAATATTAATACACACACCGCACATTTTCTTATCCACTCATCCATTGATGGACATTTCAGTTGTCTCTGTCACCCATAAGGGGAAGGACTACTCTTTAAGACGCTGATTCAATTATGTTGGACCAGTGCTTGGAAGAAAGTTTACAGGACCATTTATGATCATTTTATTTTTATTTTTTAAAGAGCTTTTTACCCTATTTTCCATAGTGTATATACCATTTTAACTCTCTAAAACAGTGTACCATACTTCTGATTCTATTGCATTCTTACCAATACTTTCTGATTTTAGCTAATCAAAATTTAACCACATTTTATATTATGAACAAAATGTAATATATTAGATAATAAAATATATATATTAGATAATATAGGCTATGTAACACATCATAGAGTAAATATTTAACACTAACTCTACTATAAAATTACAAAATGTTCTAATCTGTTTTCCCCTGAGGCATTGTTACCACTGCACCTGGTTCATGACCAGGAAAGAACTAAGCCAACTCTATGCCAGGTAATGTAATGTACACTCAGAAGCCTAGGGAGCCCTTTCTTTTATTTAATTTTGTTAATTTGTGGCAATTCTAGAAAGCCATAAATTTCCTCCTGAATTTTGTAATTATTTACAAGCAAAACTGGAAATAGACTTTTAGTGCAAAAATTGATCATTGTGCCATTTTGTATTATTGTTTCAATATTAAGCTACCTCTTAGTTGTCTAATCTTCACACTCAGATGGCAGGCACAGAGAGTCCAAATAACAAATATTTTGTATGACTCAAATGAATCCCTGATTTTGAAAGGCAAGAAATTGTGAAAATTAAATTATGCTTAGAGACAGTTTTATCCACAGCACAAATGCCAGAAATTAGCTGTTTGGGGGCAGAGTGATGTGACAGGAAACAGCACACTGAGTTTACTGGATGTGAAGTCGCCAAATGTCTCTTGGTTTTTAGAAATGCTCTTACTGCCAAAGAAACTTGAAACATCAACTGAAAATCATGTCTTGTGTCTCTCTCACTGTTGTGGAAAGGAGAGGTAGGGAGTTGTCACTAGAGATTCTTAAAAGCAATTCTCAAATTTTGACTTTCCTAATTAATTTCTTCCTGGTCCCTTATTGGGGTCTTCCTTTATGCTATGAGACAATAATGCATCTCAAAAGAAAACAGCACTTCACGACGACGTTCTTTGTCCCTTGGGTCTAACTGATGATGGATTTCCAGAAGTAACTTGTCACATGCATTAGCCTGGAGCAGCAGATGGACAATTAGTTTAAAGTGGAACCCAATGAGCATTACTTTCTAAGATGATGGTTAATTTGCCCACAGTAGTTTTGTGACTCAAAAGGCTTTGCCTCCATCTAGACATAATAACAACAGAAAGAAGTCCGTCATCTTTCTGTGTGTTAGTAGTGATCACTATTTTGGAGGGCACGCAGGTCACAGTATGAGTTCTGCCCTTTTAAAAATAAACTATCATATCCTTCTGAAAATATTTTTTAAAATATTAATAAAGTTTTCTTCTTATTCTGACCAGTAGATGCTGCTGTGTAAAAACAGGCATGGACTACCTGGAATAGTACAATTAGGAGTTACTAATGTTGAGAAATGACCACTTAAATTTTGAGGCAGAGGCTTCAACTAAGACTTCACCTTATTTTTTATTGTAATGTGTTTCTCTATATTATTTATTAATTAAAGTTGAGCCTAACCACAGTATCATCAATAGTTAATTCCTCTTTGGGATCTGTATGCATTTGTGTGATTAAATGTCTGTGCTTTTGCTTATGGAACCCACAAGCTGCTGTTCTGCACAGAGGCTAGAGCCCATTATGGGATTTTCATAAGGCATTCACAGTCATCTTCTCCTGAGTGTGTCTAACCTCTGATGCTCCATTATGTAGGAAGAGAAAAACAAACCCTCTATCCACACTTTGTGGCATTTAAGAAAGCACATTTGTGGTTGAGTAGAGCTTTCTGTGTGTCCTTTCGGCATTATTTTTATATTTCTTTTTCTCCCCGAACCACAGAGATGAGTGATTAGAAGGGATGAGCTATATGAAGCTGCTCAGCAGGATGAAGGAAAAGAGAATGCTTTTATTCAAGGCAGTGAGTTCATCTTGATGAACTAAAGCTACCAAAAAGTCATTTCTTCCTGGCCCAGGAACTTCACATAACTTCATATAACTTCACATAAATCACTTCTTCATGGTCCCGGGAACTTCTGCTAGGTTGGCCTTGTGCCCATGCAAATCAGCAGGGTTCTTTGATTGTCCCAACATCTTCCCCTATGATTTAGAATAGGTTTTCAAACTTTCTAATGCTGCGACCCTTTAATGCAATTTCTCATGTGGTGACCTTCAATCGTAAATTACTTTGCTGCTACTTCAAAACTACAATCTTGCTACTGTTCTGAATTGTAACGTAAACATCTGCTATTCAGTATATCAAACGTGACCCAAAAAGAGGTCATGACCCATTGGGCAAGAGCCACTGCCTTAGAAAGAGAGTCTAGGTGTCTATTTTATTATAGCAGGTGCATAGATTACAGTGGGAGGTGTGTTCTCTCAGCTGGTGCTGGAGAGCGTGCAGTGTGTGCACAGACTCAGCTTTGAAGTTACCATCACACAGCACATTGGCCATCCCTAGTCACCTGGTAGACAGTGGAGGAAATGTGCAGAGCCAGCAGAATACTATTGTCTATGTCCCAGATGACGTTTTGAGCAAACAGTATCTTCCTCCCACCATGAATAGACCACATTTTCAAACATCTCACATAAAATTTCATTGCAGGATATTTGGTCCTATTGTGAACTCAGAGATTGTGAACTGTGAAAACCTGTTTCTAGCTGTGGAGTGGCTCAGCCCTAGAACATGCCTTTAATCCAAGAGCCTTCTGTTTATTATAAACAGGTCATTGCAGCTTGGCTCAGCCCTAGCACACACCTCTAATGCAAAAGCCTTCCATAAATAGGATTAAATAAAGTTAACCCTATGTCAAGAGGTGAAGCTAGTAACCAGCTGACAGAGATTAAACAGAAAGGAAGGACTTTGAGTTGAAGGGTATTTAAGACAATGTGGAGACAAAGGGGCTTTCGCTTTTTCCTTCTGGGACCTGAGCTGAGTAGGAAGGCTTTTCCCTTCTAGGACGCCTGCTGACTAGGGAGATCAGCTGAGTGATTTCTCTGCCTCTCTGAGCTAGTAGGTTTTTCACCTCAATATCTGGCTTTGAGTCCTTACTGGTAAAATTAAGTGTTTGGTATTTTCATTCTTTCATAATAACAACAGCAAAAATCCATCCAGAGACTAATTTTGAACACTTAGGTGTCTGGATGTTGTACAGTCATCTATAATGTCTAGATTCTTCTGAAACTCCTCTAGGTTCAGAGATATGGACTAAAATGACGCATCTCTGTGTTTTCTAGTGGGAGGGATAATAGAAGACTCTAATTGGGAAGAAAAGTAGACCAAGGTAATAACGCCTTTTTTGTACCAAGTTCAAATTCCACTGAACACTCTCACCTGGAGTGAGAAAGGACCTTCATTTCTTAATGGTCACTTCCTTCCTCTTCTTTGACTACAGCACTGGAGGGAAATGACTACCATTTCCAGGTATGTACAAATTTTTCAGGGCAATTCCTGCCTGCAAATCTTCAGCATCCTGTTTTCAATGATGTTCACCGGTACATACTGCTTCTCCTTGTTAGAAGTGTGTATGTCCCTTTCCATGTCCATCTCTGGGCTTATCATCTGTGGGGCCAAGAGTATACAAGACATGCCAGAAACCAGACATGTGTGGCATGGGCTCTGGACTCTGCCTTTCCTGTTTTGCTACATTGACTGGGGACATACAATAAAGAAAGCACAGGGCAGAGGCACAGCTAATCCGTGACGGTCATGACATGTGAAAGAGAAATAAGCCTAGACAGTTATAAGCCAAACTGGCCTTTTATAGAATTTTGCCAAGGCTTAACTATCCTATCTCAAAACCTGCCTAACTCTTAGAGTCGTTTCCATTGTCACATCTCAGTCTGGTGGCTTTTCTGGCAATATAATTGCTATGACAGGACAAGTGCATGCCAAGTTTCCTCCATCTTGAATTCTTGCTATAGTCGTTTCAAGTTTTACTGGATTTTGACTTTCTAGATGGAGAATTCCATGAAAAATTATTTGACTCTTCTCTAGGAACCCGATGCTCCCGCTAACTTACCTTAGCTTCTGTTAAACTGCTTGCTTGTGCAAGCCTCCCCCTTGTGGCCTCAGAGAAGATAAAAGGATGCAGGATTTGCCTTTTAAAGTTCCTTGGTCTAAATGTTTGGTGCTACAATTGGCTCCAAATACCTGAGTGTAGTCCCAGCCAGCTGAACTGAGGACTTTGATTTGACTCTAAACTGTGGCAGAAGAGTCATCTCTGATGGATTCGTAGGGTTTAGTGTAATTCACTCTAGTTAGTTTGATGTGCCAATGAATCCACACAACTTCTTCATTCTAATATAAGGAATTCTCCTTTTCTTTCTCATCCCTGTATCCTTTTCCTTTCTCCAAGGTTGATGGCAGTGACTTGAGTCCCTTATGGTTTCAGTGAAAATATTTTGATATTAGTTTATTTCAGTAAGTTTATTTTCCCCCCGTGCATTTTAATTTGTTAAAACAATTGTCCTCAAAGGGGCTTTTTACAGTCTATGACTTCTGGTGTCAATGTCATTGATTCTTCTGATAGTTCAAGTTCTGGCTACTCTATTTAATTCACCTACAAATTGACAGCTTCATTATTCATTTTTCGTACCACAACTTGTGAAGACCAGGAAGCATCCTGCATACCTTAATGTAGTCTCATGTTCCAATCTCATCTCAAGGAGCCTTATTAAGTGTGTTATGGGTCACCTCCCATATTGTCAAGGTTTCCACCTTACAAGATCTTTTATTTGTTAAGACACTGATTAATAACAGAAATCAAATTAATTCTAAAAATTTTTATATTTATTACAAGTAGTCATCTCTATACCTTGGTAACCATTTCCTCAGCTATAAGCAAATCATTTTATGTGCTTTTGAGTACTTATGTAACTACTTGTTATACCATCAAATCTTTCCTGGTACTAATGTCTTAGTATATTTTCTATTGTCATAACTAAATAGTATAGGTTGACTCATTTACAAAGAATAGAGGATTGTTTTTCTTAGATATGGATTGGTGGAGAATAGTTTATAATCAAATAAAGGGAAGCTCAACCTCAGCAACAGAAATTTAAGTAGAACATGAATGGAGGCAGTCTCCCCAGGGGAGTAGAGACTGTGTTCTGAAGTGCAGGGGGCCTGAAAATTTAAAGAGCATAAAGGAGAATTTGGGGGACAGCAGATACTTTATCATATGGTGACCTTTCTGTTAGGTACCTCCTGAATCCTAACTGCATGTAGATGGTCTCAATACTGTGTTGGATTTCTTGTCAGGCAGATGTTCTTATTGATATACCAGATATTCTTATTGGTATGTTGGGGGTTTCTTGTCCTTTTGAAGCTCTTTGTTTTAGGTCATTACCTCCTTCATTCCAGGCCCAGAAAACATAAAATGGAAAAAGGGCTGCTTCCAGTTTGGTAGGTGCAGAGCTGAGCTTCCAGGGTCTGTTTTCAGGACCTAAGAGTGCACCATGGGTTTGACTTCATGCAGCAGAAGAGTTTTGGTTTGATCTTTTGATGTGAACCATGCTGCTGGCATCATGAGCTTTAGGAGAAACTTTGGGGAAAAATTAATTAGATAGAGATGTACAGCATGAGTCCTGTGAAACTTGAGATTAGGGCACCCAGTAAGAGACTCGCATAGCCATTGTCCTAATGTGGACATAGTGATGCCAGTTACGTGATCCAAGAGGAACTTCTGTAAAAAGTTTGAAAGACAGCTAAAGCATAAATTTGAGGGTAAGAAGGAGCAAAGGAGGGATTGAAAGAAGGAGTCAGATTGGAAAGGAACCAAAAGCCCATCCAGAAGAGGAGGTTTTTGTTGATCATTTTCCCACAGATCTGCCTAAAGTAAAGACCTTGAAAAGCACATTTGTTCATTTGCTTGCTTGCTTGCTTGCTTGTTTCTGAGACAGGGCCTCTCTGTGTAGCCTTGGCTGTCCTGGACTGGCTTTGTAGACCAGACTGGCCTCAAACTCACAGTAATCTGCCTGCCTTTCCCTCCAGAGTGCTAGGATTAAAGGCAGTTGTGGTCAAAATATTGTAAAAATCATACAGTGTGTGTGTGTGTGTGTGTGTGTGTGTGTGTGTGTGTGTGTGTGTGTGTGTGTATACTTAAATACAAATATATTTAAAATATTTTTTTAAAAGGAGGGTGATTGTTCAATACAAAAAAAAGCATGTCCTGGAATGGGAGTAATGTCAGGTCCCAGCCCACGACAAAAATTGAATCAGGGTTCACCTGAAAGAGGGAGTAGGGATTGAAAGTAGGATACAGAGACAAGAGAAATAACAAATCAAGCCAGGAGATTTCTAATCATGATTCATTTTATTGCCAACTAGCAGGAACATATATAGGGCAAGGCCAATAGGATCTATTCTTATCTCACTCACCCTAGCCCCCAGGCAAGAATGCAATAGCCTAAATTGCTCCCTGTAGAACTTCCTAGTTTTCTGAGTAGTTCCTTGTAAGAGCTTCCTAGATCCTCTGGGTGGTTCCAAGTTGAGACTTCTCTACTTCTTTCAGAGGTAAATAGTCCAAGGATGGCCTAGAACACAAGACCTCGTGGTGAGGTAAAGGTCAGCAACTCGAAGGTCACAGCATACAGCCTAAGCACAGGATTTCTGACATGGCAGAATTTGGCTTGGGTTCCTACAGAGTAATCTTTTTGTTTTGTTTTGTTTTGTTTTTGTTTTTTTGAGACAGGGTCTCTCTGAGTGGCCTTGGCTGTCCGGGACTAACTTTATAGACCAGGCTGGCCTCGAACTCACAGCAATCTGCCTGTCTCTGCCTCCCAAGTGCTGGGATTAAAGGCATGTGCCACCACATTTAGTGTTAATTTGTATTCTCAGCAATAGTTACAATGTTCTAGAGCCAGAATTAGGAAAAGGATTAAGAAGAAAATATCTTGATCATAATTGTATGGTCATGTACATCTTATACTTTTTTTCCTCCTTTATTAATTTATTCTTGTTACATCTCAATGGTTATCCCATCCCTTGTATCCTCCCATTCTTCCCTAACTCCCATTTTTCCCTTATTCCCCTCCCCTATGACTGTTCCTGAGGGGGATTACCTCCCCCTGTATATGTTCATAGGGTATCAAGTCTCTTCTTGGTAACCTGCTATCCTTCCTCTGAGTGCCACCAGGTCTCCCCCTCCAGGGGACATGGTTAAAGGTGACGCACCAGAGTATGTGAGAAAATAATATCCCACTCTCCACTCTACTGTGGAGAGTTTTCTGTCCATTGGCTAGATCTGGGTAGGGGCTTAAGGTTTACCACCTGTATTGTCCTTGGCTGGTGCCTTAGTTTGAACGGGACCCCTGAGCCCAAATCTGCCTATCATAATGTACATCTTATACTTAAGAGCATATTTAAATTTTTTAAAATTTAGAAACTCACGTTAGCTGTCCCAAAGAAAGAATCAGGATCATTAGCCATTTCTATTTGCTCTATCTTTGTGATTACATCAATTAAATATACCTTTTGTCTTTTACTATTAGTTTATTACTTAACATTTTTGTTTCATTATCAACAAAATGAATATGGGCCAAGGTAACAACTATATGAGCACTTAGTTGTAAGTCAGTATACAGACATACAGACAATATATATTATATATAATGATGTATATGATATAGTTTAAAAAATGTTGAATGCTATTGTTCATTGCAATTATATTTTGTATAATCCTAATTGTTAAAAAGGAATCTTAATGTGGGGATCTTTAGGCAATGTATTGTTAGACTGAACAAAAAAATTAATACATACCAGTGAGGAGCAAAGAAATCTTAAGGGCTGTGTGATAGGGTTTGGAAACAGGTGGGTGAGGGCAGTTTCTCTCTCAGTTAGAGGGAAATGGACCCAAAGACCAGCAAGAAATATCAAAGACCCAGCAGAGCCTGCAGCTCTCTGGCATCAACTTACCTAGCATTGGCAGTTTATCCTTTCAGTCCTTGTTGGGGTCTGTGTTTGTTTCATCAACATTCAGCCCTAGGACATCTTAAATATCCAAGTGTTAAGTCCCTGTATTAGGTTCCTGGGATGCGTTAAAGCTCAGTGTTTAGTCCCTTTGTTAAGCTTCCTCTTAGAAGACAGTCAACAATGATATGGACCAGAACTATCTTTTTGTTCTAGGAAATATTCAAGGAGTTCCTCAGAAGGAAAGAGGTACCAGATATCAAGTGGATGCTAGCATCTGAAAGAAAGAGGGGGTAGAGGTGAAAGAGGGAGAGAGAGAAAGAGAGAGTTTAGGAAACTGGGTTTAGAAGTTGGAGCTGAAAAACCTGATATGCAGAAATGGCAGAACAAAGAAAGGACAGGAGTGGAGAGTTGAACAGGAAGACCTCAGACCATTTTCTGTTTTGTCTGATGAAGTTATAAATCAATGATTTGAAAATTAAAAGCACTGCATTATGACAGGTATGATTCTTCTCTAATTGATATTCAGACCAGATCAGAATGGATGGCTTCATGAGAGTCTTGGATTTGAAGTTAGATCTAAAATTTTGAGGTTAGATGTTAGACAAAGCGAAAAGTGTTCTTTACCTAGAGAAGCAGGGTAAAGGGAGTTTACTAACTTTCCCCAAGTACTCAACTCACCTGGGATCAGAGAGTAGCTGGAGGAAGGAGCCTGATTTGCCAAAGAGGGAAATCTCCTAACTTGTGGAATTCAGCTGGGGAAAGCCAAGGGACTTCCAGAACTCTTGAGAAGGCATACATCTTGGGGTACCTACAGACACTGGCCAAATCCCTTGGTGTGGTGGGCGTGGTCTGAGAGACAAACAAGGAAGGACTTCTGTTCTGGAGTCAAATAGAGAGAAGTTAGACAGATGGATAGATAGATAGATGGATAGATAGATAGATAGATAGATAGATAGATAGATGAGGGATAGATAGATAGATAGATAGATAGATGAGGGATAGATAGATAGATAGATAGATAGATAGATACTAGATAGATGATTGACAAATAAGCTGATAGACGCTATAGTTGTTTTTATAAAACTGTTTACTTCTCCTAGTTTACCTCTTAACTTGGCTAGTGCACTAATAATTGAGACTTTTTTATATTTATTATAAAGCTTTACAACACAATCTTGAGCAGTTTCAGTCTGTTCTTAACCCTCTATGATATCCTGACTCCATCTTTGGCATAATCTCCAAGTTGTTTTTTAGTTCTTTCTTTGCTCCAACTAAGTCATCTTCCTCTCTCCTGCACCTCTGCCTGTGGCTGAATCCCTGTCTCCACCCCTCCTTCCTTTTCTAACTCTTCCTCCCTGACTGGCGGGAAATTCATTCCTATTCTCTCCCCCTGTTCATTGATTGCCTGTAAGATGCTTTATTGACATATTAGGAGGACAATTGAGGAGCAGAGTTTATATAACTTTTAGACAGGAATTCACAGAAGAATGTTTGCAGTAGGTGGGGGTACAGAAATCAGCATTTGAATTACACAATAACCTTACACCATCAGCTAGAGATGATACATACATACATACATACATACATACATACATACATACATGATAGATAGATACATAAATAGATGAGAAAGAGATGATGGATAGATAGATGATGATGATGATGATGATGATAGATGCTGGATAGATAGGTAATAGAGAAAGATAGATAATAGATAGATATATATAGAAAGATGATAGATAAATGATAGATACATGGGTAGATACCTATATATATAGATAGATACATAAATAGGTAATTAGGAGGAGGAGCCAAATTGAGTTTAAATGGCACGCCAATAACACCTCAGAACAAGACTTGTACCCTTATGTAGACAAAGGCAGCAAAATGCAGAGGTTTCAGCTCCCTCTGAACTTCCTGTAACTGCTCATATATCCTCTGATGTGTGACATAAACATTTCCATTTGTTTTTCTGTATTCTCCAAAGTGATAATTAAATTAAATATACTATGGCAGTAGCTTGACAGCAGCTGCCAATCAGATGGGAGAAAGAGTAAGTGTTATAAACATAAAACAGAGAAGTTACTAGACTCAAAGACAACAACGCACTTTATTTATTCTTTGAAAGTTTAATAACTATACCTTATATCTTGATCATATCTACCCTGTACCCTCTCACTCCTGTTACCCATACCCTCTCCTAACACATCCTCCTCCCTCCCAACTTCATGTTCCAGTTTTCTAAGGCTTTTTATTGAGCACAATTCCTTCTGCCTATGTGCATGTGGTGTGGGGTCATTTTCACGGACACAGATAACCAGAGTAGATACCATGAAAATAAAGGAGACTATTTTCCAGTAACCATGAACTGCCAATAGCTCCTTAGTTAGAGGTGGGGGCTTCAAAAGTCCTTCCGCCTGTATGCTGGAATTTTTAACTAGCTTGATCTGGTGTAAATCTTGTCCAGGTATCCCAGCTTTCTTCCTATTACTATGATAAACACCATGACCAAAAAGCAACTTGGGGTAGAAAAGGGTTTACTTGGCTTACATATGCAGAACACAGTTCATCACTGAAGGGAGTCAGGGCAGTAACTCAAGCAGAAACCATAGAGGAACCCTGCTTACTGACTTGCTCCCATAGCTTGCTCAGATTCTTTTCTTCTATCACACAGGACCACTTACCTGGAGCTGTCACTGCAAACAGTGACCTGGACCCTCCCACAGTAATCACTAACCAAATAAATATTTCTCAGAGACACCCATGGGGCAGTCTGAAAGCGGCAGTCCCTCAATGGCGATTCCCTCCTCCCAAATACGTCTAGGTCGGTGACAAGGTGAAAAGAACCTCAGCAGCATAACAGGTAACACATCTGCTGTGAGTTCATGCGTGCAACTGCCATGTCGAATCCAGAGGATAGCATTTCACAGATCTCCTGCCCCACATCCTCTGGCTCTTACAGTCTCTCCATCCTTCTTCTGAGGTATTCCTTGAGCCTCTTTTTTTTTTTCCTTTTTTTTAAATTAATTTATTCTTGTTACATCTCAATGGTTATCCCATCCCTTGTATCCTCCCATTCTTCCCTCCCTCCCATTTTCCCCTTATTCCCCTCCCCTATGACTGTTCCTGAGGGGGATTACCTCCCCCCTGTATATGCTCATAGGGTATCAAGTCTCTTCTCGGTAACCTGCTGTCCTTCTTCTGAGTGCCACCAGGTCTCCCCCTCCAGGGGACATGGTCAAAGGTGAGGCACTAGAGTTCGTGTGAAAGTCATACCCCACTCTCCACTCTACTGTGGGGAATGTTCTAACCATTGGCTAGATCTGGGTAGGGGTTTAAAGTTTTATGGCCTGTATTGTCCTTGGCTGGTGCCTTAGTTTGAGCGGGACCCCTGGGCCCAAATCTGCCTATCATAATGTTCCACTTGTAGGCTTCTAGGACCCCCTGGATCCTTCTACTTTGCCATTCTCCCATGCTTCTCTCATCTAGAGTCCCAATAGAATGTCCTCCCTCTTAAGGTAGTTGGCACAGGAGTCCCGTCTAAGGCAAAGCACTCACAGCTCATTATTCTCACTGCTTTTTCATCAATGTGTCTCTGCACTAAGGACTACCCACTAAATAAAAAGCTGATTTAGCAAAGGCTGAAAGCAGCAGAAGTTTATAAACATAAATATTTAGAAGTTAGTTGGACAGCACGGCTGTTGGCACATGGCTATTGTTTTTTGTTTTATGTAGATTTTTAAGACCATAAAAAACTTGTTAATGCTACCCTGACTGACCACACAGCATAATGTAAATAGCAGTGAAAAGGACAGGACAAAGAGACAAAACGGTCAGGAAGATGAATGAAGACAGAAAGAATTCAGGATTTACAACAGCAAATTTAATCTCTTCTTAGCTGTGGTTCCTCAACTATGTAAAAAAGACTGGGCCATGTTTTCCTGTGTCAGGTCTAACTTCAGTGCACAATGGTTCCGTGATGGACAAGACAAACTAGAAATAAAGCAGCTTTTGATAGTTTTTATTAATCTAAATTTTTTTAAAATATTAGTTTTATCCAATTGTCGACCATCACTGTATTTTAACAAGGTTTCACTTAGAGCGTTCATTTATTGATTAGGTTTAGATTTACACGAAGGTCATTTGATAATTAACAGTGTCATTCGCAAGTTGCCCATAGTCTGATTTAAATATAGATTTTATTTTTGAATTGACATTGGACATTTGATACTCCTTAAGGAGATAACACTGTCCACATTAACTAATTTATATACTTTTTGCTGTGAGAAATTTATTTCCAATGACCCATGAATTGTCAGGAATCAATTTACATTGTTCTAATGTTTCATTCACATAGTGATTACCACCCACTAACCGTTAAAAGTGTGAAGCTAAATGTAACTTATTCCCTAAATGTAACTTAAGTATCTGTCATCTCATGTATACAGATGATATTCAGTGCTACTTACAAAAGTAAAACTGCTAATATGTAGTGGATGTAAACATGTTTTTGTTTTTATCCCGAGGGTGGGATGTGAAATAGACTTGTGTGAGGGGGTTTGTCCACTGGAAGCCGACTTGTGAGAGAACAGGTGATGTTTGTCCACTAGAAGAGGAACTGCCTCTTTCAGGGGCATGGTCTTTGCCAACTGACAAATGTCCTAGTACAGACTCTGAGAGGAGCCAAAACAAGAGGTTTGGCTTTTTGGTTTTGGTATTGCTTCCCATCATGCGGCTGTTCACTGCTCTACTTCAAAACATTCCTAGAAATTCTCCAGAGAACGCTTCGAGGTTCTGGGTTCCAGCTGCTGCTCCAGATTCCAGCTGCTATAGTTGCAGCCACCTTTGCTGAAATTCTGGTTTGCTGTTTAATGGGTCTGCTGGCATCCTCTCAGAGCATATACTAGGATGTTTATCACTTGGCAAAGACCATGCCTCCAAAAGAGGCGGTTCCTCTTCTAGTGGACAAACATCACCTGTTCTCTCCTAAATCTGTTTCAAGTGGACAAACACCACAGTCCCTCACACAAGTCGGCTTCACAACCATCCCACACTTGTAATCGAAATAAAAACTTATTTACATCCAGGATATTAATATGTGAAAATAAGCTATGCAAAATCATGTAGTTAATGGCAGAAATGTAATTTTGTTTTAATTCACAGGGAGGCTGTTAGCAGGCAGCTGTGTCATCTTCTTCAAAGATCTAGCTCTTAAGCACTGTAGATTTTCCTTTCAAGTGGCTAACCACAAATGAGCTAATGTCTGCTCTGTGTGTGTGTGTGTGTGTGTGTGTGTGTGTGTGTGTACTGCTCAGAAATGAACCCATGATTTTTTGCATGCTCATCAAGTGCTCTGTTACCTCCCACATCCCTGCATCCTCAACCTATCTCTGATTTTTGTATAGTTGTGCTATCAGCACCAATTGATGCAATATTAGTAGTTGATTTATGCATTATTTCAGAAATGTTTAATTATAAATTTACTTACTGAGGACTTTAGGTCTTAGTTTAGCTGAATTTTAAAAAACAACCTGTATTGTGCTTTGAAATATAATTTTGATACTTTCCTTCTTTCATGCAATATATCCTTCTTTCTTCTTTTTAAAATATATTTTATTAATTTATTCATATTACATCTCAATTGTTATCCCATCCCTTTTATCCTCCCATTCCCCTCCTTCCCTCCCATTTTCCCCTTACTCCCTTCCCCTATGACTGTGACTGAGGTGGACCTCCTTCCCCTGTATATGCTCATAGGGTATCAAGTCTCTTCTTGGTAGCCTGTTATCCTTCCTCTGAGTGCTACCAGGCCTCCCCATCCAGGGGACATGGTCAAATATGGGGCACCAGAGTTTGTGTGAAAGTCAGACCCCACTCTCCACTCAACTGTGGAGAATGTCCTGTCCATTGGGTAGATCTGGGTAGGGGTTTGAAGTTTACTGCATGTATTGTCCTTGGCTGGTGCCATAGTTTGAGCAGAACCCCTGGGCCCATATCTACCTGTCATAATGTTCTTCTTGTGGGTTTCTAGGACCCTTTGGATCCTTCTATTTCCCCATTCTCCCATGCTTCTCTCACTTAGAGTCCCAGTAGGATGTCCTCCCCTCTGTCCCACTTTCCTGATAAGTGAAGACATTAATGGGACATGCCCCTTGGGCTGGTGTCCAGATATAAATGAGTATATACCATTTGAGTCTTTCTGCTTCTGGGTTAACTCACTCATTATGATCATTTCTAGTTCAATCCATTTGTCCACAAATTTCAGGAATTCTTTGTTTTTAATAGCTAAGTAGTATTCCATAGTGTAAATGTACCACAGTTCCTTTATCCATTCTTCTACTGAGGGACACTTGGGCTGTTTTCTGGTTCTGGCTATTATGAATAAGGCTGCTATGAACATGGTTGAGCAAATCTTCTTGTTGTGTGCTGGAGCATCTTCTGGGTAGATTCCAAAGAGTGGAATAGCTGGGTCTTGAGGAAGCCCTATTCCAAATTTTCTGATATAGCTCCAGATAGATTCAGATAGCTTCTGTAAGGCAGGAGACACTGTCAACAGAACAAAGTGACAGCCTACAGACTGGGAAAAGATCTTCACCAACATCTGACAAAGGTCTAATATCCAAAATATATAAAGAACTCAAGAAATTAAACACCACCAAACCAAATAACCCAATTGAGAAATGGAGCTCAGAACTAAACAGAGAATCCTCAACAGAGGAATACCAAATGGCTGAGAAACACTTAAAGAAATGCTCAACCTCCTTAGTCATCAGGGAAATGCAAATAAAAACAACTCTGAGATTCCATCTTACACCCAAAGATGTCAAAGATCAAAAATTCAAGTGACACCAGATGCTGGTGAGGATGTGGAGAGAGAGGAGCATTCCTTCATTGCTGGTGGGAATGCAAACTAGTGCAGCCACTTTAGAAATCTACCTCCTTTTTTCTTTACAACAAACTACAGATCGTGTAAGCAGATCTATTTTCACTGATGGTCATGTTTTTTCTTGGAAGCTTCTATATTTCACACACTTACATTCTCAGTATTGGGAGGCTGAGACGGGAGGACTATAAGTTTGAGAACAGCCTGAGTTACATATGAAATCTAGGCCATCCTGAACTGTGTATTAAGACACTATGAAAGAGGAGAGAGACAGAGCAGAGAAGGAGAAAGACTGACAAAGAGAGAGAGACACAGAGAAAATGTGAAAGAAGATAAATGACAATCAGTTTTGGTTTCCCAGAAAAAGTGGTTATAGAAGCATGGACTTATGAACCAACTTATTTTTATTTTAATAAATAAAAGACGATGAACAAACCTCTTAGACACATCTTATAACCCTCAAACTAAAGGATTTTGATATCTTGAGAAAATATGAACTGTGGTATACAAAACCAATGTGGGAACAGTTAAAGACCAAAGAATTTTACATTAATTGCAGATGTAAAAACAATGCTGTGGTCTTCATTTTCTTCCAGTCTGACAGATGTGTATTGTTTTATCATTCCAATTTTGTTCCTGAACATGAAGTTAGTGATTCTTAACATGTTTTATAGTATTTTAAAAGAAAATATTTACTTCTTTGTGTGTTTTCCTGTATGCATGTATGTGAACCAGATGAGTGACTGGTGCCCATGAAGGGTGGAAAGAGACACTGGATACCTTGGAACTGTAGTAAAAGAGGTTGTGAGCCCCCACGTCATTACTGAGAACCAATCTGTAGTCATCTGAAAAAGCAGCACATATTCCTGCCTGCTGAGATATTTCTCCAACCCCATATTTTATTATTTTACATGAAGCCTATTTCCCCATGAATACTCCTAATTACAAAACATAAAACTAAAATAAGCCACATATTTGTTTCCCTCATGATTAATCCCTCAACCAACATTTTGAGGGATTAATCCATATTTTCAAAGTAATATTACATTATTAAAAACCATTTCTTCAACTCTATCCTTCATAGAGTTAATTCTTTTTGCCTATTTTCTCATAAAGACATGCTAAAAGAAATGAGATCTTAGATAAATTCATTTTAATTGCCTTAAATCTAGAGGTAATGAAAGAGCAGAATTCTGGAGATGCCTAGATATTATACTGGGAATACCTCAGAATTCTAGTGATGTCTCTTTGCTCAGCCACCAGCAATAAAGTATAGAATACCAACAGTATTGTTACAATGCTGCTCTGTGATGGATTGTAGGTACTTTTCCATAGGGAAAAAATGGTCTTATGTACATTAAATTTCATAGTGAACTTCCATTTACTGCAAAAGCTATGGGACAAACTGACAAACAAATGTCTGAACAAGAGGATTGTTAAATTTCAGCAACTTGCACAGAATGGCAGTGGCAAACTATAGCAACCCAGTTCTGATAGGCTATGAGAGGCCCAGAGGTTTTAGGATGGAACATGAAACTTCTCCATGTACAGACCTAAAAGCAGCTTAGATACTTATATGGAACACAGGACATGCTGAAAGCAGAGTGGAAGAAGGTAACAAGTTATATAAGTGAGAACTAAGTGTAATGAACAGTTGTCCTTTTTTGTCATATGTCTGCATCTATATGCAAGTTCAAATGTACTTTGTTCTTTTATGTGTTTTTCATGTGAGAAGGTGAATTATCTATCACAGTATTGTGGACCTTACATTACAGTATTTAATTTACAGGATCTGGATGAGTGGATCAGACATCACCCATGGACGTCAGACTGCACTACCTCTTCTGGAACAAAAAGGCAAGTACAACTTCTGTGCCATTCAAAACAGTTGTGACACATTCAGTAGGACTTTGGTTTGTCTTTGTGTCTACTTGGAGATTACAGCTTATAGAAAGATGCAGAACAGAAGTGTTGAATTGCAAAGGATTTTGCTAACAAATTTTATGTACCATCTGGGTTCAGTTAAAGTGGTCACTTATTAGGTCAAAACAACAACCTAGATGATACTGTGTAGGTAATGAATGTTATTTAGACATCACAAACACTTACCCGCAGTTGACTTCATCTAAAACAGATCGTGCTGTGTGACATGGCTGAGTCTCATCCAGTCTATCCAAAGTTTCCTAAAGAAAAATGAGTGTCTAGTTCTATACATTTACCTGCAAATTTAAAATTATCATTTTTAAAATAGCCGACTAGTATTCTATTGTGTAAAAGTATCCTACTTTCTTTATCTATTCTTCAATTGAGGAACATCTAGGTTAATTCCAAATTTTGGCTACTTCAAATAAGGCTCCTGTGAACATACTTGAGCAAATGTCCTTGTTGTATGGTAGAGCATCTTTCAGGTATATGCCCAGGAGTGGTATGGTTTGCTCTTGACGTAGAACTATTCCTAATTTTCTGAAAAATTGACAGCTTGATTTCCAAAGTGGTTGTACAAGTTTGCACTCCCACTATCAATGGATCCTTGCCAACATGTGCTGTCACTTGAGATTTTTTAATTAAACACTTTTTTAGTTTTTAAATATACATTTATATTATTACACATATATACAATAAACTACCTATAGCAAGAAGAACCATGACACAGTCAGGTATTGTATAAATGTTACATTCTTAGTGTTTTGGCTATTTGTATTTGGCAGCCTTGAAGAAAACATCTTTCCTATCTTGGTGTATCTAAAATTCTGAATGTAAATCAATATCTATCATATCTCGTCATTATCAACATAAAACATCTATCTAGACCTAAAAACATGTTAACCCCTAACCAACTAAGCTTAATTGTAAAGCTAAACTATCTGGTCTTCAGCCTCATCAGAGACTTGAGAAGAAATGAAATTGATCACCTGAGTATACTGGGAATTCAGGTTAGTAGCTTCCCAAAATGAGAAGGTGACAGACAGTTTCATACCTGAATAGTCACCCCAAACTTTTTATAACATTGGAGAATCATCTTCAGCCTTCTGGGTCAATATATCTGACAGACATATTTGTGAGGCAGGAACTATTGAGGACTTGTTTACCCTGTCTTGGCAGAGTTTGGCTGTCAACTCTGCCTGCATCCAAGCTTGCCCCTTTTTATGCAGAATTCTGTCTGTGGTAGAAACAAGGATATTTTTCCCAGTGGCTTGTTTGCCACAATTGAGTCCATCTCTATAAGGAGGTTCTTTGATGCTCATCATCCTCTTTGAGGTAGGCTGGGTGTTGCCAGGCTACCTGTCTCATTGTCAGTGAATCTTTAAAATGCTAAAAAGATTTTAAATGCCATACTCTGTATGTCTCTGAGGTTTTTGAAGACCTTATATAAAAATTTTACCTTATCTTTCTGTAAAATCATATCTTTCTGTTAACCTAAGATATACATTCTTGTGATAAAAATAGACTAGTAATTGATATGACCATGATTTGATCAATTAATCATTAACTTGCATAATTTATTTATTCTAAACAGCCTGCAATATCACTTTCAAAGTATTGGAAGTAAACATTGTATTATAACTGAGTTATATGGGTATAATAATTCATATTAGAGTGGAAATATATAATGTGTGTGAAGAATAATCTTACATTTGAACTCTATAACACTGTATCTAAAATTATACTTATTTTGCATCTGTATACAAAATTCTATACCAGTGATTTAAAAATAACCTTGTGAGTAACAGTTAAGGCATTAAATTGAGGAATAGATTCACTAATCTTCCTTTTGTGCTATCTTCCCTATATATTTCTATATTTGTCCTTCTTTCTTTTCAACCCCTATCTCCAAACCTAAGAATGGGAGATAAAGAAAAAGAGAGACATCTCTGAGTTCAACCTTGTTTTCTCTCTAAATAAAACCAATACTAACTCATAACTAACTCCTATTGAAAATAATTCTGTATAGCCCAAGAAAGCAATCAAAAGCCTATCAGACTCCTCCTTAAAGGAAATGGTTTCTCAAGGTTTCTTTATTTTTTATCTTAGCCATTCTGATAGGTTTAAGATGGATGCTCAGAGTTGTTTTGATTTGCATTTCTTTGATAACTAGGGATGTTGAGCATTTCCTTAACTGTTTCTTGGCCACTTGACATTCCTCTGTTGAGAATTCTCTCTGTTTAGTTCTGTACCCCAATGTTAATTGGATTGTTTGGTTTGTTGGTGTTTAATTTCTTGAGTTTTTTTTATGTATTTTGGATATTAACCCTCAGGAAGATGTAGGGTTGGTAAAGATCTTTCCCAGTGAGGTGACTCACAAAGACACGCATGGTATATCCTCACTTACAAACAGATTTTAGCCAAATAGTAGAGGACAACCACACTACAATACACAGACCTAAATAAACTAAATAACAAGGAGGACCCTATGAAGAATGCTTAATTCTCATTGATAAGGGCATATAAAATAGACCGCAGGAAGCAGTTGAAGAGAAAGAACAGAATGGAAGCCTGCCATAGAGGTTGTCTGAAAGACTCCACCCAGCAGGGGATTAAAGCAGAATCTGAGACATGCAGCCAAACTACAGAGTACAACACAGGGAGTCCTATGGAAGAGTTGGGAAATAAAGGGACCTGGAGGGGTCAGGAGCTCTACAAGGAGACCAATGGAGCCAAAAATTCCCAGTGGGGGCGGGAGGAATGCTGCAAAAATGGATGCACCAACCAAGGACCATGCATGGTGAGGACCTCGACCCTGTGCCAGCACAGTCTCCTTATGGTCCCATAATACGGGAAGTAGGGACTACTCCTGTCGTGGACTCTGCATCCCATATGTTGATCATCCCCCCTGATGGGGTGGCTTGCCAGGCCACAGAGGAAGAGGATACAGGCCTTCCGGATGAGACTTGATAGGCTGAGGTCAGATGTTAGGGGAAGGAGAGGGAGGGGGTCTGAGAGGAAGGGTGAGAGCAGGAGGCGAGGAGGGAGGGGCTACAATCGGGATGTAATGTGAACAAATTAAAAATAAAAGAAATAATTTTAAAAATGAGTCCCTTCACCAAGACTGCAGCACTAATATTCTTCAGAAGTTTCTAACATGCTGACCTTGCATTGAAGACTCGGAATTCTAGATTAAATGAACCAAATCCTCAGGTCCTAGGAGGAAATAGTTCCATCCAGAGTAAACGGCTATGCAACAATAATAATCGGCCATCATGAATGTCCCAATATTTATTCTAGAAAACTTGATAAATAAAAACGCTCAATACAAAGCCAAATTGCTTCCTATATCCAACCACTTCCATAAACAGAACAACGGAAATGTGAGGTAAAACTGTGTGACTACTCTCCCAGTCATACTGTATTTTAAATAAAACAGAAGCAAAGGAAGGATAACTTCTACTACCCACAATATAGTTAAATGAAAATGTTAAGGCTTTTGAATTTTCTAGACATTGTAGGTTACAGCCCTTTACTCTGTGAGTGATTTCTTTCATTTTCTTCTTTTTCTTTCTTTCTTTCTTTCTTTGTGTGTGTGTGTGTGTGTGGTTTTTTTTGATGCACATTTCAACATAACACACACTTCAACATAAATGTTATTTCTCAACACTTTCCTTAAATGTCTAGTTTTCTTTGTTTGTTCCTTTCTTGATCATATCTGTAGATTTTTTTTCCATCAAGCAGTTCTTAGAAAATAGCTAAAGTTTAGTGAACTGTTAGAGAAATTGCAGGTAAGAGAAAGGTCTCTGCAGGTTGGGGAAACAGAAACTATATTCAAGAAGAAGCTTTGTGGATATTTGCTCCATTCTGTAAGTGGCCACTTTGCTCTGTGAATGACTTCTTTTGTGGTGCAGGAGCTTTTCAATGTGTTATAACCCATTCTTCTCTTGCTTTTGTTACTGTGCTTTCATATAAAAGAAAAAAAACCTTGTCCAGCCTAAAGTCATACAACTTCCCCCTTCAGTACAACCTAGTGGTGACATTGTTTCAGCTCGTTAGACCTCTCACATATCTAACTGGATTTGTATGCAGAATAAGCAATATGGGTCTAATTACATTTCTTGCAGGTAGATCACCAGTTTCCCTTGCAACTTTAATTAAGACTGCCTTTCTCTTGAGACTTTGTTACAAAGCAGATCACACTACAAATATACGCATTGATTCCTGTGTTCTCTGTTTTGTGCACACTCTTTTAGCTACTATCATTTTGCAGTATATTTTAAACAAAAATAAACAAAAGAATGGACCAAATGATTGATGACATGAAAACCAAGGTCCAAATCCTGTAGAGAAACTCAGCTGAATCTATTCACCTAGGAATGCTACAATCTTGGTAGAGGTCTTCCTGAGCCACAAGAGAGAATCAGTGTCAGGCTGACTGAAGGACAGCAAAATCAAGCAAGGTTGTGGTAGCAAACAATAGTGGTATTGAACGAATAAGCTACAGTGAATACTGGCTGTAGAGACAAAGCCTGAGTAAATAAAAATGATCGATTCCAAAGTTACCAACACAAGTACAAGCACAATACCAGATTACAGTCAATTAGAAAATATTAAGGGAAAGCTGAAAAGTGAAGCATACATTTGCAGTTAGTTATATAGCACAAGGATTTAGTTATTTCAAAATCCTTTTTCTATTTAAGATACTATATTTAGATAGACCATTGCAGGATGGTCATCTTAGTGGGGAGGCACTGTTCTACCTGAAACAATGCAGTCTTTATTCACCTCTGAATTTTGTAGCTTTTAATATTAGTCCTATCTAAGTACGTTACATCTATGTGCACTAAAATGAGGGCAAGACTGCTCTAAGGTATGCTTGAAAAGGAGGTTTTTATTGTGTGTGTGATGGATAGTGCAGCCAGTGGCATCTAGAAGAGGAGGGGAGGAATTATTAGATTAGACCTGGCCAGTGGACAGAACCAGACCATGAGAGAATAGAGAGGGTGTGAGAAGTGAGAGAGGAGGAGAAAGGGCCAACAGGACCAAGAAAAAGCCAAGGGAGCCAAGAGAGCAAAGAGGACTGAGAGACCAAGAGGGAGTGTGGGCAAAATGGCAAGACTGTATAGGAAGGAGAAGTGGGGGTAAGAGAAGCAAAGTCCCTGGCCTGGAGAGGTTTAGGGAAGGAGGAAGGTGAGAAGTGCTGAGAAGAGCCAGGATTCTGTAGCAGGTACTTGTGATGCTGACAGAGCCTAAAGAGACAAGTGTGGTACAGCCATTATATCCAGTTGTCATGGATTTTTTTGAACCTGACACCCTGTGTGTCAGGAGATACTAAAGCACCTAAGCAAGAGTTTATGTAATCAGAATATGTATAAAATGAGAAAGTCTTGAGGAAATCAGTGTATTTTAGTATAGTAGTTGATGAAATAGCCTCTGTTATAGAAGACTTTCTATGAGCTTTACTGAGTTCTCCCAAAAGCCAGTTGGGTTTTTGTGCAGAGCTTTCTCAGCACAGGAAGATAAACTGAGGAATGAAAGTCAAACAAAGAGCTCTGTGTCCTGGAAAACCCAGAGAAGGCAATCCCTCACAAGTGCATCTCTTCCCTCAGAAGTACTGTACAGCCATTGGACACATACTTATCCCCAATACTTGTTTTCTTTGGTCTTTTACACCCATCCCTCTTTTCCTTCTCTCGTCCATTCAGTTATTTTCTTCTTCAGCTCACTAAGCATTTGTAAAATGTATCAGTTCCCCAGAGTATAGCATTTTGTCTCATTGATAAGATTCATTGTTTGAGTTTTCCTGATGCTATGTAAGTGGACACTGATAAACTTTATCAGAAACATTTCTCAGAACACATTTTAGGGAAGATAATTTCTGGGAAAAGGGAGAGTCCACTTCCTCCATGCTGTAGAGTGTTCCAGTAAGGCTCTGTAAAGAAGAGCATTTATGGCGAAGTACTATGATTTTCTGGATTCTTTCTCCAGATGATGCTACAATCTAGTTTAAATTTCACTCTACATATTATCAACTAAACCTTCAGTTTCCTGTGGTTTATCCATAGAACCCAGATATTTCTGGAAACATGCACCTTATATAAATTGCATGGTAGGACATGAATTCTCTTCTTAATGTGGCTATGCTATTTATTATCTACTTAATTTCAATGAAAAAGAAGACTTCAATGTTTTTTTAGATCTCTAAATATATTTGTGTTTTAGCAAAGCAAAGGAAGAAAGGGTGATATAATTTTGTATAATTATTTTGAGACCCATGACTGGATTAACCAATGATAAGTTATGATAGCAAAATACTCTAGACAACTCATTTTAAGGAATACTTTGTTAAGCTCACAGTTTTGTTGGTCCAAAGGCACTGGCATTCATTTTGTCCTAGTAGAAGTTGTGAGTGGTGGCAGATCATGGTAAGATTGCTCAGAGGAGAAAATCATGGCTGAGAGTGTGAGACAAAGATAGAAAGGAAGTCAGGAAGGCAGTCGGGAAGACAGATAGACACTGAGAGAAAAAGAGATGGGGCAGAGAGAGAGAAAGGGAGATGAATGGGAGAGGGAGAGAGACAAAAACACCCAACGAGAGTCAAATAAACACAGGCAGATGGAAATACTCAAATCACACTGTTTTCCAGTGTTCATCCCCAGTAAACAAAGAACTTTCCATGCTCTACCTCCTAATGGTTCTTCAACATCCCAGTAGCATCACCATGTAGACCAAGTCCTCAATCCTGGGCCTTAGAGGGACTAATATCCAAACCTTAGTAATGCCCTAGAGACTTGCCTTTTAAAATGTAGTAGCTTCCATTTTTAATACCTAAGCTGCCCTTACCCATACTTGAAAAGCTTCCCTGTCTGTCCCTTTGTTGACACATTCCTTCTTTCTAAAGCACATAGTCTCTGTGCACCAGCCTCCAATACCACATCTACTATCCATTTTTAGCTATTGGCATTGAAAATATTCTTCAAAATCTCCATTCCACCTCTCCCTGAGCTGCTCTTTCTCTGCACCTAAAGCTGAACTCTCCCTCCTGCCCACCCTTGAACTCCTTAATTCTTTTGCTTTTATAGTATTGATCGTAGAACTTGTCCCTTATATTTTCCTGATCAATTTGTATCTGGGTGTATCTGAACAGTGGATAGAAACGTCTTTTTTATGTTTTAAGCCTGTTATTGACAGAAAAATGTGAGTACAGATATTGTCACTGGCAAATTTGAGTATAACTCTTAAGAGTTTTATGTTTTAAGTTCTTTAAATACTACAACAATATCTTATTGGTCTTGTGAGAAAGTTGTGGGTATGTGATGAGTACTCTCAAAGAATAAATATAAATTATCTTAATACAAATTTTCTTTTTTTTTCCATGCCTTTCTTATTCTTTATTTTTTTTCCTTTTATTATTAATTTATTCTTGTTACATCTCAATGGTTATCCCATCTCTTGTATCCTCCCATTCTTCCCTCCCTCCCATTTTCCCCTTATTCCCCTCCCCTATGATTGTTCCTGAGGGGGATTACCTCCCCCTGTATATGCTCACAGGGTATCAAGACTCTTCTTGGTAACCTGCTGTCCTTCCTCTGAGTGCCACCAGGCCTCCCAGGAAAATACAAATTTTCTGAAGGGAAAATTTCAAGTTCCCTTAGAACATTGCTATTCATAGAACAAAATTAGAAATTTATCATGTTTTCCTTATTTGTCAGGGATTGTAACGTACTACTGGACTACTGCAACTAATTATAACATTAGCAAACACTTTTATAATGTGTACCATTCTGAATGATCTTTATACATTAGCTGGTTCATTATGTATAAGAATGCTGTCATGTTGTTATATGTGATATTCTTATCTTGTAAAAATTAAGGAAAAATTAGTATGTCATTTCTTAAAGAGCATATATATGTTAGATAGACAATGATAGATAGATGATAGATAGATAGATAGATAGATAGATAGATAGATGATAGATTGATAGATAAACAGTACGTAGATTGTGTTTTTAATCATGAGTATACATACTAACCAGGAATAGTTTTGCTTAATTTATTTGAGTATTCTAGTTAATGATAAATTCCCAGCAGCCTAGAACAACAGATAAGACCAGCATTTAACTATGACTGTCAGTACAGAAAATAAATATGAATGTCTGAGAATTTTTGCATGCATTGAATGGTCCTATGGCCAACTACTTTCAAACTTTAAAGAAATATTTTTTGCTAACTCAGTTACTCTCCAAACTGGATGTTCTTGAGAACACACACACACACACACACACACACACACACACACATTCAGCCTCAGTCAAGAACATTATATGTTCTTACAGTCCATGTTATCAGTGTATTAGATACTAAATCAGTAAGCTTACCTATCATAATATATTTCAGAGATATAACTGACAATTCCAAAGCTTAAAGAAAATTAAGTTGAGTTTCTCTCACTGTAACTTTATCCTCTACATCCTGAATAAAGCTTTTATAGTGATGAACACAGGAGACGGGTGAATATCATTTCACAGCGTCAGCCCATTAGTTTCAATTATTTCAAAATCTAGTCACTTTCTACACTTACCATTAGTCTGCTAAATGGTGGCAAATTCTAATTAGAGGCTATTATACTAAACACAACTGAAGCATATTACAAAAATACTTAGCCCAAGGCCATGCGTATTGAAACAAAGACTGCCTTTTATTAATATTAATATTTTAGTGTATGTGTATAGGTCACTGATTAGTGAGTAGCATTTTACTCACTATGCATATACGTATGACATATTCATATGTCTTAATGTAATTTTTTTCCAATCTCCACTCTGGGTATTGGGAGTAGTAAGCCTATGAAAATGCAGTGCAAGGAACATAGGTAATTTTAAAAATCACCTTTCATCCCCCCCCAAAAAAACACCCAATACTTCGTAAGCACCAGAAATAGCACATTAACATGAACAAGCAATCCTTCTGTTTTAAAGAAATTGAAAAGTTTATTAGCAAAAGCATTCAAAGTTCTATTATGAAGCTGCTTGTGTATCCACTTGGCTCACACACTTGTGGTTAGATTTCATCACTTCTAATTTTTTTGGTGTTTTTCCATTGCTTCACATAAGAGTTTTAAAAATACTTTGTCAAAGTTATTGACATCTTTCTACATGCATATAATTATTTAGACTTATATTTGAATTAGTAAATGACTCATTTTTTTAATCTAAAGGCTTTTATATGTATGAGAAACAAACATAATAAACCAAGTTCACATGGAAAGGGGCATAGATGTTATTATATATACCCCCTTCTTTAAATCTTCACTTCTAGAAAGATACTGTACTGGGAGAATTTTTCCCAGCTTTAAAAAAAATATTTTTTAATTATTATTGTCCATAGCTTCTACTTCTGTGGAAGATTATTCAAATAAAACTATACATGGCCATTGTATTTTTTCTCTTTTAAATCTTTCAACACTGTGAATCAAGCATTGTTTTCCACCTAAATGGCTCCCTCCCTCTCCTTCTCTCTCCCTCTCCTTCTCTCTCCCTCTCCTTCTCTCTCCCTCCTCCTCTCCCTCTCCCTCTTCTCTCCTCTATGTGCATATGTGTGCATGTATGTGTGGATATGAATTTGATATTTTTATGATGTGATTTTTTTTTTGTGATAGTTGCAACAAGAGAGGAAAGGAATTGCCAAAGACCTTCAGGAATTCAGGGCCTAGAAAACCTTGAGTGGTTCAGCCTTTGTTATTAAATCTGGAATTTGCTGTAGGCTTACTGAAACCTTCAAGTATGTCATGAAGAAGATAATAATACCGGTAAGAAGAGCCACTAGAAATTACATATAAAGCCGACCATCTGGCAGACTCTGCAAAAACAGAATCACTGTCTCAAAAGCATGTCTCCTTTCAAAGGGACATAACCCAGAAAATTGGTTATTGTGCATGAAAAATGAAAAGACAAATACACTGATGCTTCACCTTTTCTTCCCTCCCTCTTAGCCTTAGCACAAGGAACAAATACTTATTGAATCCCTGTTATGTGTTCAGTCACAGCAATAAATAAGACATAGACCCTGACCTGGGCTTCTCAGTCTTGTATGACAGCCGTGTGTGCCTTGGGCCTCCTAGTCCACTGTAAGTCACTTAAGACTGAGAAGCAAGCCTTCTGGTACCTTAATACAGCCTTGTGTGTTATGTGCCACCCCATATACATAATGTAACCAGTATGTTGTTTAACAGTTTGATGGCATCTCCAAACACCCATCTGTGCAACCTAGAAACTTCAGTGAACTAAATCCATATTTTCCCCATGTCCTTTCACATTCAATTAATAAATTGATCCAGTCAGTCTTACCTTCCAATTAGCACTCAGCCATCTCTCATACTCTGTGTTTGCTCTGCTGTTTCCCCTGTTCAAGTCAAGTAATTTATCATGTAGACTAATTAGCATTGTTAAAACCTTGTTTATGTCTAATCCATCTCCCTCACTGTGAGATGAGTGCTTCATCAAAATTGCAGAAAGGGTATTAGGTTTTACTTTAAAGTTTTAGATGGGATGTTACTATGACTTCAAACTAGCAGCCTTTCTGCTCCAGCATCCTGACTGTTAGGACTACGGGCACATACCCCCATGCCCTGTATGATGTAAACTTTGGTAAAGTTTAATATTTTTTTTCTACATGGGACTCCTCTTTGTCTAACCTCAGCAGCCCCCTCTCTCCATTTCTCACACACATTCACATACAATTGAACTCCAAATTGTTCTAGAAGCAAAGGCACCTTTACTCACACAGAATCTGTCAATGGTTAGTGTTGGCTGTCAACTTGACAGAAGCAATAACATGGAAAGTGGACCTCTGTGCACGTCTGTGTGGAGTTCTCTTGACAATACTGACTGAGACAGGAAGACCTTCCCACTGTGGGTGTCACCATTCTCTATTCAGGGTATGTTGCACTGAATAAGAATGGAGATAAAGATCCGAGCACTATTCACGCTCTCTTCAGACTACACACGTAACATGGCCAGCTGCTTCAGGCTCCTGCTGCCTTGACTTCACTGCTATGGTGAGCTATATCCATGTAACATCCTTTTAAAGGCAGCTCCTCTAAGGTCCTTTTATTGGGATATTTTATCACAGCAACAAGAAATGAAACTTAATGGGAACAATAGCAGGAATTGTCTCCTCTTCTTAAAACAATTGCCAACTATTTCCTGGGAAAGCTTTTTCTTCTTTTGATTAAAATATTTTAATTTTAAACAATTCTAGATTAGATTAGAAATCAGCTTGACATCAAAGATTGTAAAAATATTATGATCAGTAACATTGTATCTTAAGAAACTAATTTTCTTCTATAAATCTATTTTTACATCCTATTCATTAAAACCACTAAATATATATGGGAAAAACTACTAAATACATGAAGCTATTATTTTTATTCAACTTATACATCTATTTTCTTTGGCTAGACAGTTACAGTAACATGGTTTATAATATCAGTGAATTTGTTCAGTGTCATTATGATATTAAAAATAAAAGCATGTTACTCTAAGGGTACTGACTGCTCTTCCAGCAGATCTGGATTCAAATCCCAGCACCCACGTAGCAGCTCACAACTGCCTGTAACTCCAAGACATGAAACTCTCACGCAGCCATGCATGTAGACAAAACACCAATGCATATAAAATAAAGGTAAATAAATAAAAAGGTTTAAGTTAGCACGGAAAGGAATGAGTTAGTTGTAAACAAATCAGTTGTGGCTTTGTTCCACAACCTTAACATTTCATCAGTTGTGCTTTTCTTTAATGGTCTCTGCTGCAAAGAAGCATCTCCTTTACAGTGGGACAGTGGGTGGGAACTACAATCATCTGTGGGTATAAGGATAGATATTTAAAATGTAGCTAGGGGTTATCATGGTTTATGTCTATAACACAACTGCACCTAGGGTTCAAATCACTGTGGAAGAGGAGATGGAAAGATTGTAAAAGACAAAGGAACAAAAATTGTCTATAAGATTGTATTTCCCGGAAACATCAGAAGTTACACATAAAGACCACCAACATGGTGATCTAAACATGATGTGGAGACAGACACCACCAAAAAACATGCTAACGTCAAGGGGGAAAATTCACAAAGTCTCAACCCTAGACAAAGAACTACAATCAGCTAAGGAATGGGAGAACAGGGAAAAATAGTATTCCCCTGGGAAGAGTACCAGCTGGTTATCCACTAACAGATGGTCATCCTTGAAAACACATTATACAAACTGATCAGGTTGTATTTATGTACTTAGGAATACACACACACACACACACACACACACACACACACACACACACACGCACACCAACATTTTTTTAAAAGAGGCCATGGATTTGAAAGAAAGCATGAGTTGGTACGTAAGAGAGTTTGGAGTGAAGAAAGGTCAAGGATAAGTGATGTAAGTATATTAAATTTCAATATATATATGTATATGTAATGGTATTCTCATGCAGTTTTATTGGTCCCTTGCCCCCTTATCCCTTTCATCCCCTTTCTGCTCTCTTTACCTTCAATATTCTTCTTCAAGGTTCATCACATATATTCTATTTTCCTCTTTTCTGTGCTCTGTCAATGTCCCGTGTATAGTTTCACCTTCCCCCCCCCTCTCTCTCTCACACACACACACATGCCCACATATGCACACATGCACACATACATGTACATGTGAAAAATCTAGATTCCAAAATGAGGGAAAACACTTTGTTTTCATCTTTAGCATTCTGGTTTATTTTGCTAAGCATGGTGATCTGGGATTCCATCCATTTTCCTATGAGTGTCATGATTTCATTTTTTTCTGGCTGAATAAAAACATATTGTACGTATGTATCACACCCTCTTCATCTCTCAGTGAATATCTAAACTGTACAATTTACTTGTTATTGTGATTAAGTCAAGAGGTAGGACTTAGTTATTTAGACATGTACCCAAAAGAACAACAGGTCATAGAGCAGTTCCCCCTTTAGTTTATTTGATAGTTATAGATTGAGGGAGGGAATAAATGGAAGAATCAAGTCGGAAATGAGAGAATACAAAGGCAAGAGGGCAATATGTGGGATCACCTAAAACTAAAGGCCATTTGAAGAGTTGTATATAAATCTAATACAGTAGAAGTTTCCTAAAATATATACATGTAAAGCAATCCAAATGAACTCACCAAACAATGGGAGAGACAAAGTCCAACTAATGGATGTCTCTCATCACCAGATGAAACTTACGGTGCCAGTTATGGGTTATATCCAATTGACTTGTTGGTCAAAAGGACCCCATGGGGACTGTCAAATAGCCCAAGCTACTTCTAAGGCTCTTGGTAAATCCCTACTTCTAAAGATACCTACACAACTCATTGAATATGGAGAAGTTTAGCTAGTGCCTTTATCTCTATGGACTAGTGTTCACATATTGGAAGGTACACTTCATGCTACCAAAGGGAAAAGGTAAACACAAACCTAACTACAAACTGTTCAATATAACAATGATGGACTACCTGCAAGATGTGCTAGTGCAAAAGAGACGCAAAGTTTGTAGGAATAACAAACCAATATCTGGTTTGTCTTAAGTAAGGCCCACTTCATGAGATGGAACCCATCCTAGGCACTAGTAGCCAACACTCTGAGACCACATAGGCCAGGGACATAGTGTATAACCAAACACTACTGTTCTGCTAGAGGAACATAGCCATAAAATGACTCCTAACAATATTCTGATATACTTGTATATCAGTGCCTTGCTCAGCCATCACCAGAGCCTTCCTCACGAAGCACATGAGAATAAATAAAGAGACCCACAACAAAGCAATGTGCAGAGAGTGAGAGCCCTTGGAGCACTCAGGACTAAATGGGATGTCTCCATCAAATCCTTCCCCTCAGGGATCAGAGAACCCTGGGGAAGAGAAACCAGCAAGAGCAACGTAAGAGGCAGTGGAGATGAAGAACATCAAGGAAACAAGGCCCTCTAAACACAGAAGGACCATTCACATATGAACTCACAAAGACTGTGGCAGCATGCACAGGGCCTGCTCCAGTCAGCACCACAAGGGATCCCAGTGCAGACAGGGGAAGTGGACCCATGTTCACTTCTCTAACCCAGAAGCTATCTCCAGCTGATAACCACTCAAGAAGAAAAACAAGTTTTCTACAACAGAGTTTCACTGGGGATACAGAACACTAATAAAAGCAGACCCCATGCCTAGCAGTAGATAATTAACACAAAACAAACTCAATGCCACCTTCAGAAGATTTTGTTTGTTTGTTTTGCTTTTTGGTTTTTTTTTTGGGGGGGTGTCTCATAGTACTTTGTCAGGCATTTTTAAAAAAAAAAACAACCTTACTATCCTTTGCATGTATATTATGGCTTTCTTGTTTGTGTTTTTATGGGATTCCTATGTCTATGAATTTGTATGTCTCTGTGTCTCTGTGTCTACGTATGTTTATCACGCTTTTTCTTTGGCTCTTTTTCTTTGTTTTGTCCTTTTAGGCTTGTTTGGTTTTATTGTCTATTATTAATCACCATCACCACCACCATCACCACCATCATCATCATCATCATCATCATCATTTAGATGCCTTTGTTTTCTAATGAGAAACATAAAGGCTATAGATCGGGATGGCAGGGGATGTGGAGAGGATATCAAAGGAGTTGGAAGGGGGGCATCATAATAAGAATTAATGGCATGAAAAATATATTTTCCATAAAAGGAAAATTTGCAAGGACTTCTGCAGTGGCTTTGCCAGTTTGCACTTTCCACAAACAGTGAGATAGGGTCCCTGTTTTCCCACATCTATTACTGACTATTAAGTGTGTGGAAGAATGTTTTAAATTGGAGAGAACTGGTAGAAGAAAAATATGAGGACATTAAAATATGTAAATTTGGCCAATAATAATAAAGCATATTATTGACTATAATTAAAATTGAATCAAGTTAGTCATCACTCACTACCTAGCCTGGCTTAATAAAAACTTAGAAGAGAAAAAATATATCACATCAGGATCCCAGGAAAAATAGAATGAATATAGACTTTTAGGCCTATTATGTTGGCTTCAGGATGGATATTAGTTGGGTGCGGCTTTTTTGTGTTGTTCACTCCTCCCTGACCAGTGTGTATCAGCATGACCTGGTCTGAGAGTCTCCATTGTTTAGTCTCCAAAGACTCCTATCTTCTCAATGAAACATTTAATTTTATTTGTAGCACAGGGACTGTCACATCAATCTTAAATTCAAAGAATTATCTTTAGCGATGTAGCTTTTACTCACTTTGCAGGCAATTAGATACAGTCATTGCTGGTGATTTCCTGACTTGAATGTGGAGGTCAGTAGTAAATTTCTACCTTCCTAACAGCCATCCAAGAAAGAAATAATTGGACTTACTCAGATTTTATAAATCTTGTCACATGAAGTGCATTAGCACACATAGGTTAACATGACTTAATAGCACAAATGGCTTATTTATTAGCCCTTTCACTGAAGAAGAACAGGATGGTCCAAGTTTAAGATTGCATTAAACTTGGAACATATTTGTCTTAGTTTCTTTTCTAGCAGATATAACAAACACCCCCCAAAAAAGCATTTTAATGGAGAAAAGATGTATTTGGCTCACGATTCAAGGGTTACCACCCATCATTGTGGGGGAATGAAGTGCTACTTGAAGCAGAGTGGAGAGCAATGGGTTAATGGTGCATGCTAGTGTTCAGCCCTTCCTCAACTTGTCCTACTTTGAAAGCAACTTGGGAAAGAGAGGGTTCATTTATCTTACAATGTAAATTTCATCATGAAGGGAAATCAGGCAGGAACTCAAGGCAGAAACCCTGGGACAGGAACTGATGCAGACATCTTGGAGGAATGCTGCTTGATAGCTTGCTCCTCAGGCAGGAGCATCTACCTACCTTTCTTCTTCAGTCCTGGGCCACCTGCCCAGAGCTGGCACCGTAAGGTGGCTGGGTCTTATCACATTCATCATTAATCAAGAAAAGACCCCACAGGGTTGTCTACAGGCCAATCTGATAGAGGCATTTTCTTAATTGAGTTATGCTCTTCCCAGACAGTTTGTGTTAAGCGGGCCAAAACCACAACATCCCACTCTTACAGGGTCAAACATTCTCTGCCTAGAGAAGCATGCCACCATGTTGGGTGAGTCTTTTCACTTCAAATACATCATCGAGATAAACACAGACATTCTTAGAGGCCCTTTCCCATGTGTTTTAAGACCTTGTCATGATGACATTTAACACTAACCACTTTAATAATTTCTAAGAAAAAGTAACAGTCATCCTTTAAATCATGAGGGTTATTTATATACAACTTTATAAAATTTGTAAAACTGTGACAAAATTGAGGGACACAAAATAGTGAAAAATTCTTTAGAAAACTGTGTCCTTCCTAGCTTTGTGTTTGCTATAGAGCAGTCTTTCTTATAAGGAGTGATTAGATAAACGTGAGTCTAGTAAAGACAAGAACAAGAAATGTAATGAGTATAATTTACTATGCTTGCTAGTTAAGTTAAAAATTAGTATTATTTATAAAACGATTTTCAGTAACCTGGGATTTCCTTCTAGTAAGTTACTGTGATTGATATATAATGGAATTAATAATATTGGAATGAAATACCACAAATCTCTCTACATATCTGATACTTTTCTCAAATTTAACTTGTGAATAAGTTCTCTACAGTTCGGGAGGAGGTCAAAGTTCACGTGCCACAGTGAATTATTCTAGAGAAAGATGCCATCTAAAAGGATAGTCCATATTACAATTAATTCTGTAAAGGTTGTAAAGCTGGGACAGTAAGTTGATAAAGATAGAACACAGCCTCTTGGCTCAAATTTTGTATATATGTATACACTCAAGAAGTTTGAAAAGTAACAATGGATTTAAGGAAAATTTATTGACACAGGGATACCACCATGTGAAAAGTAGGAAATAGCCACAGTATGTGCAAGTTATAAAGAAAAGTCAAGATAGATTATTTTTTTCTTAGTTGTGAAGAGAATGTAACCTTGTCTTAGTCTAGGCCCAAGGTGAAAATAGTCTTGGGATGTTTGACCCCACTGAGACTTTGTCTCTACAAACTGATAAAGATCTTAGACTCAGAGAAAGAGGAAGGATCAGCCCAAGACAAAAGACAGGGACCCTGGGCAGGGTATTATATTGCCAAAAGGATCATTGATTAGGAGGAGAAAGCTGGGAGGAGGAGGGAGGGAGGGAGGGAAGGAGAGAGAGACAGAGACAGAGACAGAGACAGAGAGACAGAAAGACAGACAGACAGACAGAGACGGAGAGGGAGGAAAAGGACATTGGGGAACTGGAGCGAGAAATCTGAGGTTCTTGCCCAGGGTGCAAGGAGTTGGAGGATTTGGCAGCAGAGAAGAGTTCAGTGGAGACCTCCAGGTTCGATGACCTGCTGGACTCCTGAGAACTACGTCAGGGGAGTTGCCCCTGGAACTGACACCCAGAAGGCCTCATTCTTGTTCTCCTTAATCTCCTCTCCCTCCTATTTAGGGTAGTCAGGTTGTAAGGGAGGTACATGCCTGTAATAATCCCTAATAAAGCAGACTTGTTAAGGAATCGGAGCCAACACATAGTGGCACGTTTAACCTGACAAAGCAAGCTGACTTCAACGTGAACAAAAACTAGGCAGTAAGCACTGACGGGTGTTCAGCATGCATGACTTTCTCCTGCTACTGATCTTTCAAATGCAAGAAAAAGGAAACTCCAGAAAAATGTCTTGTATGAACTGAACCAGGTAAAATATTTAATGATTTGCAAACATAATTCCTGAGATCTAACAGTTGTCCATAAATGTTAGCAATTTTACAATGAATACAACTAACTTTAATATTAGGAAAACTAGAAGAAGAAACAAAAGATCATTTCGTAAGTCAGAGTTGCTAATGGGAATAAATACTTAAATTCATTCAGTTTGTAATAAGTAGCCTAGGAGAAATTACTGAGGAAATGAGAAGAGCATTTTTAAATGATCTACAACAATATCTGGCTTCTTATTGCCTCAATTTTCTATTATAAAATAATCTGTCTTCATAGAAATTGCGGAATCTCACAGCATTTACCACCTGATTAAGAACAGGATAAAAATGTCTAACGTTTCAATCTCTGAAGTTTTAACTTGACTTTCAGAAGTTTGTGAAAGCTTTTTCATAAAAGTCACTTCACACACAGTAGCCACTGAGTGAGAAAATCATAGACAAAGCTCAGTGAAACCTACACTAGTAGCGGCACAACATGCGTGAGGCAGATGGTACCAAATGTGACGACGCCTGCTCAGCAGGGGCTTTCGTTGCTCTTTTCCCGCTTGAGGAGAATCTGTACTTCATGAGTGTTTGCAACCAATCTGCTTAAAACCCTGGAGTCCAAAAGACACTTAGTTATCTACAGTTCCTAGTGGGCGTTTTCTCCTCTACTCCCACTTCCTATCTCCCTCTCCCCAGTGAATGCACCCTGAAACCAGTAAGGTGGCCATGTTCTGTCTCTACCATAGGTATGAGGCTTTTCCTCTAATTCCCTATGGACAATATGATGTTCTCCAATTCAGTTTAGCTCTGATACCTACAACCCAGAGATAGTGTTGACCACAGGCTATCAATATGACTCCTTTCGTTTCAGTCCAGGTATCTACTTGTAAACAACTTGTTTATCTGTTGGGATTATCTAAAAATTCCTCCTCAGGCTGACAATTGTCTAGAAGGATCCATAGAATTTTATATATATATATATATATATATATGTGTGTGTGTGTGTGTGTGTGTGTGTGTGTGTTATTTTATTATAAATCCAGAATTTATATTTGTCTTTTTTTTGCCATTAATAGTTTCACCAGATAATTTTCTTTCTAGATAGTGTGCCATTAGTTTCCAGTAGAATGAAATGTATATGCATGTGTGTATATATATGTGTGTGTATATATAGAGATTTATATACTGTCAAATCTTATATATAACTCCATTTACTACTTTATACAACATTAAATAAGTATATTTCATAAAGAGAGGCCTGATGCTTATAAATGTTGCCATTTATAAGTGTGTTATAGAACACAGTTCTATAGTTCTGATGTTAAAGGATTTTAGAAAGAGTTCCTCTGAAGGACATTAATAAAAAACTTAGGTGAACAATTCAAAGGAAACAACTATTCTCATTACTGTTATATATAGATATTTTGGAATCATATAATGTATCTCCCAATATTTATTGGTTTGCTTATTTATTCTTTTAATGAGTTTTTTAATTATCTGTTTACCATGGTGTGTAGACTCAAACTTAGGGCCTTGTGTGCTAGGCAAAACTTTACCACTAAGCTACACTAATCAACTTCTCATTTTTAAGTCTTTGTCATGAATGACAGAGTTTAGTAACACAATTCAAAGTGCTTTTTATACACCATGTTGCTTTACTATTAATAACTGTTGCATTTCTCTTTCACTCCAAAGTATGTGGAAATTTGCCAATATTTAAAATATCTGTTTTAAGTATTTAATGAGGAACACAGAGCATAGAGTGTATTTCTACCTAGACCCCCTGTTCACATATAGCCAATGGACACCTCATTCTCCACAGTTGTGGGGATAGCAGGAACTGCCCCTGGCATGAGCTCTGGTGCCCCCTATGTGACCACTTCCCCTTGGTGGGGAGGCACACAGAGGAAGGAGAAGCAGGCTATCTGGATGAGACATGATAGGCTGTGGTCGTAAGGTGGGGGAGGAGGTCCGCTTCTGTCAGGGGTCTAGAGAAGAGGGAGAGAGGGTGGGAATGGGAAGATACAAGAAAGGGGATAACAATTGGGAAGAAATCTGAATAAATTATAATAAATTAATACATTATGAAAACAGAATCCCCATGATGCTCTGAAGCTGGAGTCTGTGCAGAGAGAACCACTGCATTCTCCCTCAACTTTGCTGTCGCTCCACATGGTTTTATATTCCTAGCAGTGCTACTTTAATCCACTGTTTTATTAAAATGAAATCCAATTTTCAGCACTGAACTCTTCTTAATCCTCTTAAAAATTGGTACTAAGCACCTCTTCCCCATCAATAACATAAAAATCCTTTTTTTATTAAAATAGCCTTTGGTGCATGCTGAAGGCATCTTACATAAATTTCATGACTAATTGTCCCATTATTAGGATGAGGAAACATGGCCACAGTCACCACATTGTGTCCCATTAAATCCCAGTTATTCCAGTGTGATTCGTTTTCGAGGTTAGCTGTGAATTCCTAAAATGATTCAAGAAAGCTCAGTGTCTCTGACCTCTAATAGCTTTAGAAAACACATGTGTAATCATGGATGTAATAATTTGCACTTCTTAAATACTTAATATATTACTTTTTAGGTGACGAAATATAGTCAATGGTGAACTTTATACAATCCTTTCTTCTACCTGTATTTGTATTACACTTATTCTGTACATGTATAGAGTGAGGTGCCACTGTGTGGATCAAATTCAGGTCCTTGGGTTTAGGAGCAAGTTCTTTTACCATATTGAGACTTCTTGCTATTCTTAAATTTTTTATTCACTTTACATCCCATTTCAGCCCCCTTCCTCTCCCACCATCACTCCTTCTTCTCCTATCCACCCTCCCCTACTCCTCAGAAAAGGGGAGCCCACCCCTAACTATTAGCTCACCCCAGCTGAGTATATCCTCTTCCACGGAGGCCTGGCAAGGCAGCTCCACCAGAGGGAAGCGACCTAAACACAGACAACAGAGTCCAAATCAGAGAGAGCCTCTGCTCTCCTTACTAGGGGATCCACATGAAGGCTAAGCTGCCCATTGGCTACATATGAATGGGGGGCGGGGCTAGGTTCAGTCCATGTATGTCTTTGGTTGGTGTCTCAGTCTCCTTATGCTCCCTTAGGCCCAGGATAGTTGACCCTGTTCATCTTCTTGTGGAGTTCATGTCTACTCCACGTCCTTCTGTCCTTCCCCCACTTTTCAGCAAGACTGTTACACTCTGCCTAATGTTTGGCCGTGAGTCTCATCATCTGTTTTGATCTGTTGCTTGGTGGGGACTCTCAGAGGACAACTATACTAAGGCTCCCATCTGCAAGCATAGCAGAGTATTGTTAATAGTGTCAGGGGTTGGCCCTCTCCCTTGGAGTGGACCTCAGTTTGGGTCAGGCACTGGTTGGATAGCCCCTCGATCTCTATTCTAACTTTATCCCTGCACATCTTGTAGGCAGGGCAAATTTTGGGTTGAAGTTTTTGTAGGTGAGTTGGTGTTCCCCTTCCTCCACTAGAAGTCCTGTCTGGCTAGGGGGCGGCCTCTTCGGTTTCCATGACCCCTGCTGCTAGGAGTCTCCATCTCCGCCCAGTAGCCACCCTGCTATAGGTCTCCACCTTACCTCAGAGATGCCCAGGAACTAGGTTTTTCTTCTTTTTCCCATCTCTCTGGCCTCCTGCCCACCGTCACTTCCCTCTGTACTTCCTCTACTACCCTGTCCCCTCTCTTCATCCACTTCTGCTCTCTATTCTATTTCCCCTTCTGAATGAGATTTAAACATCCTCCCTTGGGCCCTCCTTGTTACTTAGCTTCTTGGAGTCTTAGCCAAAGTATTGTTATCCTGTACTATATAGCTAATGTCTGCTTATAAGTAAGTATATACCATGTGTCTTTCTGGGTCTGGGTTATCTCAGGATGATCATTTCTAATTCCATCCATTTGCCTACAAATGTCATGGTTTCCTTGTTTTTAGTTGAGTAGTATTCCACTGTGTAAATGTATCACAGTTTCTTGATCCATTCTTCAGTTGAGGGACATCTGGGTTGTTTCCAGTTTCTGGCTATCATGAATAAAGCTGCTATGAACATGCTTATTATTTTAAAGGCAGCAGTAAGTAAGAGACATTAACTTCTGGAAAGTTGGCAACCATTCTAAACCATGCCAGCATCTTGAATCTGTCTAATCATTGCAGCTGTGATGAACTATAGCCAGTCAAGTGAGTGAACATTCTAGTGTGGGTGGGAAAGAGACTCACAAAGCCCTGCCTCTAGTTGAGGAGCTGTTAGCAGCTAATGGCTACTGAGTGAGGGAAGTCAGTTTTCTTCAAGGATGTAATTTTTAAAATTTATTTATTTATTATTATGTATATAGTGCTCTGCTTGCATGTACTCCTGCAAGCCAGAAGAGGGCGTCCTATTACATTACAGATGGTTATGAGCCACCATGTGCTTGCTGGGAATTGAACTCAGGACCTTTGGAAGAGCAGGCTGCGCTCTTAACCACTGAGCCACCTCTCCAGCCCCTTAACTAATTTTTTAAAGTAAGTCGTTATGGGTTTTCTTCCTTTACCATCAAAGAGACAGGTGCCTACTTCACTCTTTTCCCTTGTATCATAGATTATATCAGTTATGTGAATTGAATTTTTTTCTCTGTATAGTTCTGATTAACCCTACTAGGATTGTTCTTTCTCTCATTATGTTTAAGTTATTTTCATGAACAAAGATATTTCTGTATGAATTCCCAACCTGTCCATCACAGGACACTAAATGTTTCAAAGGAAGAGAAACTTGATGCCAATCAGATGAATGGCAGCAAAGAGATGGAACAACAGTGACACATTGGGAAAAATATATAAGGAAACTTGGAAGTATTAAAGTGATAAAAACACATTGTAATTTCCCCTTTCAGTGAAGGAGCTATTTCGGAGTAGACACCACACAGTGTCTCTAAGTGGTGTTAATCATAGGTTGTGTTGGAACACTTATCCTGGACCTAGGGTCAAATTTAGGCATTCATGATCTTCACCCAAGGAATGAATTCTCTACATACTTAAGGATAGAAAACTTCATCACAATAGTCCATATAGGTCTTTATCAATGTTTTCATGAACAATACAGACAATCTATAATTGCCTACATCTTACTCACAACCATGGTAACATGCAACACTGAGAAAACGCAACACTTTTTAATGAGGACAATAGAAGATAGATGTGCAACGTGCATTCCCCAAGTATGGCACCCTGCAAGCTCCTACCTCTCCCCAATGCTGGGCTTCAGAAAAATTGCCATGCAATACTTACCTTCTCACAAAGAAAAGCATCTGGAGCACCTGGCAGATAACACCGGTGAACATTTCATCCAAACCAACTCTAAGAAGAGGATGAGAACTTACCATGTTGACTTAAAATTAAGAGGAAAGGCTGCCACCTGGAAGTCCCCTGCTCACCGCTCCTGTCTTTTCAGCCAACAAGTTAACACATAATTGGAAAGCCTTCAGACTATTCAGGAAAGTTAATTAATAGAAAATAGCAACCTTCTCTTTCTTATTTTAACATTCACAGAAGTATTTTCAATATTTTAATACCTGCAGTGCAGGAAAGATCATCTCTCTTGGAAGACACTACAAACTCATCTAGACAAACATTATTTAATCCCTATTTTCCATTGATGATTTATACGATCACTGGTGATTTAACCGCAGTAATAAAAAACCTCATTATTCTTTGCCTCTCAAAAGGAGGTCTGTAGTCCCAGAGGGATGCACTAGACACTTGGGTTGGATTTCTTACAGAGATCAGATGCTCTGGTGATCTCTGCATTTTAAACTTAAGAAAAGTAGCCATTCTGGTACATGTAAGATAGAGTCTCAGAGTTGTTTTTATTTCCCTGATAACTAAGGATATTGACCATTTCTTTGGATGTTTCTCAGCCATTTGATGTTCCTCTGTTGAGAATTTTCTGTTTAGCTCGGTATCTTGCTTTTTAATTAGATAATTTGGTTTGGTAGTGTTTATTTTCTTGAGTTCTTTATATATTTTGGATATTAGCCATCTGAGGGATATAGGGTTGATGAAGATCTTTTCGCAGTCTGTGGGCTGTTGTTTTGTTCTCTTTGCAGCGTCTTTTGCCATACAGAAGCTTTTACATTTGATGAGGTCTCATTTATTAATTGTTGAGCCTGGGATGTTGGTGATCTGTTCAGGAAGTTGTCTCCTGTGCCAATGAGTTTTAGGCTCTTCCCCACATTTTCTTCTAACAGATTTAGTGCGTCTGATTTTTTGTTGAGGTCTACGACCAAGAGGGTTTAGGAGCGCCACAAGGAGATCATCAAGGCTAGTGGATCTGGACCCATGGGGAGTCTTCACAAACTGTTGCACCAACCAAAACACTGCATACAGTGAACTTAGACTGCCCTGTTCAGATATAGCCAATGGACAGCTCATTCTCCAAGGTTGTGGGGGGATTGGGGATGCCTTTGACAAGAACTGGTGGCCCCAATTTGATCATTTCCCCTTGGTTGGGAGGCATACAGAGGAAAGGAAAACAGGCTATCTGCATGAGACCTGATAGGCTGTGGTCATATGATGGGGGATGAGGTCCCCTCCTGTCAGAGGTCTACAGGAGGGGAATAGGACAGAAGAGGGAGGGAGGACAGGGATGTCAAGGAAGAAGCAAGGGGAGATCAATTGGGATGTAATCTTCATGAATTATAAGCTAAAAAATTTTAAAACTTAAGAAAAGTAATTTCTAAATGGGCTTCCAAAAATGAATTAGTCAGGCATGGTAGCACATGCCCATAATTCCAAAGTTTGGGAACCTTAGGCAAGAGAATCTGGGGTTCAATGCTAGCCTTAGCTTCATGCTGAGTTCAAGATTAGCTTGGCCTAAATATACTTTGTCTCAATTTTTTAAAAGAAAGAAAGAAAATAATTATGCTAAAAGAGATAACTCTAAAGTTTTTCAGTTTAAATAAGTAGTTGATGAGATGGGAATTTAAATTACTCCAACTTGACCAGTATGTACCACATATATGTATGAAATAACTATACATTACATTAAATATGTATAATTACAGTGTTTTGAAGGTTCAAATTAATATGCTATTCATAAGAATTACTTTTTAATAGTTCACTGGCATCAAATTATTAGTATTTTTTAAAACTATAGATTTAAAACCAGGAAAATTTAATAGAAATTATTAAAATGAAAATATCCACCTTAGAATAAAATGAAATCTCAATATTCCAGCATATCCCTAAATTTAAGAAGATTTAGGTTAATGAACATAGAAAATATCATTTAAAATTCCCTGAACATAGCTAGTACTTCTGTTTCAATCAGAATCTTATAATAAATCCCTCTCTCTCTCCCTCTCTCCCTCTCTCCGTCTCTGTCTCTGTCTCTGTCTCTCTCTGTCTCTCTCTGTCTCTCTCCCCCCCCCTCTCTCTCTCATGTATGTGCAACCAGAAAATTGCATTGTATACACAAACACAAATTGTCTGATATAATTTGTATCATATTTTTATTGAAATCCCCGCAGATACTTTCTAAGTGTCTATAAAATGCTATGAAACTAATTCAAGAGAAAATAATTACACTGTGCTATGATTTTCATGGGCAAAGAGTCATATTCGTTTTCATCATTACTGTTGTCCTTGTGTTAAGCATATATAGAAACTCAGTATCTATAGAAGGGGTGAGTGACTGAGGGGTTGAAAGAATTCACAGTGTACTGTGTCAGAACTTGAGATGTTACATAATTAAAATGAAGGCTTTGGATAACCATCAGTCACAGGTCGGTCTCTGACCTCCTTGGTTCCCTGAGGCAGGTAGGGAAGAAAAGATCATACACTCACTGAAGAAATACCAAGAGAATTTTGAAAGAACAGATCCGGCGCAAATCTCTAGCTCACTCCCTCATCCCAAAGCCCTCACTGTCCTCCAACCTTTCTCATGCCCCACCACATACTCAGGTTTCACCATTTCCTTTTTTAAAAAGATGTATTTATTATTATATATACACAATGCTCTGCCTGCCTGTACACCAGCAGGCCAGTAGATGACATCAGGTCACATTGTAGATGGTTGTGAGCCACCATGTGATGGCTAAGAATTGAACTCAGGACCTCTGGAGGAGCAGTCAGTGCCCTTAACTTCTGAGCCTTCTCTCCAGCCCTTCAAATCTGAACTTCAGTGTCACATAAAATGTACATTCAATAAATCTGTATGCCTTTTGTTTGCTAATAGGTCTTATCTTATAAAAGTCTAAATCAATGAATCTGAGATGGGTAAAGGAAAAAGAATTTGTTTTCCCTTATAGAATTAGAATTATTTTAAAATTATGATTCTTTAAGATAGTCATCATATTTAGCAAATTTAATGATGATTTCATATGACGTTACCAACATAAAATAATAGACAATGCTATTATTTATTGCATTTGAAAATTAATGAATAGTAAGAGTTTGTATATGTTTTCATAGCACCTAACATTCATTTAAACTCATTTATTCACTTGTTCACTAATTTCTAGTCATATTCATCCATCAGACTCAAATCCCCATTCCAAATTCAAGGCCTGAGTTGCATAATGAGAGCCTACGTCAGGAACTCAGTAACGGAGGGGGAAGAATAACTGAGATTGACAGCTCTGTTTTATCAACCACTCTATTAATGGCTTTGACAATTGTGCTTGACCGACAGAAAAACCTTGATAAATATTTGTCAAAATAAAGAGCCTGCATAAAACATTAGTTCTCAAACCAGATCCCATGTTGGCTCATCTAGAAACCATGCTTTTGTGTTTCAAAAAGTATTTAGCATCTCAGGGTATTATGTTTGCACATACCGAACTTATACTTAAATTAGAATTGGGGCATGACACAAGCATTCAGTCTATAGCCTTTTTATTTTCAAATGTGATGACATTCATATATATTTCAAAATAATATACAAAGAGACAAGGTACAAAGAAAAGTAATGTTATGATTAAATGGCTACCTATCTTTTAAAACAGTTACTATTGAGTGAGAACTTGTTTAGATTGTCTACAAACCTATAGATTTTCCTCATACATATTAGTATAAGAAGAAGAAACATCACTCAAGTGAACAATATAATCTAAGTGTTAATAAAATAAGTATTTGGGGGAAATCTATACAAATAATACTTTCTAAATAAGGTAATGGCATCAATTAAATGTTCAATATTTGCCTCTAAAATTTTAAATGAAAGATGTATTCAACTGCATCAAAAATATTGTTTCTATAAGATTTATGTATAAAATGTTCTTGAAGCTGACTTAGGGCATTTGTACAGTTTGCTCCCTAGGGGCAAGGAATACATCTTTTGCCTCATTGCATATGAGATACAGTGCTGGTAAGTGTCTGTTTAAATGAGAAAATATGACTGGCTACATTGCTAGCCATCTATAATTGACTGAACTATGCTACACCATTATTTGTCCGAAACCATTAAAATAACTCTGCCGTTGCTCTGTATATTGTAAACCTGCCTGGAGGCTGATGGTTGTGTCCAGAAAACTCCATTGTCAACTCATATCAGGAAAATCACTCAAAACGTTCATTCCAATTCACTAAAGATTTGTTAGTCTCTTCTATGAGTCTCTTCATTACACTAGATGCTCTATGAAAATAAAACAGAGTAAATGTCATGATCCTTGCTCTTAAGAGGGCTTTGTTTCCATGTATGTGTGCCATTAAAAGTCTCTTAGAAGGCAGCAATCCCTCAATTGTTCACAGGAAGGCACTGAAGCATTTTTATTAAGTAACACAAGTAATAAAAAAAGGGCAGTTCTCATAAAAGTTAGGTCTGAGCAAACAGGAGACTACAAAGGAATGTGAGCAGTCTCATCAGCAGGTGAACTGCAAAGGGATGCAAGCTCCACGCTTAGCACTTCTGTCATGGAAATGACAGCTGTGAAGGAGACCATTGTACAGAAGCACCTGGCAGCACAAAGAAACATACACATTACACAAAAAAATATCATGTGGATATAACAAGTATACTATTTTTTGTCTTTATTCCTGATCTTCTTATGTTAATTTAGAAGACAACAGATTAACTGTAGATATTGTAAAAAATGACATTTTGCAGAAGTCACATAAAAACAACAGAGAAAACATCTCAGTAGGGCCAAATCTTCTGATGCCAACCCTAATTTTGTTGAGCAGTTTGACTAAAAGGCCTTCATCTACAGCAATGTCTAGTGTTTACATGTTAGTGGACATTTTTAGAAGGTAGAATTATCAGATCTGCTCTATTTCCTCAGGGAGGGGATCAGAAACTCAATTCATTTCAGAATTCCAATGAAAATAAAAATATGAACCTAACCTCATATGCTCAGACAAAGCCAGTCTTTTGCATGTCTTGAACTAATCAATTCAAAGTAACTCAAATAGTTTCCATGAGAGATTTCTTGGCACCTGTAGTTATTTCAAGAGGAAGCAACGGGGCCTGGTTTTGTGAATAAATCAGGCATTTTGATAATCTTCCAAAACACAGCCATATCCTAAGTTCAAACTCTAGGTGGGCTTCATTTTCTTCCCTCTGAGTTGTACCCAGCAATTCTGGATGCTTCTGGGTATATCTGCCTGTCTAATAGTCTCATCTCACTCTTTTCTTTCTTAGAGCTGCCCAAGGCATCACTTTTGTTTTCTGTACAACTCTAGGTGTACATACTTGGAGTGGAAGAGTAGCTTCTAAGAAGTATAATAATTCCTAAAATCTCAGTATAGAGCTACTTAGTACTTCTATTTCCTGTTAAGTAGTTATTTTTGCATTATAAATAAATCTTTATAAGAAGTTAAATAGTTTATGCAAAGTATAAGAAGTTAAATTGTTTGAAATACAGTGTCATGCAATCTTATCGATTTTTTTTTAATGAAAGATGAGGGACAAAAGAAAAAAATCTATTCCTTTTCCATTAATCAGGCAAACAATGCACATAGAAGTCAGGTCACCCTTCACAGATTTTGCAGTAAGGTCTGGACTCCTGCAGACTGAGGTGAACATATCCACAATATAACCAAGCTTATTGCACAGAAAAGTTATTAATACTAAGGAACAGAAATATATATTTCTCCTTTTTAATAAGTGAATGTTTCATTTCATGCCTGTCTTTGCATGTGAGAGTAATCTGACAAAACCTGCACACAATGGGTTCCTCGAAACATCATCATGAACGGCAGTGAGTACTATGAGATCTTACTCCTCCAGGACGAGCTCCTGGTAGTTAAAGGTTGCCTGGAGAGGTAGAGTTATTTCCTTTGGTGGTGTAGTCACCTATACGTTGTTCATGCTCCAGTCAATAACCATCCACCCATGCTCATATAAGCAACCCTAACTAAAGTCAGTGTGCTGTAAACTAAACTAAGACTTGGCAGTGGGAGACTGACTTGCTGGTAAGGAAACGCGGTTCAGTATGAATGGGAGGGAGAAGAGGGAGGGTAATGGGAGGCTTAACTGACCATGATAAATTATATGCATTATGTAAACTGTCAACAAACAAAAATAAATACACATTTGTAAACAAGTAATCTAGAGTAAGAAATATGTTAATTAATGATACTATATTATCAGACTAAATTAAAATTATATCAAGTAAATAATTTTTAATCTAACCCAGATGTCAGTTTCATGAAAAATGTTGCCTTTAAAATAAAATCAATGACTATCTGACTTGACGATCATGGTCTATGACTCTCAGTGACTATTGATTTCAATCAATGTCATTTCTACCCTAAAAATTCTTATAGGGAATCACAAAATGTCATTGAACACTTCTGAATAAAGAATATAAAAATTTTGCATTTCTGCTGGTAGTTCCCACATGACCAATATTTTAATCCTCTTAAAACTTTAATGCCATTTCAAATGTATTCCCTTGGGTAGGAAAAGGATCTGTTTGGGTGGATATGAAAGCCTGGGGTCACAGATTTATAATTTATAAAGGCTAAGTGCTGGAAAGTGAGTTGGTCTCTCCGTCTGTAGATGAGAGCAGTGCAGATGATTGTTTCCGCAACAGAACTTCCACCCACAGAAGTAAGCAAAGAGGCAGCCCTGAGTTGGGCAGCTAACTGGGAAGTGCAGGTGGCGATTACTGGGCGCCAGAGCTCTTGGACTTCCATGTCATGTGTCTTGCAGGCTTAGGGTCTGAGAAACCAATCCAAACTGGTGCTTGTCATTTTGGCATTAATTGAAGCTTTAAAGAGAGGGAAGAAAAGACTTTCTCTAAGAACTCTAAAAGAAATGAGTTTCAAAAGAGCAAGAGTAAGCTGGGAATTAAACGTTTTGATTTGGGGTTTGTTTTGTCATTTTTGCAGCTCTTTTCTTTGGGAAGAAATTGCTGAGATATCCTTTGTTTTCCAAGATTGTAAGCTGCAGTACAGTAGCAAAGGCATCCCATTTGTGTGTCCAAACTGGGCCCCTTGTCTCTGGATGAGTCCAAAAGGGGTTACTGAAGAGTTCACAGATTGGGGGCAGGCATGTATATGACTTTCTGTTAAAGAGTTCACTTATAAAGCAGAGGATAAAAGGTTGTCACTGCACATCCTGCAATGTTCCACTGGAGACAAGGTGCACAGACTGTTTCATAATGAGAATCCGAGAAAACAGTGCTTAGAATTGAAGAGGAATAGAAGTGCCACCTGCTATTGACAAGTTTAGTCAAGATATTGGTGAAACACTTAAAGACTCTAAAAACTGTGGTGCAATTTAAGTGTAGCCTGTTACTTCTAGAAGTCTCAGACAGGAAGCACAAGCTATTTTGAGATGACAGAGAGTCTGTCACCTAACCCAGTAGCTGTGTTGGTCCATTCTCTCCTGCAGTGTAATGTGCCTGCGAGAGAGAACTTCTGTCTCTGTAATAACACAGGAGGGACAAACTGTGCCCACCCTTAACTTAAGGCACTTAATGCCTTGGCTGGAAAGATAACAAGACGATGAGTCTCTATTGATTATCTTTATAACACTCAACACCATAGCAATATGGTCATTAGTCTAATGATCACCACTCAATATCTTGAGGACATGTGGATGGCTAGCAATATAGCAAGGCTGTATATACCCTGCCATGAAGCTACAAAAAATGCAAGCAGAGGAAGACTAAGAAGGCAGTAAATATTAAAAATAAACAGGTAAAAGTTTTTGCTACACAAGCCTGACTGCCTGATTTCAATGACTAGATGGAATCCTATGGTTGAAGAAGAAAATTGACTAAGGAAGGCTGTCCTCTGACTTCTACATACATACTATGACATAGATGGATGCCATGTATGTATGTGTCCATTCACACACACACACACACACACACACAGAGAGAGAGAGAGAGAGAGAGAGAGAGAGAGAGAGAGAGAGAGAGAGAGAGAGAGAGAGAGAGAGAGATTTAGATAAATAAATATACATTTTAAAAAAGGGAAATTCCATTTCTAGTAAGTTTGAGGCAAGAGAGGTTAAAACCATAATAGGAATGCACAGTTCCCATGAAATGATTGGTGACTGAGAATCCAGAGACATCCCCTTAAATGTGTAGATAGAAATAAAATTGGTTAAAGTGATATTATAAAATCGTTAGTTTTTTTCTTGTTTGAGAGTTTTATATATCCATACAATGTGTTTAAATCACATCTATCCTCATATCCACCCCCTTCCAACTCTTCTAAAACTTACATTACTATTCTTCCATTCAAACTTGTGTCCTCTTCTTTTTAACCCATTGAGTTAACTTTATGCTGCTAGTATGTTCTTGGGAACAAGGGTAGGTATGTCAGTGGAAAATCGATGAGATAACAGGGTCCCGTCTTTCCCATCTCCAGTAGCCATCAGCTGCAATAGTGCCTCAGCTAAGGGTGGGACTTTATGAGCTTCTCCTCATTTCTATTTGAGTTTTAATGGTATAACTTTGTGCAGATATTATATATGCAATCAAAGCTGTTACTGAGAGGTTTTGTATGCAACATCTGTGTCATGTTCAGAAAACAATATTTGCAGCAGTACTCCCCAACCTCTGAATCTTATAATTTTTCCTCTTTTTCCACAATTATTCCTGAGCTTTCTTTGATAGAGTAAGTGTGTGAATGTGTGATATAGATTTTTTACTTACTGAGGAGTCCATAGTCTTATTTTCTCTACTCTGACCAGTTATGAGTCTCTATATCAATCACCATCTGCTAAAGAAAGTTCTTTGATGAAGGTTGAGAATTGTACCTATAAACCTGTGGGTATAAAAAAATAAGGGTATGGGAAATTTAGGGAGTTTGTTGTGAGATTATGTCTCCTAGAAATATCAAAAACTACACACATAAAATTTGACCAACATGGCCTCTTAAGCATCAGGTTGACATGGATTGGGGAAACCTAGAAGAGAGCTACAGGTACCTAAGGGATGCTGTAAGCAGGAGAAATAGTATTCCCAAAGGAAGAACGCACCAGTTGTTATCAAATACCACATGGTCAGCCTAGAAAACAGAATACAAATAATATTATACAGAATGAAAATTTATGTGTATATGAATATATGCATGTAATAACAATTAATGAAAAAGAGGGCATTAATTTGAAAGCGGGAAAGAAAGGATATATGGGGGGTTTGGAGGAAAGAAATGGAAAGGAAAATGTTGTAATTGTATTATAATCTCAAAAATAAAATAACAAGTGTTTATAAGGCAGCTTAATGTTATGTTCATTTAGCAGAATTATGTAGGAGGCTCTCTGAAACCCAGGAATAGCCCAGCCACAGGGTTTTGGCCCACTCAACAGTACCACACAGTAGCCTTTCCTTATGGAGTGGATTTTAAATTCAGTCAGAAAGTGGTTGTTTACTCCCAATATTCATACCACTATTATATCTATGAGTTATTGTGAATAAAGCAAAAATAAACATGGGTGAGAATGTAGTAGGATCTAAAATCCTTGGTTATATACCCAGAAGTGGTATAGCTGAGTCAAATGGTGCCCCATTTCCAGATCTTTGAAAAACTCCACATTAATTTCAACAGTGACCGCATCAGTGACATTCCTACCGAAAGTGAGTAAGAGCGTCTTTCCCCGCATCAGCCCCAGCATCATTGTTGACCATAACCATCTGATTGAAGTGCAATGAAATCCCAAAGTAGTTTTAATTTTCATTTCACTAATGGCTAAGACTGCTGAACATTAAATATCCTTTAGCCATTTTCATTTCTTCTTCTGAGAGTGATCAGTTTCACAGTCCATTTTGAGTGGGTTGGTTGATTTGCTGGTGTTTAGTTTTTTGTGAGGTTTTTTGTTTTTGTTTTGTACATTCTAGACACTACTTCTGTCTCAGATGTACAGCTGGCAAATATGTTTTTACTATTCTGTAGCCTTTCTCTTCACTCAAAGGATGATGTCCTTTGCTGTACAGAATGTGTTTAGTTTTATGTAGTTCAACATGTCAATTTTTTTAATCTCAAAAAATGTGATTTTTCATATATCTGGTATCTTAGTCAGAAAATTGATTTTATGTCTGAAATTTGAAGCTTATTTCTCCTCTTTCCTGTAGCTGAACCAATTTGTGGGGAGCATCTCTGGGACAGAAGAGGCTCACAGAAGTCTATGAGGGTGACCCTACCTGAGAATTCTAGTAGTGGGGTTAAGGAGCCTGACGTAGCCACCTCCTGGAGACAGATGGGACTTCAGTAGAGGGCAGGGGACACCATAAAACTGTTGGCCCAAAATGTGTCTTGCCTACAGAAAGTGTAAGAGTAAAGAGGGATCAGAGGTTGAGGGAATCATAACCAATGACTCGCCCAATTTGAGATCTGCCCCATGGGAGAGAGCCAACCCCTAGCACTATTAATGATATTCTGCCATGATTGCAGACAGGAACATAGCATCACTGTGTTCTGAAAAGCTTCATCCAGCAACAGATGGAAACAGATTCAGAAACCAAAAGCCAAACAATAAGCTGAACTTGAGTTTTGTGGAAGAGTGAGAAGATTGAGAGAGGGAGCCAGAGAGGTCAACTACACCATAAGAAAATCTACAGAGTCAACTAACCTGGGCCCATCGAGGCTCACAGAGACTGAACCACTCACCAAAAGGCAAGCATGGACTTGACCTAGACTCCCTACCCATATGTAGCAGATGTACAGTGTGGTCAATATGTGGGTCCCCTAATAATGGGAATAGAGGCTGCCTCTAACTGTTACCTTGTCAGGCCCCAGTGGAAGAGGATGCTCTTAGCCATGCTGCAACTTGACGTGCCGGGGTTGTTGATACCCCTTGGTGGCCTCCCTTTCTCTGAGAAAATGAGGAGGGGAGACTCAGGGGAGGGGGTGTGAGGTTGAGACTGAAAGGAGAAAATAAAGGAGGTAGGATCAGACTATAAGGTGATTAAATAAATAATTAATAAATGAAAACAAAAAGAAAGAAAGCAGTAAAATACAAATTATTGGAAGAAATAAATAAATCCCTCAAAGAAAACCAGTAGAATACAAAGAAACAATAGGAGGAAATAAATTCCTTAAAGAAAAAATAAACAGTTGATGGAAACAAGCAAAACTGCTCAAGACTTAAAAATAATTGTGGGAGTAATAAAACAGGACCAGGGAGCTCTGGAGATAAGAAACATAGGGATGCAAACAAAACTATAGAGGCAAGATTCACTGACAGGAGATGAAAGAGAGAATTTCAGCCATTGAAGATACAATAGAAGAAAGGGTACCTTGGGCAAAGAAGATGTTAAATTTACGAAATCCCAACATAGAAGATCCATGAAATCTGGGACACTGTGAAAAGAACAAGCCTACTAATAATAGGAATAGATGCCTAGAAAATATTTTCAACAAAGTCATAGAAGAAAAATTTTCTAACCTAAAGAAGATTTCTAAAAAGTTATAAGAAGAGTACAGAACACCAAGTAGATTATACCAAAAAAGAAAGTTCCCTTGCCATATAATAATCAAAACACTAAACATACTGAACAAAGAAAGATTATTAAAGCTGCAAGAGAAAATGCCAATTTTCATCTACAGGCAGACTAACTAGAATTATACCCAACTTCTCAATGGGGACTTTAAAACAAAAGGGCTTAGACAGATGTACTGCAGACTCTTTTTTTGAGAGAGAGTTTCTCTATGTAGCCTTGGCTATCCGGGGATTGCTTTGTAGATCAGGCTGGCCTCAAACTCACAGAGATCTCCCTGTGTCTGCCTACCAAGTGTGGGGCTACAGGTGTATATCACTGAATCTGGCAGTGCTTCAGACTTTTAAGAAAACACAAATACCAGCCTAGATTACTATGTCCAAGAAAACATTCAGTCACCATAGATGGAGAAAATAAGATATTCCATGATACAGTCAAATTTAAGCAATATCTATCTACAAACCAAAGTTGCTAGGAGAAAAATCTAAGCCAATGGGGTTAAGTACACCCATGAAAACACAAGAGATAAATAATCCCAAACCAGAAAAATAAAAAGAAAGGAAGCACATACACACCACCACTAACAACAACAATTAAAAAGTAACTGGAGTTATCTATCATTTGATACTGATAGCTTTCAATATCCATGGACTCAGATCCCCAATAAAAATGACACAGATTAACAGATTGGATATGAAGAGAGGATCCATCCTTCTGATGCAGATATCAAATTCATCACAACATCACGGATAGATATTGACTCAGCGTAAAGGGTTAGAAAAAGATTTCCCAAGTAAATTGACCTAAGGAGCAATCTGGTGTAATCACTTTAATTTCTAGCAAAATATATTTCAAACCAAAAATTAAAAGAGAGAGGGAAGAACACTACATATTCATCAAAGGAAAAAATCCACCAAGATGAGATTTCAATTCTGACATCTATATTCAGAACACAAGGATATCCACTTTTATAAAAACAAAACAAAACAAAAACAAAATCACTACTATGAGCTTAGATCACCCATTGACCCTCATACACTGATAGCAGAAGACCTCAAAACCCCAGCCTTGTCAATGAGCAGGTCATCCAGAGAAAAACTAAACAGAGAAATGTTGTAGCTAAATCATGTTATAAACCAAATGAACCTTAAAAATATTTACATAACATTCCACCCAAACACAGAAGAATGTACTTTCTTCTCAGCCCCTCACAGAACTTTCTCCACAATGGATACAAACAAGTCACAAAAGATAGAAGAATATTGGTATAACTCCCTACATCCTACCAGACCACTATGAATTAAAGCTAAATATCAACAACAGAAACAACATAAATATTACAAACTCATGGAAACTGAACAACTCTCTACTAAATAAAAAATGTGTCACGACAGAAATAAAGAAAATAAAGACTTTCTAGTATTCAATGAAAATTAATACAAACATACCCAAACGTATGGGATACAATGAAAGGCACTGCTAAGAGAAAGAGCATAGCATTAAGTGCCTACATTTAAAAAAAATCCCGTATTAGAAAATTAATGGCATACCTGAGATATGTAGAACTAAAAGAAGTAAGTTCACCCAGCAGGAATCGATGGAAAGACATATCTTTGAGAAGAAGAAAATAATAAATTTTGAAAAATCAACAAGATAGACAAAACTATATCCAAACTAACTAAAAGACAGTGAGAGAGTGTCCAAATTAGCAAAATCAGAAATGAATAGGACAAAAGAACAGACACCAAAGTAATCCAGAGAATAATAAGAACATAGTTTGAAAACCTATACTTCACCAAATTGGAGAATATACTTTTTAGGAAAGTTAAATCAAAATTAGATAAGCAATTTAAATAAATCTATAACCCCTAGTGAAATAGAAACAGTTGTTAAAATTCTCAAGGAAAATAAAAACAGTCCAAGCCCACACAGATTTTGTGCAGAATTCTACCGGACCAATAAAAGAAGAGTTAACACCAATAATCTTCAAATTATTCCACAAAAAAGACACAGAAGGGCCATTGCTCAATTTGTTTTAGGGGGCCACAGTTACCCTAATACCCACTTCATAAAGACCTAACAAAGAAAAAGAACTACTAACAAATTTTCCTTATGAACATATATGCAAGAATACTCAATAAAATGCTCATAAACTGAATGCAAGAACACATAAAAAAAAAAACCTCTGCTATGATCAAGTAGATTTTCCCACAGATGAGGGACTGCTTCAACTTAGCAAAATCAGTAAATGCAATCCACCATATAAATAAACTGAGGAAAAACTCACACAATAATGTCATTAGATACCAAAAAAATGCCTTTGGAAAAAAATCCAACACCCCTTCATGATAAAAGGCCTGGAGAGATCAAGGATGAAGGGTATGAACCTAAATATAATAAAGGCAATTTACAAAAAACCTACAGCCAACATCAAAGTAAATGGGGAGAAACTCAATTCCACTAAAACCAGTAACAAGACTAGTTGTCCACTCTCTCAACACTATTCAATATAGTACTTGAAGTCTTAGATAGCACAATGAGACAACTGAAGGAGATGTAGGGAATGTAAATTGGAAAGGAAGAAGTCAGAGTATCTTTATTTGCAGATTATATGATAGGATACATAGGTTATTCTAAAAATTCTACTAGGGAACCCCTACAGCTGAAAAACTTTTTCAGTAAAATGGCTGGACACAATATTAACTCAAAAAATCATAGTCCTCCTGTATACAAATGACAAATGGACTGAGAAAACAGGGAATCAACAATTTTCACAATAGACACAAAAAATATAAAATATCTTGGTGTAACCCTAACCAAGGAAGTGAAACAGTTGTATGATAAAAAGTTCAAGTCCTTGAAGAAACTGAAGAAGATATCAGAAGATGCAAAGGTCTCCCATGCTCATGGAGCAGTAGCATTAACATAGTAAAAATAGCAATCCTACTAAAAGCATATTTAATAAAGTCCCCATCAAAATTCTAACACAATTCTTTGGAGACCTTGAAAGGACATTTCTCAACTACATATGGAAAAACAAAAAACTCAGAATATCAAAAAAATCCTGAACAATAAAGGAACTGTTGGAGATATCATCATCCTTGATTTCAAATTGTAATACAGAGATATAGTTTTTGAAAACCCTGCATGGTATCGGCATAAAATCAGATGTGTTGATCAAGGGAATTGAATAGAAGGTTCAGACATAAATTCACAAACATTTGGTCCCCTGATTTTTTATGAAATAGCCAGAATACACACTGGAAAAATGAAAGCATCTTCAACAAATAGCGTTGGTCAAACTCAATGTCTCCATGTAAAAGCATGCAATAAACCTATTTTTATCGTACACCACAAAAGTCCAAATGGATCAAAGATCTCAACATAAAATCAGAGACACTGAACCTTATAGAATAGAAAGTGGGGAACATCCTTGAACATGTTGGCACAGGAGATGACATTCTGAAAAGAACGCTGATAGCACAGGTGCTAAGATGAACAGTAAATGAGACCTCATGAAACCGAAAAGCTTTATAAAGCAAAGGTCACTGTCAAATGGACAAAGAGACGGGATACATAATAGGAAAACATTTTTAACAACTCTACATCCACAAGAGGGCTAATATCTGAAATATATAAAGAACTCAAGATTAAATATAAAAACCCAAATAATGCAATTTAAAAATTGGACATGTGATGGAATGAGGGAGGGGGATACAACCAGGATATGAAGAATTTAAACTGCAGAACAAGCAGGTAACTTAGGTTGCTAATCCCACTGTAAGGGGACATAAATATCTAGGCACAGACAATACTTCTTGTTGGCTACAGAACCCCTATGAATTACTATTGGATGCCACTCTTCATATGGCATGAATGAATATTTACAGATGTCTTTTTTTTCCTGCTCATACAAAGAGCAGAAAGCCATCTTAATTATTCTATGCATCATGCACACCTTATACACTTATAGTTTTAGGAGTGTATAATGCTTGTGAGAAATTATATGCCTTCAGAACAAAAGAACTGGACACTGACATTGGATCAGACCTGACAGGATGCATTCCTCTCAGCATAATGGACACTCACATCCTGTATCCTTCATGTTCCAGCACCAAGTGCTTCAATTGCTGTGTCCTCGTAAGAACAAAACAGCTCCCAGAACACTTTCAAAGAATGCTTCCAATTCAAATTGGTCCAACATTTCAGACTGTCCTATACAGGGCTCTAATTCAGCCTGGAATTTCTCAAAATTTAGAAACTGGACCACAAATGCAATTCCTAGCTTGCTTAACCATTTCCCCAATTTTATTTGGGCCCCTACTAGGTATTATCTGTGCCAAATCAGCTGGAAGAAACCATAAGAGAATGATGCCCCATTTGATTTAAGGGGAGTCAGGTAGGTTTTTCACTGCTTTCTTGGGCTATAGAGGGTTATTATCAATGAGAGTTGGTTGCAAGTTATTACTGGTCTTATTTAGAAAGAAAAGAAACTTAGATTCAGCAATGTCTCTCTTTTTCCTTATCTTACATTCTTAGGCTTTGGAGATAGGGGTTGAAAAGAAAGAAGGGGGAATATAGAAATATATAGGGAAGATAGAACAAAAAGTAGATTAGTGAATCTACTCCTCAACTTAATGCCTGAATTGTCACTCACAAGGTTATTTTTAATTAACTGGTATAGAATTTTGTATATAGATGCAAAATAAGTTTAATTCTAGACACAGTGGTATAGAATTCAAATGTAAGTTTATTCTTTACACACTATACATTCCTACAATGGAGTATCACTCAACTGTTCAAAATCATGAACCATGAACCATGAAATTTGCAGGCAAATAGATAAAACTATAAAAATAATAATCCTGAATGAAGTATCACAGATGGCCAGATGGTGGGGAAGGAGTGGACTCCTCAGAGGACTAGGGGAGGGGAATAGGGCAGAAATGGGAGAGACAGAAGGAAGAGGAAGATATGAGCAAGGTAACAATTGGGACATAATGTGAATAAATTATAAAAAATAAAAATGAAAAAAATAGGAGTCAAAGGAGATGGAGGACACTCTGAGAATATGGACCACTGACTCAATGAAAGCAGGGCTTATAAGGGCTCACAGAGACTGGAGAAGTAGCAAAGAGCCTGCTTGGATCTTTCCCAGGTCCTGTGTGTTATGCTATGGTTGTTTTCTGGGTGTTTCTGTGGGGCTCCTAACAGTGTGAGTGAATGTATCGCTGACTCTTTGCCTGATCTTGGGACTCTTTCCCTTCTATTGTGTTGCCTTGGGCAGCCTCAATATGAGGCTTTTTGCCTTGTCTTATTGTATCTTGTCTGGCTGTCACCTCTAAGATACCTGCTATTTTTGGAAGAGGAAAAGGAGAGAGAGTGAATCTGTGTGAGAGGGGAGGTGGAGAGTATCTGTGAGCAATGGGGGAGGACTATATTGTATGAAAGAAGAGTCTACTTTCAATTTGTGTGTGTGTGTGTGTATGTGTGTGTGTGTGTGTGTGTGAGAGAGAGAGAGAGAGAGAGAGAGAGAGAGAGAGAGAGAGAGAATATGAATGACATGACCATATTAAACTTCTAGGAAATACAGAAATATTCTTTAAAGTTCTTGTCAATAGTAAGCAGCAGTTAGCCCTAAAATTATATACATACAAGTGACATTAAGTGAACGAATGAGCAGGTTGTATTCATACATTTAAGCATCTCTCTCTCTCTCTCTCTCTCTCTCTCTCTCTCTCTCTCTCTCTCTGTGTGTGTGTGTGTGTGTGTGTGTGTGTGTGTGTGTGTGTGTGTAACAATAACAACTAATGAAAATAAGACATACTTTCTAGAGGGAGCAAGGGATTTACATTGGAAGGGTTAGAGGAAGGAAACTGAAAGGAAGAAAATGATGTGATTATATTTTAATTTAAAAACTAAAAGATTTATATTATGCATGTTTTTCTGAGTCTGGGTTTTTTTCTGGGTCTGGGTTACCTCACTCAGGATGATCATTCCTAGTTCCATCCATTTGCCTGCAAGTTTCAGGGTTTCCTTGTCTTTGATAGCTGAGTAGTATTCCATTGTGTAAATGTACCACAGTTTCTTTATCCATTCTTCAGTTGGGGGACATCTAGGTTGATTCTAGATCCTGGCTATTATGAATAAGGCTGCTTTGAGCATAGTAGAGCAGAGGTCTAGGGGAGAGAAATAGGCCAGAAGAGGGATAGAGGGTGGGAACAGGGAGATAAGAGCAAGGGGACTTTTATACTCAGGATGTAATGTGAATAAATCATAATAAAATAACATAAAAATAAACAAAAAATTAAAAGAATTATTTAAAAAGTTTTCACCATACATATATAAACACAATATATACAAAATATACCACAAGTAAATATCTCTTACAAATACAGACATGAAAATCATTAATAAAATATAACTGATTAAATAAAATCTGTGAATCAAAGAGATATGTTCATTCATTGCCTATAATTCATAGTATTACAGAAATAAACTTAGCCTAAATGTCCATCTTGGCTGAATGACTGAAGAAAATGCAACATGTCACACACACACACACACACACACAGAGATGTGTGTGTATAACATATGTTATATCATAGAAAACTATTAAGCCCTGAAACAGGAAACCATAATTTGCATATAATGGTGTTTACCAGGAGTGTATAGACTCAAAGGTACAAGGTTCAGTTACATGAGCGAGGTGAATCATTTATAGAGGGTAGTTGTACAATGTGGCAACTAGAGTTAACAGTTATAATGTGAAAAGAACAGTCAATTTTAAATATTCCCATAATGCACAAGGACAAGGTTTTTAGCTGATAAATACAATATTTAGTAGCTCAACATACTCATTTCACTATATATGTAGAACAGGTTGCTCATCACAAATATGTATAACTTTCATTTTCCAATTATACCTTAAGGATGTTAGAGTGAATTTTGGCAACATATAAAAAGCATTATTTGAGATGACATGGGATTAATTCCATAAATGAAGAATAAGCTTAAAATATAAAAATTCTCCCTCTCTCATTAATAATTACCTATAGCTCTTCATCTAAAAGTGGAGCCATGTGAGATTTCCCCCAACCATATTGACCTGTCAAGTGCTGTTGTCATTGTTCAAGTATTGTTTATATCATATTGTCCATTTTAATATGATATTTTTATTAATTCTTCCAGAATTGTATTTAATGCATAATGATCACATTTACCCCTCTACACCCAGTTCCCTGCAACTCTACCCAGGCCCACACTAATCTCTCTGTTCACCCAACTTCCTGTCCTTTTTCTTTTATCTCGTGGAGTCCAATGGCTGTGCCACCCCCAAACTCTTAGGTAGCTCTCTAGATTGTGGTCTACCTGAAGTCACACCCCTGAAGTAAACTGACCCTTCTTCTCCCAGCAACTGTCAATCACCAGTCGCTGCTCAGCTAGTGGGACAACTTTATGCCCACCCCTTCTTATTGTGGAGTTTTGTCTAACTGGAGCTTGTGTGGGTCGTGTGCAAGTTGTCATAGCCACTGTAAACTCATATGTTCAACTGCCCACTGTGTCCTAGAAAAATTGCTTGTTGTGGTCACCCATTACCAATGCCTCTGGCCCTTAGCATATCCCATGCCCCTTATTCATGCCCCTCTTCTGAGGTGACTGAGGTAGGTGTGTGATATAGGTGTCCCAGTTAGGGCTGAAAACTTACCAGCCTCATGCATTCCTCACTTTGACTGGTTATGGATTGCTGTGTCAATTTCTGTCTCCTGCAAGAAGAACCCTTGCTGACAATGGTTGAGGGGTGCATCCATCTATGTACCTAACGATAAGTTACTAGGGTTTTGTCCCTGGGGAAAACTGATTATGTCCTTCTCTGTAGCCTCTGATTGCCATGCCAATGTGAATGAAAGAAATTTCATCCAGGTGTGGAGGCTTGTGAAATTGAGATCTTTTTTTTTTAAGGATTGTAGCACTCTATCAATTCCAACAGATGCTACTTAACAGCAGTCAATCTGGTCTTCTGGACATGAGGAACTTTCTGCCTCCTTCCCTCCCAATCTCACCTCACATTCCCTTTCCCCTCCATGCCTCTTCTCCTCCTCCTCAGAGAAGGGGAGGTAGCCACCTTAGCATCAAGTAGTTGCAGCAGGACTAAGTACACCCTCAACTGTCTTCTCAGAGGCTTCATTGGGAAACAGCCAACAATAGGCAGAACTAGGGGAGTCTTGTGGAAAAGTGTGAGAAAGGACAGAGGCAGAAAAAGGGGTCAAGGACACCACAAGAAGACCTACAGCGTCAACTAACTGGACCCATAGGGGCTCACAGAGACTGAACCACAAACCAAGGAGCATGCATGGGCTGAACTTAGGCCCCCTACACATATGTAGCAGATGTGCAGCTTGTTCTTCATGTGGGTCCCTTAACAGTTGGGAGGGGGACTGTCTCTGACTCTGTTGCCTGCCTGTGGGTCCCTTTCCCCCTAGCTGGGCTGCCTTGTCTGGCTTCGGTGGGAGAGGATGCACTAAGTCCTGCTGTGACATGATGTGCCAGGGTGGGCTGTTACCCAGGGGAACCGTCCCTTCTCAGGAGAAGGTAGGGGGTAACTGGGGTTGGGGGTCATGAGGGTGGGACTGGGTGGAGAGGAGTGGGCTGGCTGGGATCCGAATGTAAAGTGGTTAAGTAAATAAATCAATGGAAGATAAATTAAAAATAAATTAATTAAAAAGGAAGAAAAATGTGGCAGTATTACACCACTGTGGGTATCTTGCAGGGAAGTCATTGTGTTTTGTCAGCTTTCTAGCTAGAGAATATTACAGAGTACAGGATCAGAGAACAATAAAGATGCATTATTCTATAAGTTAAAATATTTTACGTTAACTTTCAAGTCTCTAAAACTGGCAGTGTCTAAAAATTGCCTTTATCAATTTCTAAACTTTGATAAATATGATACTTCCTCCTAATTTTAGTTTTCCATCTAAGTTTGATGTGCCATGTTAAATTGCAGAAGATTGTAATAGATATTACAAATTTTAAATTTACTTAGAGTCTAGTTTAATTTTATTCTTACTTTGTTATTTCTCTTTTGGTAAGAGCTGAAACAACAGATTCTGTGACTCAGATAATATTAAATTTTAATGGAAATGTCTGATGTTGTATTTTTTTTTCATTGTTGTTTCTTTGAGGAGTTTTTCAATAAGAAAACAGATAGAAAATAAATCTTACTTTTGCTGTGCACTAAGCTTCATTTTTATAAAATGCAATCAAGTTATTTATTCTGCATGGGTGAAAGTGAGTAGCTATGTGGCATTTTGAATAAGAACAGCCGCCATAGCCTCGTATCTGGAGGCGTGGCCTTCTACAAGTGGCACTATTTAAGAAGGATCTAGAGGCGTGGCCTTGTTGGATGACAAGTGTGTCACTAGGGGTGGGATTTTGAGGTTTGCAAATGCCCCAGCCAGGCATCCTCCTGAGGCCTACAGATCTGCATGGAGAACTCTTAGCTGCTCCTCTTGCCCCATGTCTGCCTGCATGCCACCACGTTTTCCACTATGCTTCCTGCCATGGCAATAAGGAAACAGCAATAAAGCCCCCAATGAAGTGTTTTCTCTTGTAAGAGTTGCAGAGCACATGAATAATAATTTTTCTCCATCATTAACTATGAGAAAAATAAGCAAGGCTCTCAAGAGCATATTATTTCACATCTTGGTGTCTGATTGGCAGGTCTCACACAGCAGTGTCCCTTCTACTACAAGCACTGTGGTTGTGTAGCATGCCCTACTCCCCTAGCTCTGCCTGACCCCGGTTCTGTGGTCCATGCCCTGGTAAATCATCATCTGCATGTCCTTGCCTCTTGAGAGGCTGTGAGTACAGGTTCCATGAATTTGTTCTTCATCATCATTCAATTTTCACAAGGAAATTAGGTGAGTGCTGCGAGCCACCATTCTACCGTCTACAACTCCCTTACTCAGGACCCAAAAGCTTCATCCAAATTTAAAATAGTAACTTTATATACTATGATTCTAATTACTGGTTTCCTTGGCTATTTGATTTTGGTTCAGATTCACTCATGTATTTGGGGACTTGAGCTTGTAGGCTTATTTTACGTGAGGGGTTTTTATGTTTCCCTGACAGTTGTGAGTTTCTTCTACCAGACTTCTCTCTGAAGGAAATCTTTTAATAAAATTCTCAGCTTCACTGATCCAGAATAGCTTGAATTGTTTGCTGGTTCCAAGGCTGAGACTTACCACCTCCCTGTTTTCACAGTTTGCTGAAAGCTACCTTCCAGACAGTGGGCAGCACGTGTTTGAAGTCCTTTTTCCTCCCACTTTTGCTATTGTGTAATTTCAAATGCATCTCTTGTTTCATTCATGAGCTGAGCTTCAGATTTATGTACAACATTTTTATTCTTTTTTGGCTATAGAAATAACTCTATTCTGGCTGCGCTTGTAGACTTGAAGACCCATAGCCTCCAGGGGCAGCTTCTGTGCTAGTGTTTCTAGTCCTCAGAGTATTTACTTTGCCTTCAAGTTTAAAATCTTTAGCATCAGATCTTTTCAGTTTTCATTTTTATGTTTTTACTTTTATCCATTAGTGGAACATGTCTGTAGCAGGTAGAAACATTAATGCATCAAAAGATTCAGTGGAGGACTTCTGGCCATGCCTTATCAGATTAAGATAGGAGGTTAGACACACTCTCTCTCTCTCTCTCTCTCTCTCTCTCTCTCTCTCTCTCTCTCTCTCTCTCTCCCCGCCCCCACTGTGTGTGTGTGCTTCTCTCTATGTCTCTGTCTATAGTCTCTCTGTCTGTCCTCTCTCTTCTCTCTCTCTCTGTCTGTCCTCTTTTTCTCTCTTTTCTGTCTCTCCTCTTCTCTCTATCTCTGTCTCTCTGTGTATGTGTCTCTCTGTCTCTGTCTCTCTGTCCCTGTTTCTCTGTCTGTCTCTGTCTCTCTGTCCCTGTTTCTCTGTCTGTCTCTGTCTGTTTCTCTCTGTCTCTCTCCCACTCCCCCTCTCCTCCCTTCTCCCTCTCTCTCCTAGCTTCCACCAAACTAGCAACAGTTTATTATTTTTATTAGTGATATTCTTCTGGGGACTTGATTCCCTCCTGCTTCAGTTTAGATGCTTTATTGCTCTTTACAGTTGATGTTGCCGTCTGTCCTGCTGTAGTGCTGCCCTCCTGTTTCTCCTCCAGCAGTTCCTTGAAGAAGAATGCACAGGAGTGCCCCCTCCTCTGCTCTAGTATAAACTAACAAAACTGTGGGAACCTCTCTGTGTATGTGTCTCTGTCTCTATCTCTCTTTGTCTCTCTGTCTCTGTCTGTCTCTCTGTCTCTCTCTGTCTCTCTCTGTCTCTGTCTCTGTCTCTCTCTCTCTTTGTCTCTCTGTCTCTGTCTGTCTCTCTGTCTCTCTCTGTCTCTGTCTGTCTCTGTCTGTCTCTCTCAGTCTCTCTCTGTCTCTGTCTCTCTCTCTGTCTCTCTGTCTCTCTGTCTCTCTGTCTCTCTCTCTCTCTCTCTGTCTCTCTCTCTCTCTCTCTCTCTCTCTCTCTCTCTCTCTCTCTCTCTGTGTGTGTGTGTGTGTGTGTGTGTGTGTGTGTGTGTGTGTGATGCATGCATATAGACAGGTGCACTTCACCATGCAGTCAACTATGGAGGCAAGAGGTTAATATTAGGATGCTTTTCTCAATAGTTTCCACATCTTATGCTTAGAATCAAGGTCTTCTCTCACAAAACTTGGAGATCACCATTTCACCTAGGCAGGCAAACAAGAGGCCCATAGGTGTACCTGTTTCTACACATCAGTGCTAGTGATATGAAAATATGCTGCCACGTTTGGTTTTTAATGTAGATGCTAGGGACCTGAACTTGGATCTTTACACTTTCATGGTAAGTACAATGCCAACTTAACAATCTCCCCAGACACTAGATACTTACATTTTAGCCAAGGAATCCTCCCCCTTGAGAATGACTATATGTTAGCTACACCAGCATGCAAGAGTACTGACCTTATCATGTGCCTGCCATGTAATCTTGATTTATACTCCGTGTTGTATTCTATTTCTATACATAGAGAGAGTAGGTACATAAATAACCCTGATCCCTCTGCCCTATGTGACAGAAATAGTTTTTTAAAAAGCATTTCACACTATCCAAATGAATACCTTAGTTAGATGATGAAAATTTTCATATTTCTTTCTTAATGTTTTGGAAATAATTCTAGGAGAAAGAAAAATAGCTAAGTTCCCTGCAATTAAAGTTTCTGAACTTTCATTTCAAAAACCTACAGAGAGTTTTTATAACGTGTTTATAAAACGTTTTCAGATCTTTCAACGGATTTCCATTAGCATAACCATTTTCCCTGCATTAATAGAATGCACTGTGCCAGACATGTTCCTTTCCTGGCAGCTGCAATGAAGACCATTCCAGATCATAAGCACCATCGAGAGCATCATCCAAGCCTCCCAGTTGTTGTGGTTTACAGAAAGAAGAGTTCTTTCCTCCAGTCTCCGTGAGTTTTCCGTTCTACACAGTCCCTACCCTGATCAGGGTGCCAACATACATGGAGCTCCCTACCTCAAGTGGCCAGGAAGCCAGGCCTGCCTCCAGTCCTCCCCAACATACATGGAGCTCCCTACCTCAGGTGGCCAGGAAGCCGGCCTGCCTCCAGTCCTCCCCAACATGCATGGAGCTCCCTACCTCAGGTGGCCAGGAAGCCAGGCTCCAGTCCTCCATCCTCAACTTCTGGCTCCCCGTAAAACCAGAAGCAACAAGGCAAGAAAGAATGAGCAGACTCCGGAGGAATTTTTTCTTTATGATGTGGATAGTATTTGTTTCCATGAAAGGAATTTGGCCCTTAGGGTATTTTGCCTCTTATTTCACTGTGTATGTGCAGAATTCTAGGACACAACATTAGGAACTCATCTTCTTGGTTTTGTCTCTACAAATTCCTGAATTGTTTCTTTCCTTACACATGACTGCTGAAGACACACTGCCGGGCTGCCTCCTTTTAGGTTTCAGTGTCTTTCAATCTATCTTTATCGTTTCAACCCAGATTTTAGCCCCTGACTTTCTTCCTGTTCAGGAGGCTTTTCCATTTCTCCACAGTTCAACAATTTTCCTGTAACTTTTGGACACCCATGTTGATACAAAACAAACACCCCAGTTCTCATCTTAATAGAATTAGAGCTAGTTTATTCTAGAGCCATCTTGAGGCATCATGGTCCTGGGACATGGGTTTAGATTAACCCAAATCCCATATTCTAGCATGGGGGCAGTTTCATGAAATTTTTGAAATTTACAGAACAAAGAAAATCATAAATGAAGATAAATTTAAAATAAACTTATGACTTATATCAGAGAATCACTATAGCAAGAAAAGCCTTTCTATAAATATCAGATGTTATCTAATGACATACTTAGCTTTTAGGTTGGTGGAAGCGAAAGATCTGCTAAGTCAATAGATTCTAAAATGTTTTTATCTCCTAGTCATAGCAGATTAGTGCCAGCAAAGAGGTGGCTAGGAAATAGCTATGCAAGAGACCAAAGTTAGTCCAAAATCACTACCTTATGGACCTTCAGCATCCCAACCTTTCATATTACTGTAGTTTTAGTCAACCAATCTTTGGAGACACAGGTTCTTTTCAGGAATTACACACACAAGTTTCTCTTTGGCGTGCACTATTTTTGCTCTGCAGTCTCATCCCTCTTTACCCTGATCATCTTCCTGGCTGTAGATATTACTTCTGCAGGTGGCTTGCGATCTTCTGTTTACCTTTAATTCTTGCCCAAATGAGCTTACTTATGTTCTTGGGGATTCTAACAATCTCTCAAACCTATCTTGCCAAAATTGAACATTGTACGCTCCCTCAAAACAAAACAACACAAAACAAAAAAAAATAGCTTTAGAACCTTCTTCCATCCCTTATTATATCCTAATAATAGGAAGTTGCCTTTATTTATGAGTCATCAAATCATCAGGCTCTATCTGGCTTTTTCTTCCCCTCATTTTAAACTCTGTTGTATTTTCTACTCTCTTCCCACTAAGGTAATCCTACTTCAAATCTTATCACACACAAAAAAGGTCTTATCCCCACAGGGTTTTGGCTGATCTCTGCTTCTAGTCTTTCAGGAACAAAATGAGTTATGCTCTAATGCACACTAGCTTCATGAAGCACCACTTCCTCATATGTCATCGCTTAAAAATGGTTCCTTTAAGGCTGCCACCATTCTGTCTCTACTCTTAAATAGACTGGAGAGGCCTTAGTCAATTGATAAAGACCCAGTCTTAACTTTATAACCACTCACCCATTCAACACCCTGTTCTAGGCACTGTGTTGGTGCTTGAGAAAAATCAGAAAGAAAAAAAAAGAAAACCTCCCCTGCCTTGGTAGAGTTTTCATCCTAGTAAGGGAGATGTGCATACACATTTTCTACTGCAGGCACCAAGTCAATGTTGAAAACCTTAGGCTTTCGGAGCCCTTTGTATTCCAAGATATTGTGTTAAGGACAATTGACTTAGGTTAACTGACTTAATTTTGCACCTTCCCTATGCTTCCACTTTTTGCCTTTTTCATGTATACATTTTCAGCTTTGTTTTAAATTTGTAGGAATTGTTTTAGCTAAAGGCATATCTAATACAATTATTTCATTGTTATTGCATCATTATCAACTTTATTCACCAAATACTTACTGATTATTGATACAGGGCTCCAATACCTTGTGAGAGAGACAGGACTTTTGCCCTCTTGTGACATGTCAAATGACAGGAAAAGTCAACAAATCAGGGGAATTGAATATACAAGGTTCTTCCATCTCCTCTAAACCATTTTTACATTGTTATCAGCATTAGGGTCTCATATAAATAGTGTCATGTTTCAATTTCCTTAGCTGACACCAGCACATCTTCCTCAACTACTTTTTCTTTCCAATACAGGGTTTCTCTGCATCTCCTTGGCTGTCCTAGACCTGTTTTGTAGCCCAGGATGGCCTCAACCTCACAGAGATCTGCTTGCCTCTGCCTCCCTGAGTGCTAGTATCACAGGTGTGCACCCCCACTCCCAGCTCTCCCCCAACTCTTTTTTAAATTTTATTTATTTATTCGTTTACTTTTCATCATTGTCATAGCCTCAACCTTCATCACCTCCCAGTCCCTTCCTCCTCCTCCTCACCTCCTCCTCCTCCCCCTCCCCTACTCCTCAAAAGAGAGGAGTCCTCCTCCCATCCACCCCAACTCATTGAGTCATGTCAGGGCTGAATGTGTCCTCTTCCCCTATGGCTTGTCACAGCAGTCCTGCCAGGAGGAAGTAACTGAAAAGCTAGCAAAAGAGTCCATGCCAAAGAGAGTCCTGCCCCCCTAACTAGGGGACCCACATGAATCCTGAGGTGGCATCAGCTATATCTTGGCAGGGGGCCTAAGTCCAGCCCATGCATGGTCTTTGGTTGGTGCTTCATCTCAGCAGGCCTTTCTGGGCCCTGGTCAGTTGGCTCTGTTGGTCTTTGAAGCTCCTATCACCTCCAGATCCTTCTCTCCTTCCCCCCACTTTTCCACAAGGCTTCCCAAGAGACACTCCACTATACAATAAGGACGCTTCCTCATCTATGTTCTCAGCATCCTTATTTGTAATAGCTAGAGGCTGGAAACAACCTAGATGTCCATCAACTGAAGAATGCATGAAGAAACTACGGTACATTTACACAGTGTGCATGTTTTGATCAGCACTTTGGGGAAACATAAAGTACTGAGAAAGAACATGACTACCATGCACACTGTATATAACTGTTTTAGAGAGTGTCCATATGTAGAGAAGACATGTAAGACAATATCAGAAATACGGGTTCTAGAAATTCCAGTTGGTAGAGGCACATAGAGCTGGCTGTAAAAAGCTTCATATTTCTAAGAACAGAATAGCAAGAGAATAGCATGGTGGTAAGAAACAAGCATGAAATTCACCCAGAAGAGCAGCAAGGCACAAGGCATCTGCATCTCATTAAAAGATGAAGAGAAATCATTGCAGAATCTTAAAAGATGAATGACTAAATCCAATTTTTATTTGTAAAGGTCAGTCTGACTAATGCAGGTAGAGTAGATTATAAGGCAGCAGAAAGACAACTAAGAGACCAGAAGAAAATATGACTCCTGTAAACCTAATTAGTTTAAAAGACTCCATGAACACCAAGAGAAAAGTTTGTCATGTACCAGGTTGTGGTTTTCAGAAGACTTTTACATTATTATTTTAATTGATGGAACAAAGCCTACAGAACTGTTTGATTCTGTCCCTTGTTCTTTCTACTCTAAAGAAAGTATGCTTTTGTCATGAAGACATGTTCAAGTAATTAGATTTAAAGCAAATAGTAGCTTGGACTTTTCCTAAACCATCAACCACAACACTGAGGAAGAACATGGAAGCCCAGCATAATATCATATACTTATCTAGTTATAAAGAGTGATGCTGTTCAGCAGGTAAGCCTACTTCCTCAGGACAGTGGTGATAACAACAGTCTCAAGTCTAAACAAGATAAAAGTACTTGCTAGCAACTGTAGATTTATAATGTACAATCAAAATCAATGGTACCGATCAGTTTAACACTAAGATATCTCTATCCATCTGCTTTTCTCCTTTGTTGCTTTCACTAGCCGGCATTGGCACTGTATCATCTCCCTAAGACAACATAGTATCTGTTAGTTAGTTGGTGTCTGTTTTGTTTTCATGCTTCATGTGTGTGTGTGTGTGTGTGTGTGTGTGTGTGTACAGTATTCAAGTATATTTGATTGTGTGAGTAAATTATTTTTTCCAAAATTTGCTAAAGCCAAATGCTTACTTATTCAGTCAGCTGAAAAGAATTCTTTCATTACCTTTAATGTGATCAAAAAACAGAAAATTATTTTTTACTAGTAATCTTTATATGCTTAAATAATTTCTACCACTTTTATAATTTATCTGAATTTCCTTCCATGTGTTTGGGTAAATCAAGTTAAAAATTATAACCAAGCACAAGAGTCTTCCAAAGAGCCAATGACTTGTTTTCAGTCACAATACTCCTTTGGCCTTTGACAACTTTGAGTAATTCTGAACAATTTTTCCATTTAGGTTCCTCCCTAAGACTAAGATTTTTTATTCTAAAAAAATAGAAACATCTGATTCCTCATGAAATGAGCTTTTAACTGCCTTATAGTATGCCAATAATCTCATTACACTTAACATCTTATTGTAAAATCAAAATTAACATTTATGTATAAATAATTGTAATCACATGATAACCGTAAGAAGAACAACTATAGAAAGGTACCTGATCAAACACTTAGATCAGAGTCATCTTTTGTCTGAAATATGCTAAGTGTGAGCTGAATGTGGTACATCCTGGACTTACACATACATTCGTGAAGGACTGTTTGTAGCCCAAAGTAGTTATAGAATGTGTGAAGTCTTTTGTTTCAAAAAATATCTCAAAATCACAAGAGTATGATGAAGGCAATTATTCACACGACCTATGTGAGTGTTGGGCATCATAGAAGTCACACATGGCATATGACACACGCAAATGACACATGACACATGACATACGCACATGACACATGACACATGACACATGCCTCTGAGCCTGGGCCTGGTTTTAAACCCTTGCTACCACCATTCATAGCAGCAACACCATAACTGGCCATTCGACATCACATTCCCAGCCACAAAGCGTATAGCCAACTAAATATTTCTTCAAGTCAGTTTTCTTAGAGGCAGATGCCTAAACTATTCGTGGACATTCCAATACTCTGTGAAATGGAAGTGTGAAGATGAAAGTTGGAATGGAAAGGGCCAATTTCAATTGAAATTGTGCTTGCAATATCTTAAATTTCAGAATTCACTCAAGCTCATTATCGTATATATGTATACATTTCAAAGTTTCTCTCAGAAGACTATGGAGGGTTTCCTGCAAGGAAGAATGGGACTAAGGCTTAAAATTGTATAATATATCCAAATTGGAGTCATAAATGGATGTCTGTCATGTGCCAAGAGCCCACTAAACCCATATATATGTGTGTGTGTGTGTGTATATATATATATATTTTTTTTTTCCTCTAAAGATGGCTTTTCATCCCACACAGTTTGAAGTCATTGTTCTCTCCATATTGTGGCCTGAAAAGAAGAACAGTAAGTGATGTCTCTGTTTACTGTTCTTTTAGGTACAAGAGAGGAAAAGGGAGCGCTGCCTCAAGTCAACGAGCTTAGAAAGTTTCCTAGTCCATTGCCTAAAGATCCCTTCATGATACCTTATGATTTGAACCCAGCTACCACAGAGGTTCTGAGCGCTTAGTCTGGTGATCGGTTGATTGCATAGCCTGGTACTCTTGTTCAATACTTGTTTTGCAGCCTGACATGTTTCCACCAGCTCTTTGAGCTAAGAAGCATGATGAAGTCTTTTACCACTTACACTGTCATAGGACTTTTCAATTCCATATTCAATCTCAGAACTGGCAATATGGTTGTGTTGATGATAAGCACTGGTCTGCAAAGCTGTGGTTCTGCAAAAAATATATCAATCACTTATAACAAGGCATCACTGATATCACAGGTGTCAGTCAGTTTTCTGTTTTATAACAAAATGTCTAAGGCTGGGTATTTGATAAGAAACAGAGATTAGTTCTCATGGCACCCGCATCTGGTAAGGGCCTTCTTGGTCAAAGGCATCACATGTAAGGATGTGTGTTACCTGTTGCCATCGGGGATCCAACTTTCTAATCCCAGTTACTACCCACAGGCTCTGCCTCGATAGACTACAAGCAAGAAGATGAACTTTTGAGCGACATCAACAGGGAGAGAATTTTTTCTTCTTTTCTACAAGGGCTCAATGGTAAAGAATCATATTCAGTTTTGTGTTCACCAAGTCAGATCTGTAATATTTTTCTGGAAAAAGCATCAAGAACACCTTGTTCACTTGGTTACTTTGCTAATTAGCAATTGATTTGTTTTTCAATCTGGTAAATGAAACTCTTCCTTGAAGGCCTCTAGTTATGTAGATCAGGCTCCTAAATGCCTTGTGCAAATGGCTTTCTCTATAATTCTCATTTAAATGACACCTTGGTTTTCTTTCACTCAAACCACTTCTCAATAAATAGCCTTCTTCTGAACTCCAGTGGGGAAAACAGTAAAATCCTATGCCGCTTCTTTTATGACACATAATTAGCTGGTGTATCTCATCATGTTGCTGTGCTGAGCTAACTGCAATGGCTGTATTGGCTCCTAAATTACAGGTTTCTTTCTCTTTCTGTCATTCATCATTACCCTTTGTCACCTTATTTGTTCTGGCCAATTTAACTCATTGATTTTCATTGTAAAGGCTACAACACAGCCAGCAATTTGGGACTTACACAAGTTACACTAACATGGGTTAACTGATTTTACTGTCAGCTTTATCTTTGAGAGTGTGAGTTACAACTTTTCAGTCTGAGTATGTGTGGCCACAAAGAAAGGAGCACTGAAAGAACTAATAAAGAAAATAAACACACAAGAACTTACACTTTGTAAATGTGCTGGTACTCTAGAAAGGCATTATTCTGTTTAAATGGCTGATTTTAGCTCCCATATTAAACCACCATTCAACCATAATGCTTTGAAGACCTATAAGCAAGGTTATTTGCCAAGAATTTTATAATTTAGTGATATTGGTGATGAAATACAATGTAAAATGAGTGCCCAGATAGAAGCTTGGCTTCAGTATCTTGCATTACTAGATAAATCACAAATCAGGGCTTAGAAACCTGGTATTACATTGTTATTATATTAGTCACTTTCTCAAGATTCAATTATTCTCTGTAAATTTGATCCTTTTGTAATAAACAAACAAACAAAAGATTTTTCTTAACGTTTCTTTTTTCATTTGCTTTTGTTTTTGATTTTCTGTTTTTGTTTTTGGAGACAGAGTTTCTCTGTGTAGCCTTGGCTGTCCTGGACTCACTTTGTAGACCAGACTGGCCTCAAACTCACAGAGATCCTCCTGCCTCTGCCTCCTGAGTGCTGGGATTACAGGCATGTGCCACCTCGCCTGGCTCAACATTTCTTAATTATATCCTCCTCACCATAACTTTTTTAACACCAAAAATTCATGTTTTTTCCCTCAAGTTATGGAAATAATCTTAAGATAGTCTGCCTTTAAGCTAACAATGTCACCTTGCCTGCACTTTTTGGTAATTATAGTAGAGAATACTTTGAGATACAAATTAAAGAAAATATTAATTCTACATATTGTTTGTTTAAATATTTGTTTTATATATATACAATGGAGTCCAGTATTTAAAATTATCTACTCAGAAAACACAAATGAAAATACTTCATAATTTGGAGAATGTACCTTTGTTTTTCAAAACTTCAAATCTTTTAACATTGTTATGAATTTACACATGACAGAAGTTGTGCTGTCCCATTGTATGGTTGCCACAATTCCTTTATGTGAGTCTGTGACACTAGTAAGCCTTGTGGTGAACACAAACTAGCTCAAACAAGTTGAAAGGCATTTGGTGAGCCTAAGTTTTAGAATGATATTTAAAAAATCTGTTTACGTAATCACAAGTCTCATAAAAGAAACTATATTGGCACTGTCAATAGTCATTGGTTATAATGTAGGTAGACTTAAAGAGAAGAAACTTGTGTGCCATCTTTTCATCCCAACACCACTTATAATACTAAACACATACTTGTCACTCAAAGACCTAATGAGCCAACCAGCTCTAGACAGATGAAGCAAACTTTGGAGAAAATGCTCATCTCTTTTATATGAAATTCTAGGGATCAATAATATGGTGAAATTTATTAGTTCTATGTGCACTTATGAATGTTTGTTTTTATTATCCTGGATTAAGAATAGGAGACACTAATGAATAAATCATTTTTTAAAAAGTCACAATGCTAATTGGGAATACAAAATGGAGTGTCTGCTGACATTTTAGTGCTGCATAGCTAGGAAAATGATGGCTCCTGAGATTGCCTTATTCAATAATTACCCATCTAGGCATGCGCTTGTTGTTCCTACTTCCTTGTCCTAAACATGCACAGCTGAAAACACATAGCTATTCTCCTTAGGAAGTTCCCGGGCCGTTAAGAGAGAAGTCATTACGCACAAAGTACAAAAATAACTGCAACAAAGTATTTCAGCTGTCAGTAATTGAGTTTCACAGGTACTACAGAAGAAATCTGGAGAAATTAGAGGAGGTTTAAAAGATGTTTGGTGAGCCAGGCAGAGTTGCTCAAGAGAGAGTGAAGGGGCCTCTCTCAATAAAGGAAATGTCTGATACTGTAAAACAGAGTCATTAGAGAATCTGATAGACTATGACCGCAAATGGAATATAAAAGAGTCAGAAGGAAACAGATGCCAAGCAGGCTCAAATCCTGTGCTTCCATTAGTAATCTGGGGTGACTCACGGCAAGTCACTTTGCTTCTTTAAAACTCAGCTTCTTATTAAAATAAAATTTAAAAAAAACTAAAAAAGAAATTCAGCTTCAACAGCTATAAAATGCAACTTTGTATCTACTCACAGGATGATTATGACTAAATAAAATATAATATTCTTAATTTCTAGCATATTGATATGCTAAATATGGTAACTGCTCAAAAATACTCACCAAATTACTTTTTACAAAGGAAACCATTGAAGAAATATTACCATAATGATATCTGATTTTAAGGCAAGAAAGCTTAGAAGAAAGCAATATTGAGGGGATAGTTTGCTTGAAGGAAAAATTAATGTTAAATATAAAAGTAAAGATGGGTAAGAAGAAAAGTGGCAGAATAACAGTACGCATGGATGCTAAACAGGGAAGACGGAAGATCTGGAGAGACACCTCAGGCTGGCTGTTTGCCATCTTAAGCTGAAAGTAAAAAGTACCTACAACACTTAAATTGAAGGGACACATTGTAGCACACATTGTGGGATTATAAGACAGATATTGAGATAAATCCTAGAGAAGCTGTTTTGAGATGCCTATGGGCCACACGTATGGCTTTGATAACAACAAATCCAATAAGTACTAAGATAAAAATAAAAGATATTTGAGTAAAATTAAAAGTCAAAGGCATGGATATTATCATCTAGGGGGAAAGAAACTCAATGTTTCATCTAATTCAAAGTTATCAGACTAGAGAAGTTATTAATTACACTCACAACTAATTATGTTGCACTTATTCTATGAATCTTGCTGAGTACATTAGAGACTGAAAACACTTCGTGAGGTGGCATTAAAGTCTGAATCTCTGAATTTCCCCAAAACTTTAAAATTTTTTAAATTTATTATAATATATTCAGATTAGATCCCAATGGTTATCCCCTCCCTTTTATCTTCCCACTGCCATCCACCGTCCCTCTTTCACCCTACTCCCCTCCTGACCTCTGACAGAAGATGACTTCCTCTTCACCCATGTGACCACAGCCCATCAGGTCTCATCCAGATAGCCTGCTTCCCCATCCTCTGTGTGCCTGCAGGGCCTCCCATCAAGGGGAAGTGATCAAATCTCCCATTCCCGCATCCTTCCATGCCACTCTCATTGCTTCACTTGGAGTCCAGCCGGAAGTCCCAGCATCTTCCCTGATCCCCCGCTGGGTGGAGTTTCTCAGAGGACATCTATGTTGGGCTAATATCTACCTTTAAGTGGATATATACCATGTGTGTCATTCTGGGTCTGACTTACCTCACTCAGGATCATAGTTTCTAGTTCTAGCCATTTGCTTGCAAATTTCAAGATTTTCTTGTTTTTAATAGCTAAGTAGTATTCCATTGTGTAAATGTACCACAGTTTCAGGACATGTAGGTTGTTTCCAGAATCTGGGTATTACCAATAAAGCTGCTAGGAATATAGTTGAGCAAATGTCCTTGTTGTACGGTAGAGAATCAGAACAAAATGGTGGCATACAGACTAGGAAAAGATCCTACATCCAACAAAGGGATAATATCTAAAATATATAAAGAACTTAAGAAATTAAACACCACCAAACAATCCAATTTAAAAATTGGGATACAGAGCTAAACAGAGAATTCTCAACAGAGGAGCATCCAATGGCTGAGAAACACCTAAAGAAATGCTCAACATCCTTAGTCATCAGGGAAATGCAAATCAAAACTACTCTGAGATTCTATCTTATACCTACCAGAATGACTAAGATCAAATATTCAAGTGACAGCACATGCAAGGATGTAGAGAAAGGGAACATTCCTCTACTGCTGGTCAAAGTGCCAACTTGTATAACCACTTTGGAAATCAATCTGGCCCTTTCTCAGAAAACTGGGGCTAGTGCTACCGCAAGACACAAAACTCTTATGAGAAAATTCTAACCCCTAAGGTGATTTTAATAGCAAATGATTTGATCATGAAGGCAGCATCCTCATAAAAAGAAATGTTCAGTTACTGTCTTAGTTTTCCTATGACATGAAACCATAGCAAGAAGTCAGCATCTATTAGAAAGCTAGCCCTCTAGCCAGGCATATTGGTGCCTGCCTTTAATCACAGCTCCCAGGGAGGCGGAGGCATAGGCAGGCAGATCTCTGTAAGTTCATGGCCAGCCTGACCTACAAACTAAGTCCAGGACAGCCAAGGCTACACAGAGAAACCCTGTCTCAAAACAAAAACAAAATCCCCAAACCAAAAAACAAACAAGCAAACAAAAACAGAAAAAGAAAGAAAAGAGAGTGAGAGACAGACAGACAGAGACAGAGAGAAACAGAGAGAGACAGACAGACAGAGAGACAGAGACAGAGATAGAGACGGAGAGAGAGAGAGAGAGAGAGAGAGAGAGAGAGAGAGAGAGAGAGAGAGAGAGAGAGAGAGAGAGAGCGCAAGCCAGGCCTCACCAGGCACCATATCTGCCATGCCAAACTAGCAGACCTAAATTTCTGCCATCTAGACAGTCAGACAATTGCATTTTGTTATATTCAGTTGGAGCAAACTACTACACATTGGTTTCTAGCAAAAAAGAAACTCGGAGTTTCCTATATTCACATCACTGCCAGACTACTTCCAGGAGAAAAGCTAATGTGTCTCAGTAGAATTCAAGAACATTCTGTTATTCCATATTTTGGCAGAAAATGGAGAAGAACATTTGAGTTGGGTAGCTCTCATGTCCTATGGATGCTGGCATTGCTACACCACAGAGTAGCTCATATTCCCCATGACCCCTTTCTCTTTGGAAGGAACAACTCTCTCCTCCTAAGCTGCTGATTGACAGATTGCAGTCCCCAGAGAAAAGTGTGCAGAGTAACATAGCCTAAACTGCTAGCAAAGGCTGCTCCCCAACTCACATCTGAGCTACCTCACATAAACTGTATTAAGACAAAACTTTCCATTCTGGCATATACTGAAATTTGGTCAAGTTGCTATTTTTCCTGGCATTCATTCTCATGCTGAGATTTTGGTTTTGTTTTGTTTTGTTTTGTTTTTGGTTCTTCAAGACAGGGTTTTTCTGTGTAGCCTTGGCTGTCCTGGACTAACTTTGTAGACCAGGCTGACCTCCAACTCCAGAGATTTGCCTGCCTCTGCCTCCCGAGTGCTGGGATTAAAGGCATGAGCCACCATGCCCGGCTTTCATACTGAGATTTTAAAAGACAATTGTTAAAGTTATTTTGTGTAACTGTTTGGCTCTCAGTTTCTCCCTTAATCCACCTATCACAAAATAATAGAATGTCTCTTATATTTGTTTAACAATAATCTTCACAACACAATAACTGAGCAGTTATTAACTCTATTCTTTTAACTCTCTAAGATAATTTGGCTTCCTCTTAGTTTACATTCCAGAGATAATTGCACTTTGTGGCTTTTCGTGTTCCAGCTCGCTCTCCTGATGTCACCTGGACCTCTCCCATGGCTGAATCCCCCACTTCCTCCTCTAACTCCTCCTCCCCTGGCTGGCAGGAAGTCCAGCCCTATTCTCTCCCCTGCTCAGCAACTGGCTATAAACTGCTTTATTTGGAATATTAGGGGACAATTTGGGAACAGTATTTACACAACACTAAAATAGGATATTCTCAGAACAAGGATTACAACTAGATATGGGGAGTACAGAAATTAGCATTTGCATTATGCAATCACCTTATGCTTATAAACAATTCCCCAGATGCCACCAAACTCTCTCTGGGTAGTGACATCCAGCAACATTAATACCTTTTTTGAACTGCATCTTTCTTTGTTTAAAAAAAAAAAGGAATAACTGAAAGATGGAATTAAGAGAGTCCCAGGGTTGTGCCCAGCAGCATCTCCTTTCCCAGGGTGAATTATGAGTTTTCTGAACCTTAAAGCAATCCAAGCAGTCCACTCAGACCTTCGCATGTAAAATGTCAGTGGATGCTCCTTCCTTTTTATATTCATGGGTGATATATACAGTGAGACATCATTACATCACTCCCCAGGGTCAAGGTGGAATTCGTTTAAGGGAAAGCCGCAACTGCAAGTGCTATAATCAAATTGCTACTTTGGACTATGTCAATTATAGTAGCATGCCACAAGTCATTAGCCTCATCAAACCGCATCTGACAAACCAAAAAGCCATTTGTTTGTATTCTTAGTTCTTTTAACACCCACCCTAGGACTGTAAATGGGAATATATGTCAGCATCAGAGTTTGTAAGCACACGTTGGTCTCAGTCACTGCCAATTACAGATAACTCAGCGTGGCATACGGTGATCACTTCAGTGCCTACCTATCTTCCAGCGTTGGAGTGACCAGGCCAATAGCGGACAACCTAAAGTTCTGTCTATGTCACAAGCAGAAAGCCATGCCTTATTGTTCTTATCTAAGGCCTGTCAAAGTTTTCTACCAGTCTATTATCTTCTATTTAACAAATCTAATCAAATAGCTTAAAAATAAATCACAGTCCCACAGTTTTACTCTAGTAATTTAGTGAATGAATACAATTTTCCAGTTGGGATGCAAATAAAAAAAGTATATATAAATATATGTATGTTTCGCTTCTTCCTAGAATTTTGTTATTATTTCCAATATTATAAATAAACCTAAATCTAAGAGCCTGCAAGCACACACAGACCAGCATAAGAGTGTGTGTGCACACACAACACACACATGGGCACATGAATAGACAAACACATAAACACACAGAGAAGATGCTATTTAGTCTTACAAAGAGAAAAATCCTAACACTTAGGACATCATGGTTGCTCTACAGAAGAAATTTTGAGCCCATTCTAAATTCAATGTCTCGTTGCCTTTTAGACAAATGGGTGGAAATAACAGTGAGAGCTAATTGTTCATCTTTTTTTAATGCCAGCATGTATTAACTAGCGGTCTGAATGCCTGAACTGTCTTATATTATTAGCTGTGGGCTATGGTTGGGGTTATCTCCATTCAACAAAGCAGGAACTTGATGTATAAGGATATTAAGAAAATACTTATAATTATATTGTGGTGATTATTAGTTACATATCATTAGGAAATACCATAGAATTCATCTATTTTACCTTATTGAAAAATCCTATTGTTTATTTTAAGGATAATCAGGAGGACACATTTTTCATGGGTTTCAATAGTGACTAAAATTTGGGAAGCAGAATCCTGTGAAATCTAATAATACCATTTGCAAAGCATGTTGTAGCAGTCTGCACCAAAAAATCTCAATGTTTTAGTCAGATTTTTTTTTATATTTTAAAAAATTCAATTAAGACTCTAAAATGTATTTACTTCTCCAAGCTATATCCATAGCTATCCAATATTAGCTATTAAAACTATAGTATATATAGTATATATTAAAACACAAAGCCCACTAGCTGTCAGAAGCACTGCACGATCATGCAGCTCACAGAAGTTCTGCAGCAGGCACACAAAGGAGAAGAAAGGGAAGAAGGAAAACAAAATTTGAGGTTGTTATGAAGATAGCTCACAGTAAAAACACTCAGAACTGGTGCTTGAAATGTTGTTGTACCTTATAAGCCTGAAACACTTAACTCACAGAGGGTGGCCAGGGAAATCCAGAAGACTCTGTACGAGTGACCAGCTGCAGTTGAGCTTGTTACTTAAAAAAATTTTTTTTTCTTATTTAATCTTTGATAATTCTATGGGTGCATGCGATGCATTTTGGTCACATCCACCCTTCACACGCATTCCTTCCAGACTGTCCCTAACTGTATTCCCCTCCCAAATTCATGACCTTTGCTTTAAAAATTTTTTTTAATAATCTTTGAGAATTTTTATACAATGTATTTTGCTCATATTTACCACTGCCCCAACTCATTCCTGGTCCATACCAACATCCATATCACCTCCCAACTGAGTGTCTGTTTTTTTAAGTTCATGGAGCACAATTTTTGTTGTCAAAATACTTTTTCTCTATGGGGCCAAAGCCAAGGGCATGGTAAACATACTCTTTCAATTTTTTTCTTTTTAGAATATTTATTTTTATTTTATGTGCATGAGTGATGTACCTGAAGATATGTCTGTATATCACATGCATGCAGTTCCCTTGGTTGGGCAGAAAGGAGTGTTTGACCACCTGGAGCTCAAGCCTCAAGCAACATGTAGCTTATTTGTCCTTCTGTGTTCCACCTAAGAAAGAGGCAGCAAGAGTAAATCACCCTGTCATTCCCAGTGCCAGCACCTTGAACTGCACTCCCCAGTAAACAATATCCTACTTGCTTATTTTATTTAGTTTTGGTTTTATAAATTACCCAATCTTAGTTATTCCATTATAGTAGTGAAAAATTACCAAATGGATTGGTTTGAAAATGTTAAAGGTAAGTTATTGGCTCAGATGCATGTCTAAGGTCTCATCCTCAACAACAAAAAGCAACAATAACAAAACAGACATAACAACAATTCCGATATGAACACTCTTAACCTTGACCAATACCACCTTACTGCTTGAAATAAAGCCAGAAACAAACCATATGATTATTTTTTCATATGGGTATGAGGGGTATCTTGAAAACACAAAAGGAGCATCCATTTTTAAATTGTAATTTCTTTCAATTCAGAGACGTGCACACATGAAGCAATGATGATTAATATTCCTGAAATGTGAAAATATTGCACCAAGGAAAATTCAAGAGATAAAAATCCAACATTTCTATATTAGATCCCCTAATTAAAATAATGTGTTTTCTATTCCAATAGCTTGTTTATGAATCAGGGCTGCATAGAAGAAAACAGAGTGTGTTTCCCAATTGTGCTCCAAACTCTGCATTAAATGTACATATATCCATGCATCTGTCTGGAACCATCACACTGCCCTGTTCTTTCTCAAACATTCACCTTTCCGTGACTGTTGCTGAGCAGACAAGAATTATGTGACAGCGTGACCTTTATCAAGCAGCAAAGGCACTCCTGTGTTAACAGTCAGTGAATTCTCAAACAGTGGCACACATGGTGATTAGATGGCTGTCACTTCCAAAATGTTCCATCTAACAGTTCTATGGGTCTGGGTGACAAATAATCAGCTATATATTACAATTTTACATTGAAGATTTTCATAAAAATCACTATAAAACCCAGTTACCAAGATGGATGACCAGAGGTCTACCCCTGCGATCCACCCAGCAGGAGAAGAGAAAGACTCCCTCCAGTGAACCTCTGACTTCAGCACACGTCCTGTGGTATGTCATTCCATGTATGTACACATATACACACACTCATAAATGAGTGATGCATAATATAATAAGATATTTTTAAAAATAAAAATATCAAATCCAAAAATAGAACACACACACTCTCTATTGCTAGGGTGATCTCTAACTCCTTTCTACCTCAGCAAATAGCTTGCCAAGGATGAAATCAGCCAACTCAGAGAACTGTTATTTTGATTTACTTCTTCCCCACTCTCTATCTTATCAACAGTGTGTCAGTGTGTCCTAGAATATCACCAATTAGTTTTTAATCTCAAGTACTTCCCTCTTTTTTCCATTGATCACACCCTAACCAAGCCATCAATAACTCGAGTAAACAGAACGAGAAAAGAAGAAAAAAGGTACAAGACGGAGTGGGGAGGCGAGACAAGCCAAGGGGTACAATGCCAGCATGACTTCCAGTTTACCAGACCACACACCAAACACTGTAACATAATAGCATTGTATTTTCAGGCCTTTCAAAAGAAAAACATTAACAACAAAGACACAAATAAAAACTCCACTGGAAAAACTCCACTGTACTTGTTGGAACGATAAAGATTTTAACAAATCTATGCTTTCAAAGTTCTAAGAAAATAAAGTAAATTTAATGAATGTTGTTTCTTATGATCTATTAGAAAAGTGGGGTATTGTGGGGTAGCTATACCAGCCACTTGACAGTTAATTTTAGAGAAACAAGAAAAGCCAGTGAGTGGGGAAAGATGGCTCCAATAACAATAATGTTTATGCAGGGATATCCTCAGCGAGAAAAAGAGGATTGGGGCCCATCAAAGACTCCATTTGAGGGATCTATGATGTCTTTCCCAGTAAATATTTTGTTAGGATGTTATTTGTGGAAATAAATAATGTGCAAAATTTGGTGTTTAGCAGAGCATTATATAGAAATGCTAAGGCCTGTGCTTCACTCTGATACTTTCTTCCTATGGCCTTAAGAGGATTATATTTTGTGTCTAGGCTTCTTGTCTCAAAGAAGAGGCCAATGGAAAAAAGTCAAAGCAAACAGTAATCCTGATTTTAATTTATTAAGTAAAAACCTGCTTTTGACACATGTGCAATTTTACTTCTCAAAAACAGATAAACAAATAAGCAACAACAACAAAAACCTCAAGTAGTAAGCCAAATGAATTACTCTAGAAATTCTACTTTGAGTTGAAAATGTGTCTAGTTAATTTGTGATTTTTCTGTGAATTTAGGAATAGCCCACCTAAAACCTCTGGGCTGTAGCATACACCTACAATCCCAGCACACTGGATGTAGAAGAAAAATGAGGTATCAGAAGTTCAAAGTCATGCATAGCTATGTAGAAAGTTCCAGGCTGGAATAAAGTACATGAAACTCTTCCCATCTTCCTCCAAAACTAATAGCCCACCTACACATAATCTAGAATAAATGTCCAAGTGGATTGCGTTCTCATCTAATATACTCAGCTCCCAAAGCATACAATGATGTAATGCAGGAAGACATGACCCTGACATCACACAACTAACTGCATTCTGCTTTTATTCAAGCTACTGACAATACCCTCATCACATCGAGCTTTAAAACTAAGCTGAGGGGAGAAGATGGGTGCTGCTAAAACATAACTAGACAAAAAGCAGATGGAAGAGAGACAAAACACAGATCATGACAGAACATTCTTTTTAAGGGCACAATTACAAAGGCATCTGTTTGGGAAGCACAGGCTTTGCTTCCTCATATCTTTGTCTTACTTGATGGATGTAGAGAACAGAAGCACTTTTAATTGTGAGGATAACATGGCTATACTATATTCTTCACACGCAGCTGTTAATGATGTCATGAACAGGGCTGATTAATAGTATCTTATCCCAAGGGGCAACTCTATGGTCAGAAAAGTCATCCTGCAATGACATACTGCTCTAGCTCCAAGATGGAAAGGCAACTCTGAAAACATCACTGTGTCCCAGGCCTCAGGAGGATTGGGGAAGCTGGTGCACAGAGCACGATTTTTCTTGGGCCCTGGCATATTTCTGCTATTGGCAGAGTGATTTTACTGGCATGAATCAGAAAGCCTGTGAGTCATCTGTATAAGAAATGAGACAACTTTATTTCATTCAGCTTCTGCTCACTTCATTATAGCAAGAGAAAGTAAGGAAATTTTCTGTTTTCTGTCAGGTTTTTCCCAAATGATCAGTCACTGATGGCTCACATGTCCCCAGAAGAACCGTATGAGATGATGAAGCCACAGCTTGTATTGCCAGCAACCTAGGCAGAGACACAGTTGCCAAGCACACTGGCTCCTGCAATGATTTACCACTTCCAAATGCTACATCTGACAACAAATCTAAGATGTGCAACCTTCTCAGCTAGAAGCTTCCACAGTTAGCTCTTCCATGTCTGTTGCCTGGCTTTGGTCTCTGCAGGAAGGTCTGGCTTTCGAAAGCTCTATTCACTATGCTAAACTCAGAACTTGCATATTGCACTCTAGGGCACCTAAATCTTTCCTGTTCCTCTAAAAGATAAAGCCAGTTAAAGAAAAATGTCTGATGGAATGAACTGGTTGAGTTAGGTGGCAGCTCGATTCAGTGAGGAGCAGACAGAATGAGCACAGGAGAGAAAAACAATCAAGTAAAGAGGAAGGACATTTGTTAATGTGAATGAGACTTGGGTCTTCTTGGAGGGCTTAGCATGTGACACAAGGAAAATATCTGCAGGTTAATACCCAGTGCACAGGTGGACACATTGAGTGTGTCACATAGCCCAAACTGAAACTAAAACACAAATTTCATACTGAGAGGTAATATAAATTCTAACACCTGAGAGTCAGAAAGGAGGCTGGTATAGCCAAATCCTTTGTGTTGCACAGAAATAGTCACAACAATGACTTCACAGCATGAATGCAGTCTTGTTCAGATCATTTCAAACACTAGGAATTCACTCAAAAGTCAGCCCGCTCTCTGCCGATGAGTTCTCAGAGACCTTTTCTTCTTTGAACATTCCATGTGCTGAATCTTATTTAGGATACTTACACGACCTAACTGAATGCTCAGCTAGGACATATGCTTCCTAGGCTTTACCCAAGCCCACTTTTTTTCTTGCCCACTCAGTCACTCACATTTGACTGGGGCATGCATATCTAACAGACCCATAGGACTATGCCTTGTTCAGACAATGACTTTTCTCAGCAGTGTGACAAACCCTTGACACACAATTTACAGAAGGCCAGGTTTATTTTGTGTCGGGGTTTCAGAGGTTGCCTTCCATAGTCCTTGGCTCTTCAGGTTTGTGGCCCCTGATAAAACAAAGTGTCATGGTAATGGCTGTGTACAGAAGGAAGCTGTTCACTTCATGGTGGGCATAAACATAAATGCACAGAAAAGGCCACAGGCAAAACAGGCACAGTGACTAGCACTAAGCAACTTACTGCTTTCAGCTAGTCTCTGCCACCTGCAGTCTGAACCACTGTCTTAATCATGTCAGTATCTGAGAACAAAGAGTCCAAACTATTAGTGTGTGTGGTGCATTTCATATTTGAACCGTAATGTTTATGATGTTAGCTTATCTCCTTGACCAATATCCTTGATCAGAGAGTGGGTCTCTAATGTTCCCTTTCTCTTCCAGTCTGTCCTCCTGAGACTCTTGCCTCTACCAAGGAGAAGGAGTTGGCAACTTTCAGTCCTCTCTCCTAAACACACCAAATCTCCTGCTGGTTATACATACCAACTTGGTTCTGTCTTCCTGCGACGGCCTTAAAGCTTCCGTGTCACTTCCTTCTGATTCTCTTTGTAGAAATGAGTAGGAGGCAAAAACAAAAACAAAAACAAAAAAAACCATACCTGATCTGGGCCAGTGGGTGAGGTATTAATAATGATTTAAAACCCAGGCAAACAAACAAACTGATAAAATCCTAACCTTGGGCAAGAGAACAGATGACAAAAACAAAAGACGTGAGTAGCTAGAAGCTGAAAATGAAGTAAATGAACGGCGTGTAAAGGAAGGAAAGGAATGTGAAATTACAAGTCAAAGTTTCACCACTCACCAAGATGGATGACACAGAAAGAAATCTACAGAAAAATAATGATTAATTTTTCAATGTGATTGATTTGAGGTGCCTCTGAGCCTTCCAAATTGAAATATTTGTTAGGCCATTAGGCCATTAGACCTGTAGGTCTAGGATTTGGTGGAGTTGTTGTTGATTAAATTTTAGAATCACCAAATCGAAAGGAAAGCTGTGTATCATGGTCTTCTTTAAGGAAACATAGAGTAAAAGATGGAGCCTTATGGAATTGGAGCTTCGAACCTGTGAGCAGACAAAGAACAGCCTCTGAAAAGAGCCTGAAGCAAGTAGCTGATGAGAGCAGAAGGGAAGATTTAAAAAACATAATCAGATTTAAGATAGTTTCAATAAGAAAAAGCTGTGAGGCTGGCAAGACTGTTCCTGGGTTAGGGTGTATGTCACTAAGCCTGATGACCTAAGTCCCCAGCACCCATGTGATAGAAGCAGAGAACTAACTCCCACAATTTCCCTCTGATTTCCATACATATACCATAGCTCTCATGTACACACACACACACACACACACACACACACACACACACACACACACACACAATGAATGAATGGGAAAATATTTTTTTTAAAAAGAAGAAAAATGTTTAGTAATAACAAATGCATATCAGAGTATTCAATGTCATAAGGAACTTAAAGGTTTAGTCTTCCTGATAATATAATGGCAGCACCGCTGTGGTACAGTATCTGAACACTAGCAAATCTCTCTCATCTTTTTGCTGAATTTGGAGAGAACCTATAGGACTATACGTTTAACATCATTTATGTTTAGCTATAGCTATGTGAATAGGTTAGGTTCATATGGGCCAAAACAAGGGTAGTGAATGACAAAGGAAGAGAGAGAGAGAGAGAGAGAGAGAGAGAGAGAGAGAGAGAGAGAGAGAGAGAGAGAGAAGCCTATTATTGTTTGGTTGGCCTGTCTTTCTGATTAGGTCAGGAAGAGCCTAGGAAGGTATCCCAGCCCTGAGGTGGGGCAATGTCACAGGGTAAGGGTATGCTAGTGACATCACCGAATGTTGTTTGGTTGGCCTTCCTGGTACTCAGAAGGGTATCCTGGGACTCAGAAGCCCAGAAATCACACAGCTCCAAGGGAAGGTATCCTAGGATACAGGAGCCCAGGAACCACACAGCTCTGGGGTGAGACAGTGTCCCAAGGGTATCCTGAGACTGGGAGGCCCAGGAACCGCACGGCTCTGGGAGGCCTCATCCACATAGATGTTACAGCTCACAGCAAAGAGTTACCCCAATGCTTGATGAGCTGAGGAGCCCAGAAACCGGACCTCTGCTTCTTCCTCAGTGTCTTCTTTTCTTCTTCCAAAGAAAGAGTGGCTCCATGTCGTAACTCTCTTAAGAGAGATTTATTGTAGGGACGAATCCAGGAGAGGAGGGCAAATCCAGGAGTGGCCGCTTCTGATCCTGGGAGAAGGCAGCAGGGACCTGGGCAGACAAGGCCTACATATAGGGTCCCTTAGGGGGCGTACCTTCCTAGAGCAGGGATTGCCAGAGTGAGGATTGGTGGGATTACAAATCCTGAGTTTAAGAAGCTCAGGGATTGATCAGTTATCTTGCCCAGGGATTGGTGGGGTTTTGTCCAGACTTGTCACCTCAAATTAGCATTATCTGTTATCAGTCCTACTGGGATATTGGAGGCTAGAGTTACATAAGTCTAGGGGAAGAGCTGGGCTGTTGGAGCTTTCTGAGGCAGGGGGCTGGTCACTTTTTTCCATGAGGGGTTATAAAGTTTACAGTGTGCAAAATTTATAGAGTCTATGACAGGGAAGCTTTTACCTGTAGCATCAATAGCCAATAGAGACTGAAGAGGAGGTGCTGCCAATCATGAGCAGCTCCCATGAAGGCAGCAGGCTGAAGCAGGAAAGGTTATTGTCATCAGGGACGGCTCCCACAGCAGCTATAGGCGTTCCTAGGCAACATAGGTGTCCGCTTTCATCATAGCAGGAGTCTGAGGCACAAAATGTCACCACGGACAGCTCCTGCTGAGGCACTCTCAGGAGCAGCCATTTTGTTTGCGGTCTCCACAGCCCCAGGACAGGAAGGAGGGTCTGACATGTGCCACTTGAAGTTCTGTTGCCCAATACTCAAGGGATAGACACAGCTTTGGGGAAGGGGGTTGCATCGGGCTTCTCCGGTCTTTTGCTCCCATGGCACTGTTGGCAGCAGCAGCAGGCAGCTGTGGCTGAGAGGGCTGTCATCTCAGATATGTTCACACAGGAATTTCTGTCTCCTTACAGCATACTGCAGTCTGTACTCTTCACAATAAATCACTGAACCTCAATCCAGTCTAGAGCTACTGACTCATGTCTATCCGGCTTTGTAAAATATATTTAAGTTCCAACTACGTTCTCCTAAAAAATTAACTGATCAAAAAAGCGAAGAAAATTGAACTTTGTAATAAGAAATGCCCATCAACACATTCCACATCATAAGAAAATTAAAAGCTCAGTAGTTTTGTTAATACAGTGGCCAGAGATGTAAATGACAAAGACTGTGAGCAAACTTCTTTCATCTTCTTGCTCAATTTGTGGACAGCCTACCTCAGGTCCAGAGATACTTAGTTGTTAATACCACACTTATTATCAATCAAACTGACCAGAAATCTCTACAGTTAACAAAGTGCTGCTTGAGAGCAGAGGTGAAAAAGAGTGGCCACAGGTATGACTCTAAATTTCTATAAATGACCTTCAGAGACCCAGGTATAGACATGACTTTGTTTAATAGGCATAGTTATGTGCATTTGAGTTTTCTAAAAAGTTTCTATTTTGTTAAAAGAGGAGGGGCTGAGAAATATTTTTCCAGATCTTAGCAGGCAGTGACCACTATAAAAATGAGTTTCTACAAACTAAGGCAATAGACCATTTACAGTAACCATCAAATGTATTTATATGCCCGGCATAGACAGTTTTAAAAGAATATATATCAGGATGTTGTAATAGTAAATCAGGCTGTCCTTAAGAATTGATTTTAATATTTTTATGCTTCTATATTTAAAATGCAAGCCTACAAGTAAAAGTACATCCAAATATCAAAATATAGTATGTATTAATTCTCTAATAGGGATGGCCACACAGTCTCATAGTAGATTATAGGCAAAAGACAGATGATGCAAAGATTTATATATCTCTATATGCATACTTATGTGGGTATGGGCACTGTGCACTCCACACTTACACCTAAAATATCCTCATTCAGATTCAACTAAGTGGCTTTTCCTTATTCCCCAAAGAAAATACAAAGAAAAATAAGTCAATAAATGTTTCTTGGACAAAATAAAAATTTCCCCAAATTACAGAGCCACAGTTTTATTCAAAAAAGCTCTGGAATGCAGTGCTATCCTTTCTTTGATGCTGACTTGCTCCCTAATGTTCATGACTTGCATAGTGATCTGCAAAAGACTTTCTCCTTGGGCCAGCTGCAACAAGTCTTACAACCTGAAAATAAACCTCCTAGTACAAGCATTGGGATAATTCTTGACATAAATCCACCTGCTTATTTTCCTAGTGGAAGACAATCTTAAAGCTTTCCCATTAAATTATATAAAAAAGATTAATAAAAAATGCACTTTCCCTCAAAGAGGATTATAGCGTGAAGTTGTCTAATGAGGCCTATTTTGAAATAATTACACAAAAGGGTGATGTGAAAGCAAACAGCTAACAGGATATTAAACTAAGATTCAATATAAAACAAGTACATGATATTCCTGAATTCTAGAAAGTTCACCCAAATGCAAAGTGAGGAAGAACACCAAAGCATGCTGCTCTAACAGGAAGCTAGTTGCTTCAATTTGTCAAAACATCTCCAAGGAATGAACTGTCATATTTCAGCTTCCATGCTCTCCTGTTTCCTGATCTGGACCGGTCTTGACATTAATTATTGCGTCTTTTCCCCTTGCTCCTCAAAAAGCCTAGCTCAGATCAGTAGAGCTACCCAGAGGCCCATATCTGGCATAGTTCTCCAAAGATGGCATTGTTCTTTCTGACACTATAGTTCAATTCCCTCTTATATTGAACTGTACATAAAGGATGTTAAACTCAAGCTATAAGAGACCACAGGATCTTCCTCTGAACTTAAATGTCTTGTTGAGCCATTACTATTATTGGCTAGGAAAAGAAACAGCAGGTCCCACTATGAGCTCCATGAACTCCCAGGAGAAGCACCATCTCCAGAAAGGTCTCAGTATTTTTCATGTACTATGGGTCATGAAAACCCATATTGTCTATATTGTCTATAGAAACACAAGGTGGAGAAAGCTTCAGTTTCGCAGTACAATCCTATGCAGAAATACCTGTTTCTTTTGGACTGCTTGAGGTTAATAGTAAAATGTTTATATGCGTATAGAATTCAGTGACTCTCATAAACAGCTGAGATGGCAGTTAAGGTTTCAACATAAACCTTTCTGTTGGTTTTCTCCACCTGTAAACTGAGTGTCTTTCCTTACCTTTTCTCTCTCTTCCTTATGGCCTTTGTAACTTAGGACATCTTTGTAATTTAGGACATCTAGGATGAGCATTCACAGACATCCTTCCACACTGAAGGCTGCCGAAGAGGAATTACATGGGGTGTGCCCCCAGGGTAGAGCTCACACTTAGAAGGTAAGTCCCCTTTATTCCTGTGTGGTTACTGTGGAAATAAATAAATCCTCAGTCTTTAATACTAGGTTAATGTAGTAATTGTTCAGTTCTAAAGGGGAATTTGGCTTGTATACCACAATCTCCAAATCAGGAGGGAAACAAAAAAGAGTAGATAAGTTTTTCCCTCTGTTACCTGTCTTTATGATAAAAGTGAGATCTAAAATTTTTACAATGTTCATGTTTTAATTTGTGTTAGAAGTTAAAATTGTTGAGCAAAGAGAATGAAGGAAAAAGCATAGAGCAGGTAAACAACAGAGAGCAGGAAGAGATGATCTTGAGTTAGCTCAACTGATAATGTCAGCAACAGTTTAGGCCTGGCCATACTAAGTATAGTGGCAGCAGGGGGTTCAGAAGCCTGACTTTTAATCACATTTATAAACCTGCATGTTTGACTGTAAGCTCATTTGATACTGAAGGAAATAGGAGAAACAAATCAAACCCTCAGATGGTGCATGAGGTTAGAGGTGTGAACAGAGCACATCAGATATAAGAGTCAGCAATACAAAATGAAACACAAGGCTGAAAAACCTGAGACCCCCAACTCGACAAAGAGGAGGCAGAGGACGAGGAAGAATAGGAGAAGGAGGAGAAAGAAGAGGAAGAGGAGGAAGAGGAGGGGGAGGAGGGGGAAGAAGAGGAGGAGGAGGATGATAAGGGGGGAGGAAGAGGAAAAGCAGGAAGAAGAGGAGGGAGACGAGGAGGAACAAGAGGAACAGGAGGAGGAAGAAGAGGAGGAGGAGGAGGTGTAGGAGGATAACAGGAGGAGGAGGAGGAAGTGAAGGAAGAGGAGGAGGAGGAGGTGTAGGAGGATAACGGGAGAAGGAGAGGAGAAACTGGGGAGCAATAGGAAGAGAATGATGATTTTGAACATCTTGACAATGATGATGACCACAACAGTGATCCAGGGCTGCCTGTACTGTTGTTCCTGTATAGCATTTCCACAGATACTCTCATTTTATGGGAAGAAGTCATAGATTTTAATCATTGATATAAATAGTCCTGATGTCATTATTCATAATGGTAATGAGTTGTTTTACTTGCTGTAGGTAAATTGCAGAGTGGATTCTTTAGGGTTGTAATCTGAAAACAGATGTTTAAACAAATTAATATACTTAGTGTAAAGAATTTCAATTTGCTATAGGATTATCAACAACCTATTTACAACTCTCTTAAAAATAATCATTACTAAAACACCTTTTTGGAAAACACCCAGAAAATTGACAGCATGAGATAAAAATCCCTATTACTGTTCGGGAGAGTGGACACTGTCTAGTTTTTTCTCCTGGACAACTATAAATCTAGTCTTCTCTTTCCTAATACAGAAGTTCTAATACAAGGTATGTAGATACAAATTTCACTTCGTTGTTCTGTCTGTCTTATTGCCTTATTCTATCTGTTTCATTGGGAAAACGTAATTTTCACCAATTACAGAAAATCTTTAGTTTCAACTGCTTCAAACATTTTTCTACCTTATCTATTCTATAATTAATGCACAATCAGAAGTGAGGAGCATCAAGATGATGTTCTCATTCAATTGTGTCACGAACTTTGACAACTGTCACACCTCGTTATCCTCTTCTGTCCCCACCACCTCTCTTGCTACTACTCTCCATTCGATTTATGTTATATCTATATGCTGTATGCATACGTGTTTCTTTAATCTAGATTTCACATGCTTGTACTGACAAACATTCTATTGCTGTGAAAAGACACCATGAACCCAGCAACTCGTATAAAAGAAAGCAGTTAATTTGGGCTTGCTTATAATAGCTTTAGAGGTCTAGCCCATTTTCATCACGGCAAGGAGCATGGCAGCACAGAGGCAGGCAGCCATGACGCTGGGAGTAGCCGACTGTTCTACAACTGGATTGGATCCACAGGCAGCAGGAAGAAAGACTTTGGGCTTAGAATGGGCTTTTGAAGGCTCAAAGACCACCTGACTGACACTTCCTCCAACAGAGCCACACTTCCTAATCTATCCAAATAGTGCCACTTCCTGGTGACCAAGTATGCAAATCTCTGAGACTGTGTGGGCCATTCTTGTTCAAACCATCACAATGTATAAAGAAAACACTTGATATTCCTGTAGCTGAACAACGTCCCACTGTGTATCGATAACACATTTTCTTTATCCACTTATCTGTAAGCTTGTTGATTATTTTCACTCTTGTAAATACTGCCACAATCAACACAGATAAGTAGGTGTCTCTTTAGTGTTCTCATTTATACTCCCTTGGGTATATTCCAGAAGTGGTATAGCAAGGTCACATGCCTAGTTTTGGCTTGAGGAACTTCTACACTGACTTCTGTGGAGGCTGCGTGAGCTTACATCCTTACCAGTAGCCCATCAGGATCCATCTTCCCCAGCATGTTGTCACTGTTGTCTCTGGTAACAGTCACTCTGAAGGACGGAACCTCAGCGTTGCTTTGCATTTCCCTGGTGAATGAGATGGATGACCATGTGCTCATGTGTCTGTTCTCACCCACACATGTGCTCATGTGTCTGTTCTCACCCACACATGTGCTCATGTATCTGTTCTCACCCACACATGTGCTCATGTATCTGTTCTCACCCACACATGTGCTCATGTGTCTGTTCTCACCCACACATGTGCTCATGTATCTGTTCTCACCCACACATGTGCTCATGTATCTGTTCTCATCCACACATGTGCTCATGGATCTGTTCTCATCCACACATGTGCTCATGGATCTGTTCTCATCCACACATGTGCTCATGGATCTGTTCTCATCCACACATGTGCTCATGTGTCTGTTCTCACCCACACATGTGCTCATGTATCTGTTCTCACCCACACATGTGCTCATGTATCTGTTCTCACCCACACATGTGCTCATGTATCTGTTCTCACCCACACATGTGCTCATGTATCTGTTCCCACCCACACATGTGCTCATGTGTCTGTTCTCATCCACACTTCTCCTCCTACCATCCGCATTATATAATCTTCACGTTGTATGTTCCCTGTTTTATCCATGTGTAACTGAGAGTATCTTTAGTCCCTTTCTCTGCCACAAAAACCGCATCTTACTTGAAGGTCACACATGCTTTGTTTGTACAAATCTAAATAATAATAATAATAATAATAATAATAATAATAATAATAATAATAATAATAATAAGGAATTCTGTGGCCAGTGTTCCTCTTGTTCCTTTCTTGATAAAATAGCCAATTCTAGCAGATAGCATCTTGGTCATTTAAGACATAGCTTTTCTTTAGAATTTAAAATTCTTAGAAAAGGCAAAGAAAAGAAAACAAAAAAAAAAATCTAAATGAATGTTTGCAAATGACAAGTTAACCCCTAGGCAGATTCATTGCCACACTAAAAAATAAATAAATAAATAAATAAATAAATAAATAAATAAATAAAACTCCTAATAAGTTTGATTTCTACAAATGTTTCCTCGACTTTTACCTTAAGCTATTGTTCTTTTTACTTGCAAATATTTTTATATATTTATTTTTTTGGCACTCAAATATGTCAGTTATTCACTTAAAGTTTTTTTTAGTGCACATTTTCATGCCCTGCTCCAAATTTATTTATAAGTTCACCTACATTTTTTATTACATTTTGATTTTATTTTCACGGATTTGAGTTATTGAGTTTGTTTTCCTTTCGCAACAACCCAAAGCCTTCTTTACAGTCATTTAAGAAAAACTACCAAATTCATTCCAAGTGAAATGAATTTCCTCTTGTAAGGTAATGGCTCCAAGGCTACTGGAGAAGTTACAGAGGACATCATTCCTCTTAACAACTCTTTTAGGACCATATAATTTTAGTTTCAAATTCAGGTCTCTATTTGGAAATCTTATTTTCTAATATACCCATTAAAAAGAGTGATATCATATATTATTTTATTCATTACCCAATTAACACCCATTTGATTTCTAAATTGACAGGAAAAGGCTCAGGCAAAAATAAAAGAGCACTGAAGAATTAAAAGCTCACCAGTGCTCATAACATAGGGGCCAAGTGGTGATGTATGAAAAAGCATGACTTCTGCTTTCTATATTGTAACTTGCAGGTATTTTTGTAATGGCTTCTTTTAAGCACAGGCTTTCTTTTTTAGTGTTCTTTGTCTCTTTTTCTTTTCTCCCGTCTCTCTCTTTTTTCCTTCATTTTCCTTTCAAGTGCTTAAGATACACCTCAGAACCTCATACATTAATCAGCAAGTACAAAAAAAGGATTTGAGTGGATTTAAAAGTCCAAAATTACTTTTAAAACGTGAGTATTAACTACCCTGGTATGCTCTACTCTACTGTACAAGGCTATTTGGGTGTGTTTGACTTTGATAAACATGCTGCTTTTAAACAAGTAGTAGCTCTAATCCTATTATTCCTATTACAGTCCTATTTAATCCCATTTTGGCTTAATAAATGTGTTGGCAAGTTTAAGCTACTTCATGAACCTAGACAGATCTGTGGGGTTTTGTACTGACTAGTTTTATGTCAACTTGACACAAGCTAGGTCACCAAAAAGGAAGGACCCCCAGTTGAGAAAACGCCTCCATAAGATCCAGCTGCAGGGCATATTCTTAATTAGTGATCAGTGGGGGAGGGCCCAGCTCATTGTGGGTTGTGTCTTCGAGAGCTGGTGGTCCTTGAATTCTATAAGAAAGCAGGCTGAACAAGCCATGTGAAGTAGGCCGGTAAGCAATACTCCTCCATGGCCTCTGCATCAGCTCTGGCCTCTGATTCTTGTCCTGTTTGGGCTCCTGTCCTGATTTCCCTTGGTGATGAACACTAATGTGGAAATATAAGCTGCCTAAACCTTTTCTTCTGCAGCTTGCTTTTTGGTCAGGGTGTTCCATTGCAGCGATAGAAACTAAGACCTTTTCTTTATCCTCTTTTATTCAACGGGGAAAATAAAATGTTCTGGCCATGAGGAGGCACATAATGTAGTGCTAGTGAAATGTTATAACACAGAGAATGCTGACAGCTATGGGCCTCCATACACCCCAGCAGAGAACTCTACACAGTTACCTTGTGGACAGAAATATTTTTTCCTTTCTATTTATTCTAGAAAGAGAGAGGGGAATATGGAAAAGGGAGAAAATAAACCGACAAAAGAGATGTTGTCACTAGATAAGTAATGTCTAAAATATGGAACAAAATTGAGAAGAGCCATTTTAAGACAAGAAAAAAAAAAAAGAGGTGGGAGTGTAGAAACCTCAAGACGAAACAATGATAGAAAACCAAGAAGAATGAGAATAGAAAGGTAAAAAAAAGATATGTATATATACAAAAAAACCAAGGGTCAATTAGAGACCCAGAAGGCAAGAAGTAAAGAAGTGTGTGTGTGTGTGTGTGTGTGTGTGAGAGAGAGAGAGAGAGAGAGAGAGAGAGAGAGAGAGAGAGAAGGAGAGAGAGAGAAGGAGAGAGAGGGAGAGAACCAGTGTTTTGAAAATCCAATGTCTCATTTTTGTTTTAATATTTGTTCACAAATAAATATAAAGGTAAATAGTTAAGTTCATAAAGCAAACAACCCATAGGCAATACCACCTGCAACATGACTACATGTCCTCATGAGGTATCTTCTTAATTAAAGCAAATAAATACTAGAATAATTTTATATTAAGAAGAAGTTTTTGCTCACTGTAACACCTGACCATCATACAACAAAGTTCTTTACTTAGAAAATATTTCAAGGAATTTAGCATTAATTTTCAAAGACTTTATTGTTTTTAACCCTTTTGAAAAAGTCTCCCTCTACCTTCAGGTCTTTCTTTGGTATATGGCCCGCTGAGTTTATATAGAGTTTCTCATCATTTTGAAGTTTTATTCAGGGTGAGGAAGAAATGATAGGGAGATATTATTTGCATTACTTTTAAAGTTAATTTTTAAGATATTTTTGTTTTCATTTTATGTATATGTGTCACCTGCATGTATGTATGCACATCATGTGAGTGACCAGAGAGGCCAAAAGGAGCATCAGATGCCCTGAAACCCAGCCACAAATTGTTGCGAGCCAAGGTATTGGTGCTGGGAATCAAACCCTGGTCCCCTGGAAGAGCAGACAGTGCTCTTAGCTGCTGAACCAGCCCCAGAATTATGTTGTTTAATCATATAAAAATAGATGTTAAAATGATTCACTGAAAATACGAACATTTTTATTATATTTATAGTAAAAAGACTTGTTCTGACTCCAGCAAGTGTCTTGGGGGGAAGCAGCAATAAAGAAGTACATGTCCCTGTTGCCTCAGTACTGTGTGGGTGTGCTTCCTTAGCAAAGCAGGTAGAGATGAGCGAAACGGGCTAGAAACTAAGATCAGTAAAAATAAGCCCTGCTTTCTCAGCCATCTCATAAGAGGAATCACAAATATGTTCTTTTCAAGGTGGGAAAGGGAATCTGCCGTCTAATTTGGGGTGGCTCGTGGACAGAGGGATATTTTGCCGGATCCCCCGCCTGATTAAGTTTTAAACCATATGTTCCTGGCTTTGGTTCACAGAAACTACACCACTGTTGAACACAGTGTGTCCCGTTCAGGCTTCATCCAGTAACATTTTTATTTCAGAATACAGTCATCACATTAAGTCATGACTTAAGGGAAGTATTTTTTTAAGCAAAGCAGAAATATCACTCTGAGCTAAGATTACAGAAATGAAAATCACTCTTCTGCTCTTGTAAAAAATGAATTAAAATGATAGTATCAAGAATAGAATCAACATTTGTGCATTAATATATTTTTATCTTCCCTAGAGTGTAGGGTTTTAATGTTTCCTATTCTGGAATCTGGCATCTGAATTATTTCCTCTCCCACACACATCCCTTCGCTGCCTTTTACCACTTAATTAAAGTGGAGATTATAAGAACACTTAACGATGTCCTTCTGCCTGCATGTTCCTTTGCTACCAACCCCAGGAAGATGCATTTGTCCTGAGAGCGCCTAGCTCTAAATGTCTCCCATTCGTGCGACACAGTGTGGGACATGAATGGTTAAAACTAACTGCTACCATTTTACCCACTCTCTAACCTGAAAACCTTTAAAGAAATAAGCCTATAGATAAAGTTCATCATAACATGACAATTATAATTTCAAGCAAGCCCCGAATTCACACCTTACGCACTAGCAAGGGTTCTTTGCTTGCCCAAACCTCTGTCAGGCCCCTGGACCTTCTGGTGCCATCTGTGCACTTACCCAGAAGTCCAGTTCTACTTTTTCAAGAACGCGGCTAATGCAGTTGAACAGGAACTCACAGTCTCCCCAGACATAATTGCCTACAATAGCAGGTTCAATGTACATCTCCTATCATCCCCTAGTGATAACTGGTCACCTTGCCAGTCTCCAGAAAGAATCCTTTAGACTGGTTTGGGCATAATCCCCCATAAACCTGATGTTTGCTTTTGGTCATTTCTCATCAGTGTCTACTCTGTGCTTGGATGTAATTGCCCACTTGCCCATTTTAATATTCAAAGTTGAATGCAAACCCATTGCAATGTTCCCGAATAAATTCTTCTTCATTGTACCTTAAAAAGTGCTATCAAATAATTTTAATGAGTTTTTTTAATAGCATCAGAGACTGTACATGGAAGCACAGTCACCTCTCTAGAAAGTTCTAAATTAGCTAATAATGATCCCAAGTCAGAGAATTGAAGTTTGGAAATGGAAATGACCTCACAGGCTTGAAAACTATTTTTCAAAACAAAGCACAGCTGTTAGGCCAATGGGAAAGTGGAATAATTCAAATCCAAGACCCCTGATCGTTAGTCCCACACTCTTTTCCTTCTACAATATCCTTTCCTTGAAATCATCTAGAAGGCAAACAAGTTGGCATGTGAGCCACTCTCACCCATTTAGTTTATTTGAAATGATGCTAGTAAGCCAAATTTAATAAGTTGCATTAAATTGTAATTGTATTGTTACATAGTAAAGTTAAGATGATCAGTGATTTTTAGTGTCGGTATTAGTCTTAAGACATACTGGAGTTGTTCTCAGACAGATATCATACTTAGTATTTGTGGCTACATAAAACCAGCAAGAAAAAATACCAGAATAGAACAAATAAACAGAAAAAAAAAAACAGAACAAGTACTACAGAGTTGTACACTAAAATCACAAGTTGGAGAAACTAGTCAAACCTCTGTTGTCTCAGTTCTGTGGCTAGTTTAAGCTACATATGCCAATTATATGCCATCCATGAACCTCAGCTTCCTAATTGTTAGTGCAGTACTAAATGAGACACTTATTCAACATCTAACATAATACCTTAAAATATAGTATACTCAAGGAACACTAAAAAGGCTAATGTCTCTTGATATTTTGCGTTCACATGGGCACTGGGATCTAGTACCCTTCACAAAGTGTATCTAAAAACAGATACTTTTGTGGGACAGCCAGAGGAGACTTATGGGAAGTCATCAAGAGTTGTCCACTGCAGAGGTCATCAGCTTCAAGTGACTCAATCACCTTTCTGCTTGGCTCAGTGGAGAAGAGCCTTAGAAACAAGCATTTTCTTTGCACTGTGTCTGGAGGCAGATTGAGCTGCATCCCACAGCTAGAGAGAAGCCAAGGTGAGAAAACGGTCATTTTGGTTAAGTGTATTTACTGACTCATCCATGAACAGTGGTATGTACATAGAAACCCACACAGATGGAACAAGCATATGTCTTCACACACTCAAATGTCCACACTCAAAGTGTGAACCTTTCTTAATGACGCAAATATCTGGCTACCTCTAGAAAAAGGAAGCAGAAGCATTCTCTACTCTTTAGAATTCACTTTCAGACTTGGGAAGATTTACTTTCCAAATTATGTTTTGCTATGGCAAATATTAGCTTTGCCCAGGACACAATGCTAACACTACAGTAAAAATCATGCTGGACTGCAGGGAAAAAATCGACTTGAATATTTAAGGATGGTTATGAACTCTGGGACAGCAAGGACAGTGAATGCTATTATTGTATCTCTGCCCTTCACAGAGCACAGAGACAGGCACATTATATGTAATTAGTTGACGTTGGTTTCATACATTGATGAAGACAAGTAAATTACCACAGGAAACTCAGTATGTGTTAATTTTACAAAGAAACAATGTTACCTCTATTACTCTGAGTTAAGGTTAAAATATTATTTTCTTCCTTCCTCAGTAAAACTAATGATGTTGGAGCTGGTGATGTGGCTTGTTGGGTAAAAGCTCTTTGCAAGTGTGAGGACATTGATCCAAATACCTAGAGCTCACATAAAAGCTAGAAGTTTCTTGTAATTCTATTATTCTCTCATATGTAATTGGAAGGACTGTGTAACAGCTTCCTTTGATATCCACTTCTCAGATTCACTTGAAAGGTGCTAGTGGGAGGTCAAAGGGCAGAAAAATAGTAAAGCAAGAGCCTGTGTGTTGGCATTTGTACTACTTAGAAGGTTAACGCCCCCTGGCCTGTGGCCCTCTACTCAGCTGTCTTCTCTGCCTTTTAATGTTCATCCCTTTAGATTGATAAATGGCAATAACCTTCCCTCACCTATGTAAATATAACCTTACTAGCTCTCCTCTGAATGCCCACTTGGAGCATACAATCTGTTTCTCTTCAGGGCCCCGGGACAACATTTTTAGTGTCTCAACTACTAATACAAAATTAGTGGGTACTAGATGAGCTTTTAAACCTGTTTCATCTCAAAAATCTCACATACCCAAATTCTACTAAAATCTAAAACACCTTGAAGCTGGCATAACGGTTGTGAGTCAGTGACTCTTCCTGGAATGTAGAAAACACCATGGATATTTCATACAAGGAGGTGCTTAATATTGAAGATTAAACTCTTCATGTAATGAAGAAATTGTGGGAAATGAAGTCAGGGAATAACTCTAGGCAGGGTTTGGGAAATAAGGAAGCCCAGAAATTGCAGAAAAACACCATGGAGACTCTCTCAACCACCCACAGCACTAAAATGAATTACTTATTTGAAGATGTCCTGAAGACATCAGTAAAATAAACAAACAAAAAAACCCCTTCACACAGCCAGTGTGATTGTCTGCACTTGAGCAGAGCAGTAGTGGCTACTGCTTTTTTTCCTCATTTCAAAATTCTCTCCTTGTTCAAATCTAATGTTGTACTCTTTGACAATATTAATTGAAGTACACATCCCAAGTAGCCAGTGTCATGCAGACACTGCAAAAACAGAAGCACTTAAGGGAAATAAAGTAGAGTGTGCAGTTTCTAACAACATGGCGTGACAAATTAAGAACCCTAAATTTCAGATCCAGTTTGGACCATTCCTTTACTAAGATGACAGAGTCCTCTTCTCACTCCATTCATGGATAAACCCGGCTCTTTCCCCTGTATTATTCCTTGCACAGCTGTGCTCTCCCATCATTTTTTTCAGGGCACGCATTCAAGAACCTTTCTGAGGGATACAGGATGGAGATAATTGCTGAGTTCTACAGTATGTAGTAATATCCAAATATTACTCGCATGCTTGGTAAACATTCAACTTAACACCTCTTACATTTCTAGTTTGAGATCCTTTCCCCATTGTACAGGTATTGCTTCATGTCTTCCAACCACTGGCTTTATAAGAAAACCTAAAGCCAGTCACATCCTCTCTTTCAGCGGTGTGGGGGAGTATAGCCACACTGGGTCCATATGTGGTACAATCTCTAGCAGTAACCTAGAGGCTGGTATGAATTCGCCCCTTCATTTAATCATGTTGCTCTTGTTCTTCTGCATAAAACACCGTCATTCATGTTATATTGGTCTGACATTAAGCTCACACTTCTGGCTTTTTGCCTTTAACGGCTTCTACACACTGACTACAACTTTACTCTGTCTCATCTCCATTTTACTGCAGTGATTCTGGCAGATTTCTCAGTGATGCAGTTTTCTCCACTTTACATCCCCTTTTCTTACAGATATATTCTTATCCTAAAATATCAGCCTACCATCTCTGCTTATCTCACAAATATATCTCTCACCTTAAAAACATATCACTTCCACCTCCTCAATATCCAACTCCTTTTGGGTCCATTGCTACCTTGTTGGCATATTTGGACTTTTATTACAGCAGATCCTTTGTTCTGACTTAACTATTTCTCTTTATTTATCTATATCTTGAGAATTTCATACATAAAAGCACTATATACAACATGCTTCCTATCCTCTCCTCCTTCCAATTCCTCCTGTGTCTCCGATATTTCTCAAATTCATGACCTCTTATTACTTATTATTATTACATATATTTAAATATATAAATGCAATCTGCCTATTTCATTTAGTGTTGCTATATGTGTGTTTAATGCTAACCTCTTGAAATTTATTAACCTTTTAGAGGGCTTGTCCCTGGAGAATAAAGGTTTTCCTTCTCTGGGCATCTATCAATTTCCTGTAGTTTCATCCAGGGCCAGGACCTTGTGAGATTTCCCCATCCATGTTGGCATGTTGATTGGCACTTTCATTTTTGAAGTCTTTTTTAGATAACTATATTGGTGATGTTTCCTGGGTGCAGCTTTCCTGTCATATGTAGAAGATACAGTCTTACAGCAGACATCCTCCTTTTCTGGCTCTTAACAGTCTTTCCACCCCCTTCACTTCCATGTTACCTGAGCCTAAGTGGCAGAGGCTGTGTTGCACATGTATCATTTGTTGCAACTGTATCATCAGCTGACACCATGGTCAGTTGTTCTCTGCACTTTGGCCAGTGCTGGGTTTCTGTAGTGCTACACTAAGTTAGAACTTACTTGAGAGAATAAAAACTCACTGCCTTGTGCATACTTTTATCTACCACAAAACAGTACATAGGAACAAGTATATCCTATTAATGCCTTTTGAAATGAACTCAGTGATACATATGTAGCAAGCAACTTGATACTGAGTTTCATAGTCATGACATTTTTCTAATCAGTTTCTCTAAAATTCTTCAGCTTAAACTAAACAGTATATCCCAATCCCCTGGTACACTCCCCTTATTAAAAGTTATGACTGCAGGAATAGCATTTCATTCAATTCCATTGTAATTACTATTTTATTGAAAATTAGGATGCACAAAGATTTTTTGAGTCTACAAAATACAAGAATGGTGTTTGTTAATGGTAGGAGAAATCAACCTCCCATTTACTTGTTTCTGTAGATTAGGTGCAGATGAGAGCATCATGTCCAGGCAGTGGTGCCTCTAATTTAATTCTCCAAATGTTATACAGCATTCCAGGTGCACTGCTTTTCTGAGACAGCCAAGAGGTTATGAATCAAATCTTGTAATCTAGTTCTTTGCATGTACAGGCACGTTTTTGGCCACAGAGTGAGAATCAGTGTAAATGAATCTATTGATCCTTTTCAAAATTCGACTACAAACCAATTTAAAATCAGATTTATTAGATGTCAAGTGCAGGAATTCTGACGAGATTAGGGACATAACAAGGGCATTGTCAAGGATTAGGAAGAAACAATGAGGCATTTTTTTCTCTTTAAATTATGAGTGAATCACAATACTTTTGTTGTTCATAAAAGTATAGGTAACATTAATATTTAAATCTCTGAAAGTCCTCTAACAGTCTGTCTGAGGAGGTTTTTCTTCAGACTTCTTGTTTAGAGGCGCTCCTCACATTCTCAGTTATAACATATCCCACTGACTTCTTTGCCTTTCTAAAAAATAAAAAAGCCTCATGTTAATCATTTCTTTTTAGAAAATATAAAAGCAGGAAGAAAACAAAATCTTCCTACATTGTTATTGGTGAAACCACTTCCTTTGTTGTTTTTAAAAACAAACAAAGGTGGTTGTTTATCTGACCTAATTAAAGACAAATTTGAATACCCTGAACTGGCCTTTCTTTGTTGTGGGTGTCAAGCCTAGGGTTAGCTTTGTATAGAGAAACATTTGAGTATTTAACCATTTCAAAATCAAATGATTTGCCCTCCTTTTATATTTACTAGATAAATTTCGGAATGAGGAGGCAATGATTTTTATTAAGGCTGGCTTACCCCAGCCCAATATGTTAAAGATTTCCCATAAGACCCACATCTAAAACAATGTCTTCCAAACACATACAACAGAACTGATGTGCATATGAACTGACAGAAACTGTGGCAACATGCACAGGTCCTGGCCAAACAGGCTCCCAGAACTGAGAGGGAGAAATGGACATGAGTTCCCATTACTAACCAAGCCATCTGCAATTGATACCCTCTTGCAAAGGAAAAATCGGTATTTTCCAATAGCGTCTCACCGTGTATATTAACCACACTTCAGGGCAGGTCTCACACCTAGGAATAGTTAGTTAATGCAAAATAAAATCACTGGGACTTTTGTAGATATTTTGCCTCTTATTGCCTTGTTTGGGTATTTTTGTCCTATTGGTCTTTTTCTTATATATTTTGTTTTCCATTTACATAGGGTGTGTCTTGCTTTGTTCTATTTCTTGTTAGTATTTGTATTCATTTTTTAAAGAAAAAGAGAAAGAGGCGGTGTGGAGAGAGATGGGTGGGAAGTTTGGGGAGGGGGAATGTGATAAGAATATAGTGTATAAAATTTCTGATTAAAAAAAGATAAAATAAATAAATGCATCTAAATGGATGAAAATATATGATATAAAAGAACCACATCCAATTACTATTTGAACATCTTTGCTTTCATTAAAAATCAACTCTAAATATATTAGCTGTTTTAGATAAACTATATATCTTTATATCAACTTAACATCTACAGTAAAAACCCTTGGGGCCTGGATGTAGTTCACTTGGAAGAGTATGTGGCTTGAATTCATAAAGCTTGGGTTGGTAACCCCAGTACCACAGAGAGACGACGTATCTGTTGAGGTATGACTGTAACTGCAGCACTCAGGAGGCAACAGCTAAAGCATCAGATATTCAAGGGAATCTTCAGCAATATGGTGAGTTGAAGGCTAGACTTGGCTATAGGAGACCCTGCCGCTAAAAAGAAAAGATAGCCATTTAATCTTGTCCTTTTTCCAGTTTCCTCTTTTCCCTTGTCAACTGCCTCTTGGCAAAGAGCAGCACATGCTTGCTACTGTGTTCCCCTCCTTCTCCTTTATTTCTTCCTGTCTCTTCTTCAGTAGCCTTTCATTTGAGCAAGTGCAGAAGACGCTGGCATCTATGGTACATAAATATCCCCATTATGCAAATGTTGTTTGCTATTAGCTTTTGCTTAGGTAGCACTTTGACTTCCAGGCCCCACCTCACAGTCCCAACTCTCCAGATCAGGTCTTGCTTCCTTCACAACTATTTACTCAGTGATGACTAGTATAATGTAAAAAAAACCTGGATTGTGAGATGGTGCCAGGAATTTTATTAAAGGAATGTGCAGCACTTCCACCAGACAGAATATTGATGTGACTTCTGGAGGCCACTGTGAATTTATTATGGTTCTTGATCTATCAGTTGCAGATGGGCAATTAACAAAATAAGCAGTATCTTCATAAGAATGATACTGAGCTACCAGGCCTATTTTAATTATATTTCTAATTTTATGCTTTGCCACAGTTTGGAGAGGTTTTTTCCTGGCCAGGGTAAGACTGTACCTCATAATTAGCTAATTCCTAGAGATATAAACAAGTTATCTGCTGGCATGCCTTTCATATACAAACCAACTAATCCAGGTTTCACAGGAACCCCATCCTATCTGCTTTCTTTAACTCTCACACAGCCAGAAAATAATTCTCCTACGGAAAATTGACCAAAGGCCACACTGTTAGGACTTCGCAGCAGAGTACCTTGGTGAGTTGGAGCAAAGGAATGCCGCAGCAGAGGTTACAGCACACAACAGATCTCACAGGAGAAGTTTATTAGGTCAGAGGGATTGAAAGGCCATCTAAGAATGGGGACATGAGAGAGCGATAGAAGCAGTAAGACAGACAGAGACAGACAGACAGGCAGACAGACAGAGAGACAGAGAGACTGAAAGACTGAGAAAGTTCCATGATGGAGGGGGGGACTTTTAAAGGGTGCCCATGTTGCCTAGGGAAAATATGTCACATTTTGTGCTTGTATTTGATGATGTGGCTTTTGGCACTTAGTCCCAGAGGGCGGGCTATGGAAGTGCCTGCTTTCTAACAAGCATACCTGAAGACCCCTGGCGTTGTTCAAGTGTGTCAGTCTTAGACCAGTTTTACCTTTCCTATAGAAAATCTAGTATAAACTGGACTCATTCCCACTTTGGTCCCCTCAACATGCCTAGTGCACCCTACACATTCTTGAAGGACTCTATGGGAACTGTAACTATCAACATTCATTTCAATGGCTTTGACCTCTTCTTGACACCATTGAGTCACATTGAGTCATGTCACTACCTTAAGACCTGGGCACAAAACAATCCTGCACTCTAACTCAGCTTTAATGATACAAGGAAGATATAAATTCCAAACTTGTTTAAATCATTGGTATTTTAGGCTTCTAATACAAACAAATACTATAATGTATGCATCTTTCTGGTGTGACTCAATAAAGACATCAAATATAGCAATGCTCAAGTCAAATTCAAAATGCAGACCCCACAAAGCTACTCTTTCTCTCATTGCTTTTCTGATAATGCTACATCGTCAACGTCAACTGTCAACTTGACAGGGTCTGGCATCGCCTAAAAGACAAACTGCTGGATACTTTTGTGAGAGACTTTCTCAGTTGGATTAATGGAGGTGGTGGGACCCATGCTAACTGATAGGTGCACAGTACTGTTCCATGAGCTGGAGTCCCCGGCTGCAAAAAAAGCTGAACCCCAATATTCACCTTGGGCATGTGCTGCTTTACCTGCTTCCTGCTCCAACTACCACCCCTCTCCCACATGGTAAACTGTACCCTGAAAGTTTTACTTTAGCTTAGTTTTACTTTCCTTCCTTAAGCTACTTTTTTCAGGTATTTTGTCACAGAAATAATCAAAATAATTGATACAGTGAACCAAATATCTAGAAATCAACCTAGGATCCCTTCTACCTCCCTGTTCCTACTCTTTCATTTTCTCCAACCCCTGAAATATTTCTCAGTGGTATCTGCCTTTCCTTCCACAGAGTAGCTACCTCTGCTTTGCACTTGATTATGGACTAACTAATAATACTCAGGTAAAATACAAATTACCCGTTATGGCCCTGTTATAAATTTGTATCAGTTCGGCCTAAGAAGGCTAAATAATGACAAATTGTCTGAGCATACTTTTAAACTGTCAGCACTACGAGCTGGGCAGAATCTAACTAAAACAAATCTACCTGTAAAATAAACAAGCTACTCAAAACCTCATAGTGTACATATACCCTAAGTACTTGCCACTATGATGGTGCTAGGCAATTCCTCTCCTCATCCTGTCCATGCTCCTCCTGCCTCCTCCAACCGTCAAACTTTCTCCTCCCCTCCAAGAAGTCCCGCCTTCCACTTCCTAAGCAGTGCTTTATACATTTGATACATTCACTTAGCATTCCTCTATATGGCCCAAAAGCTTTTGATTGGTCTTAATCTCCCACCTTTAACGTCACATCTTTGTCATCTCTTTTCTGCCCTCTGGGCATAGTGCTATCCTTCTGCTGATTAAAGTTATAGGTGTTGATATGTGTGTGTATGTGTATGTGTATATATGTATGTGTATATATATACATATATAATTAATTATGTATTATATTATGTATAATTTGTTAATATTACAACCTCTCTTCCCACTCCCACTTTCCCTCCTTTTTCTGCCCAGTTCCTCTCCGCTAGACCTATGACAGAAGGGGCCTCTGCTCCCCCACCATCTGACCACAGCCTATCAGGTCTCATCAGGATAGCCTGCATCCCCTTCCTCTGTGTGCTCACAAAGCCACATGCCAAGGGGAAGTGACCAAATCATAGACACCAGAGTTCATGTCAGAGACAATTCCTGCTCCACCACACATGCACGCGCACACACACACACACACACAGAGAGAGAGAGAGAGAGAGAGAGAGAGAGAGAGAGAGAGAGAGAATGAAGAAGGAAGGAGACCATCATCAAGGCTGGTGATCTGGATCCAGCTGGAGCCTGAACAAACTCATGCAGCACCCAAGGAAAATGCATGCAAACAATCTAGATCCCCTGTTCAGATGTGGCTGATAGAGAGCAGATATTGGTCTTTTTACAGCAGCTTTTTGCTCCAGCTTAGAGCATTAACCCTTTCACCTAGGAATTTTATAAGGCTGGTTCCTCTTTCTAAGTCTGGGTAAATGTCAGTTCCTCACAGAGGCTTTCTCTGAACAACCTACCTAAATCAGCTCAACACACACAGTGATCTGCATACACTATGACACGCCATCATATTCTTAATCATCTTTCCTGTATAGCAATAATCACAACTGGAAATGGCTTATTTGCATACTTTTTAATTGTTTGCTCTCCAATTCCCTCATGAAATGCCAAGCAGATCTAAGATGGACTTAATCTGTCTCCATTATTTCAAGTCGGCTTTTGCTAAACACATATGAGATTCTCAAATAGTTGCTGGATGAATGAATGAATGCCCCTTATTCTATTCTCCTCCCCTCCCCCCTGTACATTTCGTATTGCTCAATGGTACTAGAATGATCCAGATAGAATCTGTCTATTGAAGGGCTCTGCGTACTGTGGGGTGCTCTCCTTTGGACCAGGGATTAGGCACAGATCATACCCAAACACCAATTTCCAACACAAAGATATCCTTTATTAAGCAAGACAAAGATACAAGGTGGCCGAATCTGAATTGGGCATAAACCATAGCAAGTAGTTTTGTAGGTGTAATTTTAATAGAGAGAGAGAAAGAGAAAAAGAATGGAAGGTCCATGTTAGATTGAGCTAGGGTGGATGGGTTGTTAAGTTCTGATTGGGCATGTTAATTAAGCTAGCTAAACGAGGACTTTGGATTGGTAGATATTGATGCCTTGATTGTTGGGTCTGGGTGATCAGCCTCAGCATGAGTGGCCCAAATAAGAAAGTGGCCAAATAAAGGCACAGACCTTGGTGTCTGGCTTTAGGGATGTGGAAGTGCCCAAGTATGAGATTCTAATGGTTTAGCAAGAAAGAGGGAAGGGGACAGAGCAAGATCTGCCACTGCCATGTTTGCCATGCTCAGGCCTATACAAACCTAAAACTATGAAACCAAACAATAGAAACATTCCTAAGAATCTACTAAGGCTTCCCAAATTAAGTGTATTGGGACACAGATCAAGGTGTACAAAACATTGATTTCCTTTTCATTCTCAAGAGATTGTGATTTGATATATCTAATTTCAAGTCTGAGAAAATAGATTAAATGCTTCCATCAACAACAAAGTTTCTGACCCAATAAGACCCCACTTTATGCTTCTTCGGTATGGAGAAATAAAATCTGTGCTAGTTTCAGCTGTTTGGATAATATTTTCTAAGTATTAGCAGCTTCTTCATTCCTTTAAAATTCTTTTCCTTATTTAAAATTTTGGTTTGACAAAGATACTTCAAAATACCTGTCTTCAAGTTCATACATTCTTTCTTCTTCATGACCAAACTTACATGAAATTCTCCTATTGAGATTTAGCTGTGTTTTTTATTTTATTTTATTGATTGATTACTTTATTTGCAAAATTTCTGTTGAGTTATTTTTGGTGATTTCTATTTATTATCCAAATTATGACTTGTTTTCTAATTTTTATTGAACTATCTCATCGGCTTTTCTCATTACCACTGTTTTAATTTTTTATCATGTATGTTATCAATAGTCTTTCCTTTTGGGTTTACTATTCAGTAGTACTGTGTTCATCTAAATGATTAAGTTAATTGCTTTTTTTTATTATTTCTTACGTCCCTATTACTCATCTTGTAGTTCAGTTGACTCTACAAATTTTATAAGGAAGTTTTCATAGTACAAGACATTCTCCTAAGGAAGTGTCTTAGGGTATCAGTTTCATAGGTAATGGTGATTTTGATTCTGGTTGGATATAGCATGTGCCTTAGTTAGGGTTTCTATTGTTGTAAAAAGATACCATGACCACAGCACTCTTATAAAGAAAAACATTTAATCAAAACTGGCTTACAATTCAGAGGTTTAGTCTATTATCATCACAGTGGGTAATATGGCAGCACATAGGCAGACATGATATTGGAGATGCAGCACAGCTAAGAATTCTCCATATTGATACATGAGCAGCAGAAAGGGACAGTGAGCCACTCACTGTCTCGAGCTTCTGAAACTCCAAACCCTGCCCTCAGTGATGCCCTTCCTCAGACAAGGCCACACATATTTGCACAAGTCCACACCTCCAAATACCACCACTCCTCATGAGCCTATGAGACCATGTTCATTCCAACCACCACAGCATGCCATCCTCCTATGGCATCTTCAGCCATACATAATGGGTTTTGTTAGTATTATTATTTATAAGTGGAAAAAGAACCAGTCTGTCTGGAGCTCGTGCAGAAGTAAGAACATTCTAGCAGCCAGGCAAGTGTGGTCCACATAACATGGGAAGTCGAATGGGACGTGTAATGCATACTTTATGGCCACACAACAAATAAAAATGCTGTTTCTGGGAACATAATACCTGATGCATAACTCCTAATGAATTTCTTGGATCATTCCTACTAGTGAAAGGGCCTGTGGCACTGTAAGTCCCAGAAACAGCAGAGGAAATACAACACCAATGACAAGATTAAACCAATATAAGTTTAATCTTGAATGCTTGGGCCACAGCTGTTCCCTCTCTCTCTCTCTCTCTCTCTCTCTCTCTCTCTCTCTCTCTCTCTCTCTCTCTCTCTCTCGTGTGTGTGTGTGTGTGTGTGTGTGTGTGTGTCTGTGTCTGTGTGTCTGTGTCTGTGTGTGTCTGTGTGTGTGTCTGTGTGTGTGTGTGTGTGTGTGTGTGTCTATGTGTCTGTGTGTGTTTGGGAGGGGTCCCATTATGATGCAGCAATAGTGTTCCAGTGTATCAGAATGCCAGTCCCAGGAACACTGATATTTAGAAGCTTCTCAAGTTGAGTTAAGGTATAGCAGACTTAGTTCTCAGAATAGAAGGAAAATTGTGAGGAGTCTTTCTCCTAAGGAAAATTACTGTGTGGACTCTAGGTAGCCCCCAACCACAAACTGAGCTCCCAATTTTTGAGGACTAGTGCACTCTGTGTTCTGGGTTTTCTAGAATCCATGGTGACGGGATCTTCTGGTATCTCCTACTCACCCTTTTCCTGCGATAGGGAGTCATTACTGATGAGGAGCGAGAGCCAAGATTTCTGGTCTGCTTTGCTTTCCCTTCTCTACTTACAGCTCAAGTCTCCATGCCAGGCTAAGTTTCCGTCCTCTCCCTCAACCACTCACCTTACACCATTGTATCTCCCCATTACTTTGATTGTTGCTTGTGAAAGAAGAATCATGCACTAAGCGTCTGTATTCCCTACTCCTGAAATCTGCTCCTTGTTTTTCTTTATAGCGCAACCAACTGGTATGGAATGAAAATCCAAACTAACTTTTTAAACAATAAGTTACTATGCAGGTAATTTCAGATAGTACTCAAGATTTTTGAAATGATTAGTTAAAAAGGGAAATGTCATAAAAGTTTGTGATTTTATCACACAATAATGTAAATGTTAAAATTCAGCCTTCAAGTAAGGATCTACTCTTAAACTAGTATATTTTTCTTTGTTCTAAAAGCAAATAACTTTAAATAAATTTCCCATATTCAAGTACTTTATTTATAAAAAACATACCAATAAATCCCTATAAATTGTTACACAAGAGGAAGTAGGAATTTACTTAATTGTGCTTATATTTCTCATAATATATAATTAATCTGTGTAGTTTTTAGACCAGTTAACTGCTATGCAATTAAAGTTTCTGAGTCTGCCAGATCTTCCACTGTCAGTGGAGGTGACACAGGTTCATATACGGAGCAATGCTGCAGGGATGTCGCATAATGAGAAATAGTTCCTCTTTAATTAGGTATACCTCCACTCTCTGTCACAACTGAAGCCACCATGACCCAAATAACAATCTGGGCAAGAAGAAGCAGATATTTTCTCTATAAAGAATGCTTTTTTTCCCTCCTGTCACAAAAATTTAGTAGTTAAGGTGAAAGCAGTGCATGCATGCCTTATGACAATTTTCGATGGTATTGATACACTTGGATAGGCATAAATAGTGTTGAAGGCACTCAGAGCTGGTGTTAACATGGTTGCAAACATGCCTCAGTAACCACAGAGAAAGAGTATAGCACAACACACAGGTGTCATTTGTCAGCTTCATCATCTACAGAAAGTGGCACTGTCTGAAGAAAAATAAATCTCTAAGGAGCCAACTCACCAAAATTTGTGTTAACTACAGCCAAGGAAGTTGAAAAGGTCAGTAAATAAATTAGTTTTTCCAATAGGTTTTTAATGTGTTTCAGTTGGAAAGGAGTTCAAGGAAGGAATGAAATGCAAGAAGTTACTAGAGGCAAGGTGACACTTGAGAGAAAGGGAAAATATTTAACCAGGGCATTCTTCCATTCTCACAGTCTTAACTCCATTTTATTTTATGCTTTCTATGGATCATGGTATTGCTTTTATTGCATATGGCCCTCATGGATAAATTATCAAAGAGTTTAGAAAACCGAGTGACAAGGGAGGCTTTACAGAGCTATTCCTCAGTGCCTGGAAGAGATTGTGAGAAGGATTCTCTACAGATACTAAAGTCTGTAAATGTTCCAAACCCTTATCTTCTGCAGTATTTGTCTGTAATAAACTGTACACATCCTTTCAGACACTTCACATTGTCTCCAGATGACCTGGTATACTCAACATGATGTAACTGTTACCTAGAGAGTTATTATACTGTGGTTTTTATAAAATAGTGAATTTTTTCTACATACTCAGCATATCTATGTCTTTTCTGAGTATTTATAATCTATTGTTGGTTGTATTTATGGATGCAGAACTCAGAGATATAGATAATTGACTATATTTACATTGATTTTAGGACTCAGATAAGACTATCAAATAATGTATGTCTAACCTTCCTAGGTAACATCTTATTTATTTGCTGACCTTCCTAGATAATTGTTTGTTCATATTTTTTGTGGACTGGGGATTGAACCTAGGACTTCATATACTTCAGACTAGTGCTACATCACTAATCTACATCCCAACTTTCTTTTTACTTTCATTCAAGATAAAATCTTACTGGTTTCCTGAGTTTACTCCTCCAGGAAACCTGTATGTGATTTTTGAACTTGCAATCCTCTTTCCTCAGCCTCCTGTCTGTGAGATTACAGATTTGACCTACTTGTACAATCCCTGCAGGAGTAAACTTAACAAGCTCCTACTTTGAATGACAAACTAAATTTATCTTGGTTCTATGCCACTCCTCTTGTAATTTTTCACCACCATGTAAGGGCAGAAAGAACTCTACCTAATGGGCAAATCCTACCCAAAATTTGCCAAGTCCCACCATAAACCCAAGGTTACATGGTTTGAGTTCTTCACAAAACATCCATGTGAACACTTGTCAGAAGATGACACATGTCTGATAAGCACATGAACAGTGTATTCAGCATCAATAGGCCTCAGGAAGAGAAAGTTGAAACATAAGGAAGTATTTCATACTCAGCAGAATGTCTAGGAGAAAGAAAACTGATCACACTGGGCTGGTTAGGTGAGAAGAAGAAAAGACTCAGGCCAATCATGGGCTAAAAACTTGCATAAACACTAAGAGGAAATGGTTCAACCATGTGGAACTGATCAGCTGTGAAACCCGGGGAAGCCAGACTGGAGCAAGAGTGAGGTCAAGACATGTCCAAACCCAAAAGTCCAGTTTTGAGACCAGCAGGAGTAGGACTGTTTTCTTTCTGTTCTGGGCCTGCATGTCCTGGAACATGTAGCCTTACAACTTCTACCTCCGTCACTCTCAAGGAGGTGACCCCTAACTCTGCCACCTTAAAGTAGTCATGTAGCCTGGAGACCAGGTTTCACATTAAACTTCCTCTCTCCTTATAAGGACATGTCTATCAAGCACATGGAATTCTTCTTAATGCAAATGAATCATTCCTAACACCTGGGCCCCAGCCAATGATGTATACCCCCCAAAGCCCTACCAACTTCCCAAGGGCTATATAGGTCTTGTTCCCCTCCAATAAAGAGAGCTGTTTCGCTGAATATTGTCTCCAGAGAAGGCTGTTTTACCTGCACTCATGCCTAGAAAAATCTTGCCTGCTCCCACATGCCCCAGCTAAACTTCACTCCCTCCAATCAAGCCCAGTGCATAATTTGCCTGGATACCCTGAGAGAAGACACATACACAGGGTGCCACACCATGTCCTGTAGAAGAGAAATATTTAGCACTTCATCAGACATTTCACTCTGTGATCTTTGCCCAAGGAAAAGGAAAACCCATTTACAAAGTTAATCATCATCATCATCATCATCATCATCATCATCATCATCATCATCATCATCTCATTATTATTAAACCCACAAAAATGTTAACTAACATTAAACTTGAAGGGAAAGTAGTATATTTATAAAGGGAACACTAACCAGAAATGGTAACGTGCTTATAATCGCAACACCAGGGAGGCTGAGGCAGAAAAACTGTGAGTTCAAATCTGTCTTTGGCTACACTGTGAGACTCTGCCACAAATAAAATAATACAACAAAGCAGTAAAGTATAAAAAACACATCAAAACATTATCTAGTGAAAGAAGCCACATATAAAGCAGTAACATTCCATCCTCAAGCAACTCTAAGTGGGAATATTTAAAGTATAGTAGTATATCAGCACTTCACAAAGGTACAAGATGAGGGACTCACAAGCATATAATGAAAAATAGGGGTGGGTGGGTAATGAGAATATTTTCTTGGTGAGATTACTAGTAAGTATATACACTTTTCAAAATTATATCAAAATTATGTGTTTATCTTATATAGAATTGCATAGTATATATTATGTTTGGCAGAGAGTACCATTTCCAGAACTACACTGTATATATTTTGAAATGTTTTTATCTATTTCTTTCCGTTTCTGTGCACCTATTGTGAGTAATCCACTCCATATACCTCTGATAAGATACATCCAGAGAGAGGATAATGTTGCTATCCTCTCAGACTTCCAGTGAGACAAGATGTAGAGGTAGAAGGTTGTTGCCATAATTTGAATCTTATGTATCCCAGGTCTGTGCGCTAACAGCTTCCTTCCTAAGATAGAGCTCTAGTGAGATCCATCCCTCCAAAGGTGAAGCCTGCAGCAGGTCCGTCATCTGTTGGTGCTCTGCCATGGAGCAGAACTCTGGTGCTCCAGGCCAAGCCCTTCTTCCACACATTTGGCTTTCTGGCCCTGAGGCAAGCAGTTTGCTATGCTATAGGCTCTTCGCCATTTTCATAAAACATGCCCACTAAGTCCCAAAGCAGTGGGTCAACTGATCTTAAATAGAACGTCAAAAATATGAGCTAAAAAAACCTTCTATTTTTAGGTTATTGGAAGCATTTTGGTATAGTTAAGAAAAGCTAACACTGTAGTAATGCTAATGATCTCATCATGATAGTGATTTTGTAGAGACCTAAGCTAACGATGTAACCTGTGTTGTGTTGATGGAGTCCACAGTAGCAGACAGCCACGTGATGGGCTCTGACATGGAAACTACCAGTCAGGCTTCGAGTCTCAACAGCCAACCAGCCAGTTCTTCAAGCTGCATGTAGGAAATGCCCATCTCTGACCCTGCGTGCTTCTTCTGTACTCTATTTTACCATATATTCTCTCTGTGGAGATAAATGTCACCATGTTATAACTGCCTGCCAACCCATTATAGCAATCATGGTCACCATGTGTTTATCTCATTCTTCTGCATGTTTTGGCCTGCTATATCCAGCCTACTCCTGGGACAAAAATACTTAAAACACTCATGCCCATGATGTGATCTGATGCCCTCTTCTGCAGATAAAGCACTCATATACACTAAATAAATAAATAAATCTTTAAAAACAAATAAAAATAAATAAATGGTGCCTCTAACAAATGTACCCAGTCCCTCATAACACTATCTGCCAAGCTATTTTTCTCTTTTGAGTGTAATAAGCCAAATAACCTCTGATGCTATATATCAGTACTGCACCAATGCATGAGAAATCCACGCATGGGCATGGCCTTATATCAGCAAATGTCCCATGATTCTGAGAGCAGATGATAAGACAGGTACTTGAGGAAGGCTGCATCATAGGCAAGGAGTTCTGTAAGGGAAGCAAGAAGGTACAAAATAAGGCATAATGAAGAAAGCTGCTCAGAAGGAGAAAAGGCTGAAGATGTGCACATGTTTTGCAGGATTGATTCAAATATTGTTTTAGTATATTGAGAAAGCCTCAAGTGAATTAAAATGTAGCCTCTTAGCTATTTCTGTGATCCTATTATAAATATATTCAGCTACCTCTTGTGTCCTCAGCTCATAGAACTAGTACCTTTTACGCAGTCCCTAATTGTCCCTAAATATTGGCTATTTTAAGGAGAAGTTTAGTCATACTAATAGCATAGCTTCCAAAGTTAATGGTTTCCCTGAGCAAGGGCATTATTATAGATGAGTCCATATTGCTTTCGTTAAGAACTTTCCCAAGTTTAAATGAGTTTGCTTACTAATGAGTAGTTAAAGTAAAATTTTAGAAGTGTTTTAAGAACTATTTTATGACTCAGAAGTTTATATTCCATTCAGAAACAGGAACTGTAAAGAAGAAAAAATAATCTCCTTGTGGTTAGGTTCCAGTGCAGAGGTGTATTAAACAGGAGTATTGTGCTTACAACACAAATTAAGTCAACCTCATTCCTTTAGCACAGTATTTTTACGCTAACTTTGACATGGAGACATAGAATTGTGAGGAGATTCTTAACTGAATGAATAAGCAACAGCAAACTTAAAAGGGTAGAACCCTTAGAAGGAACTGATGCTCATATACCCCACATAGAATTTAAAAATGGAGCCACCAACAGGGTCAGAAACAATCCCCATTCCAATCGTTAGAGGGCCCACATGAAGAACAAGCTGCACATCTGCTACATATGTGTAGGGGGCCTTGGTCCAGCCCACGCATGCTCTTTGGTTGGTGGTTAAGTCTCTGTGAGCACCCTTAGGCCCAGGTTAGTTTACTCTGTACGTCTTCTTGTGGTGTCCTTGACCCCTCAGACTTCCTCAATCCTTCCTCTCACTCTTCTACAAGATTCCCTGAGCTCTACCTATTGTTTGTCTGTGGTCTCTGCATGTTTCCATCAGCTGCTGGATGAAGACTCTCAAAATATGTTTAGAGGATGAGCTTAGACCTGCTATGACTTGATATACCCACAAGAGCCTCTCCTCTGAAAAGGAAAAGGGGAAAAGGGAGGGATGGGAGTATGTGAGGAGGAAGGGGGCTGTAATCAAGCTGTAAATTGATTAAATAAATAAATTGATGAAAAAAAATGAAGCCACATTGAAAGGAAGAAGTCTGCCTTGGTGAGGGTAGAAATATTTAAAGAATTTACTCTAGGTTTAACTACGGTAAGAAAACAAACCAGAGAGTTTTGATGCATAATCATTCATTGTATTTCATTTTACTTTTTGGCAGATATGCCTTCAGATTTTTAAAATATATTCCTAATAAGAGCCAGATAATCACTATATAATCATCTGAACCTTTATGAAAGCCTTGTAGCCATTTGACTAATTGATTTTGATTGCCTACTCTGATGAGGTGAAGCTGAAAAGATAAAAAAGTAATGCCTTTTAAGGAAATGGGCTCTATCAAGATAGCAAATGAATCTGTGCATACATAAGATAACCAGCCCCGCTAGTCAGGGGCAGCAGAATGAGGAAGTTGCCAGATGGTAAAAAGGATGTATCAGTCACCAGTTGAAAGATGTACACTGAAAACTCATTGAAACTTACTGACAGGAAGAGCCCATGACAAGTATGACAAACCTAGACATTTTGGTCAGAAAAAATTAGAGGTCCAGTGGTGTAAGAGCATTTGTCTTTGCTGAACTGTTCCTACTTAATGCTGTGCTTAGTGGAGTAGGAAGAGGTACTTATAGGTCAGACTATCTAACTGTAAACTTATGGTGGTAATATCACAACTTTGTTAGCTGGCATTGCTTTTGAATGGCCAGCTTTTCAAGTAATAGCTTGACTGAGCCCAGGAACAGGAAGTAGTTCCCTCTGCTAGTAATGCTCCAATGTCCAATTTTCTTTTTTTAGTCTGTGTGCTGGACATTCCCTTCCTAGCACTTGTATGTAGTTCACTCCCATTGCTCCCCTGGTCTGGCCCACAACCTTGCAGTCTAAAGCAGATGTGTGTTGGTAGATGCCAGTACTCTGGGTTGATCAGGAATCATGCAATGAAGTTTTCCCATATTGCCTCCAAACTCTAAGGACCTCAGAGTATAAGAGAATTCAAAGAAAACTGTTACAAAAATAGAATCTGTTCTCTTTGTTCCTTGGATATTGGTAAATCTTTTTTCATTGTTAAGGTAATAATTGTTCCTCTTTATGAGCTACAGAGCCCAGATTTTGTTATAATTGTATGTCACATACTGATCAAATAGGGATATTTAGATTTTTTAAATCATCTCAAATGTTTATTATTTATACGTGACGATAATATTCAAAGTCCTCTTTTAGCTACTTTGAATCACATTGCACTATATTATTAATTAAAATCACCCTTCTGTGCAACACAAGAACTTACTTTTCTGTGCAGTTGTGACTTCACAGCCATTACCACATGTCTCCCGCTCTATGGTCACTGTTTTCCTCGATGTTTCTATCAGCTCAGCATTCTTAGGTTATACGTGTCAGTAAAATATTTAAAACTGACTTTCAATTCTTGCCTTGTTTGATTTTACATTATGATCTCCAAGTCCATGTACATTGCTACAAATGATATGCCTGTTCTTTAATGATCATACATTGCCCCATAGTGTTTGCTATATTCTCTTTATTCATCCACTGGTGAGCATTTCCACTGGTTTCGTATCTTGGCTGCTATGAAAGCTGCAGAAAACAAACATGAGAATTTGTGTATCTCTGTGTGATTGCTAAATTTAAGGTACTTTTCTTTTGTTTGTTTCTTTTTCTGAGGGATTTGTTGTTATTGTCATTTTGTTCATTTGTATTTTGTTTTGTTTTGTTGTTTTGAGGAACCTCTGTCCTATTTTCCATAGTGGCCACACTAATTGACATTTTCACAAATAGGACACAGGGATTCCCCATTCTCCATGACTTGTCATTGCTTGTCTTTTTAACTGAAATTAAACTGAGCTGAGATACATTTTTTGATGCATTGATGTGTTCTTCCATGATAAGTGGAACACTAAACATATTTCAAGATTGACTGGCCTTTGGGAGCCAGGGCTGGCACTAAAAGGGACACAGAGACAAAAGCAGAATGACAGAAAACCCAGCAGTCAACCCACACACTCAGAGCTAAGTGTCTATTAACAAAGAAAAATAAGAATATATAACTGGAGAAAAAAACTCTCTTTAATAAAGAGTCTTGTGAAAAGTGGATGCCACATGTGTAAGAATCACACCAGATCCCAATCTGGTCACACATACAAGTGTCAACTCACAATGAAAATACTTAACTATAAGTCCCAAAAAAAATTTTTTTTAACTTCTTAGAAGACTTGAAGTAAGTGCTATGTGACATGAGTTTTGGGAAGAAACTTTTGGGACAAAGATATAATACTGTGCAATATAAGGAACAAATGAAATTCTATCAGATTAGAGATCTTCCCCATAACAATGAAATAATTGACAAGAGGGAGGTGTAATCTATGAAGCTGGAGAAATATTGTTAAACTATTGGCAGGAATTAATGACCAACCTATGTAAGGAACTCAAAATCTGAACATCAGGAAAGCAAGTACTCTGATATTAAAATGAACACTTGATCTATATAGCCTTTTAAGTATTCTCAGGAAAGATAAAAATCAGACTACTATCAATAGATAGCAATGGATATCAATAGAAAGTAGCTGTGAAACCTGCACTTAACAACCTTATGTTGGAAAGAGTTAATAGACATTATCTACATGAATATACATCATTTTTGAGAAAGGTAATGAAATTATAAAGCAGTTAGTATTTGGTAATAAATACTTGGAGTTAGGGAGACCTCTAAAACTATACCACATGTTGGCATTCACTTGTCACTCCACCCCACAGCCACATTATGGAGCAAAATAGCCTGGAAAGACAGAGGAGCCATGGGTGGTAAATCACACACCCCCAGTAAAGCAAACAAGCAAAAGCAAACAAATAATAAACCAAAATCCATGGCAAAGAAAGGAGGACTTAAATCACCCTCTCCTTTGATTCCCACATGTTGTTGAAAAGGGAATAAAATACGTTTTCTTCACTTAGTACTCCACTCAGTAATGAGGCTCATATAACATAAAGAGGCAGACAAATGCATGCAAATTATTCAATAAATGCTTTTACACACACAGACTTCAAGAATGAATCAAAGAAGCAAGGTATAGGAGAAAATGAAAGTGTCACTTAGCAGTCCACCTACCTGGCATACTGTGCTTCTAAATAAGCATGGCACAGCATGTTCCTGAAGCCAGAGCACTGAATTCTAAAGTAGTTGAGTAGCACGTAGCTGGCCTATGGAAGACTAAACTCTGCATGTCTCCTTTAATGTGCTTCTTCAGCATAGAGACCTGGTAATATGAATGCTCAGTATCCAATCCGAGGTAATGTGCTAACCAATCATAGTTGATAGGCTTCCACCATGTAAGTGGTTGCTTACATGCAATAAAGCAGATGCTATTCCCCGAAACCATCTGTGGGGTGATTTATCTCTATGGCCTTCACTGATCCATGGTCATTGCTGTCTTGATAGGGATGTCCCAGTAATGATGGCAAGAAAATTACTTTTATGGACAATCATACCGGGAGTATTTTGAAATGACAATGGATTAGAGGCAGAATGACAGGGTAGGATAGCTTTATGGCATCTTGTTGAGTCCAGGAATTGGAACCTTCCTTTCCTGTAGGTAGAGTGCAACTCCTTCAGTGAAAATCTTGCAAATATTCAGAGGTCAGCTAGATGGTGTGGCTCAGGGAAAAGGAGATGATAAGAAAGGCTATCTGCCAAGGTGCTTTGCCTTGACCCTGCCAGAAGTTCATGCTGCTGAAGGACACGCTACTTTTCATAAAACTCTCCCACATACTCAAGCTTAGCTGCTTTTGACCATGCCAGGTGAGTATGCATATCCCAAATGCTTGAAAATCTTCCCAATCTTCATATTTTAGAATACTAACATGCACACTTACCACTTGTATCTCTCATGTGAAAGTCCAAACTCTGAAGTCCTCATTGTCACGTTAGCTTTCCCTAAAGATTTAGATTTAGAGCATTCTCAGGTTTTCAGGGTAAGAATACTAATATTACTTTTTGTTCTAGTAATAAGATACAGAAACTTAGGTAGTTGTCATCATCTGTCAAACATGGGTTATTTTGTAATTTTTTGTTTTCCTTTATTTCACCCAAAGCCAAATCTGTGCTCCATTTTAGCACAACTCTGTGTTCTACCACATAGGCTATCTACCTCCTGTCTTCTAAGATAGTTTTCAGAGAAAATTATAATTCACATTTGTAGGGACTCTTCTAGAACAAAGTTTAGTCAGGTTTTCCCAATGCTTGTCCTTTACTAGGCTCCATCTTTGGGCCTTCTCATCTTCCTATCCTAATTTTAACAAATCCCTACTACGCTGGGTTACAGACTCTTCCTGCTTTTGGTATCTAGTCACCCAATACTCTTAATATCTCACCAAATATCTTATCCATGTTGCCCTGCAGGTAATATTAGATCACTATGGCTTAAATTCAACAATAATAATATTAGTAAAGAAGAATTCCCTATTCCCTTGATGGCTCTACATCTTGATATCCACCAGCTGGGTCTGACACTCTGCTCTGGCCAGAAACCCTCACTTTTCCATATTACATTCAGAACAGATTTCGATTCTTTTTTCTATTGTGACAGCTTTGACACTCAAGTTTTTCTTCTCTTCTCAACAAGTATCAGACTAGTAGCATACAGAACGAAATAAAAACAATCACAGGCTGAAGACTTTCACAGGATCTGGGAAGTTCAGTGGGGAAGCCCACAACACAAACTAACACAAATAAATCTGAAGGTGGATTGTAAATGGACACAATTAGTTTTTCTGTTGAAGATGGAATGTTTATATATCTATCAATATATAACTCAGAAGCAATGAACACATCCAAACAGTCATCACCAATAAAGATATAGACACTGCATTTGTTCCAATGAAGCAATTTTTGTCTATTGCATTGTATATACCCATGTACATGCCCACTAGTTGGAATCAGTGGATTATGACTGTGTGGCTTTATTCTGGGCCTGCTATGCTATTTGGTGATATATGTGTGTGTGTTTGTTCCAGCATCATGATGCTTGAGTTGTAAAGCTCATAGCATAGCTGGAAATCAGGTATGATACTGTCTGCTGCACTGTTTGTTATGTTGCTCAGGATTCCTTTGTCTAGTCAAAGTTTTAGTGTTTCCATGTGAGTTTTAGAGTCTCTTTTTTCTGTTAAGAATGTCACAGGGAGCTGGGCATGGAGGCACATGCTTTTAACCACAGTACTTGAGATGCAGACGCTGGTGGATATCTGTGAGCTTTAAAGCCAACTATGATCTATATAATCTACACAGTTATTTTGATAGTTTCAGGCCCAGCCAGTAACACACAGAGAAACCCTGTTTTAAAAAATGAATGAAATGAATTAATGAATGAATGGCACTGGATTTTTGATAGAAATTGTATTAATCCTATAGATCACTTTTGAGACTATTAATTTGCCAATCCATGATCAGAATTTTTGTCTTTAGTATATATCTTTGAATTCCTTCATTAAGTATTTTAAAATTTGTATTATAGAGGTTTTTTTACTTCTTTGGTGTGTGTGTGTGTGTGTGTGTGTCTTTGTGTCTGTGTGCCTGTGTGAGTGTAATTGTTTCCCTGGTTTCTTTCTAAACAAATTAATTATTGGTATTTTAAAAAGCTACTGACTATTATATGTTCATTTTGTGTTCTCAGAGTCTGCTGAAAGATTTACCAGTTATAGTACTTACAATGTCTAAGAGCTGTGCACATCCAGCCTCACGCCATCAGGAAATCAGGGCCCTTTTTATGTGCGACCCTTTTGATTCTTCTTGTTTCACTTCTGTAGCTAAGACTTCAAGCATTGTATTGAATAAAGATAAAGAAAGTCCAAATCCTTGTCTCATTCCTGATGTTAGAGAAAATGCTTTGAGATAATTTCTTATTTAGTAGGTTGTATCAGTTTGGTGTTATATCCTTTACTATGCTGTAGTATCTTTTTTTGGTTCCTAGTTGATTCAGTGTTTATAGCCTAAATGATGTTGGACTCTGCCAAAGAACTTTATTCAATACTTGAGGTGACCATAGGATTTCTACCCAACACTATTTATATGATGTATTAAATTTATTGAATTGTTTATACTGACCCTAGCAGCATTCAGTTTATTGCCCTCTCCTCTGCTGAATCCATCTGCCTGACCCACCTGGGACAAGGCCAGCAGGGGGAACACCAGGCCTGCTAACACCAGAGCCAACTAGGGGTCAATGTAAGAACACAAACGACAAGCCCATGGTCATATGACACCACAAGAAACCAGACATTCTACCACAACACGCCCTGAAGATACTATCACACCTGAAGCTGAAGAAAAATGATCTGAAACCTGAAATTATGAAAATGATAGAGACCCACAAGGAGGAAAATAAATCCCTCAAAGAAATACAGGGGAGCACAATCAAACAGATGAAGGAATTTGATAAATAGCTTAAAGAAATAGAGGAAAATACAATCAAATGAGAGAATGAAGTGAATAAAACTGTTCAATATCTAAAAATGGCAATAGAAGCATTCAAGAAAATACAATCTGAGGCAGTCCTGAAAGGAAAAACCTAGGGAAGACAACGGGAACTACAGATGCAAGCATCACCAACAGATTACAAGAGATGAAAGAAAGAATCTCAAGTTAGAAGATATAATTGAAAAAATTGGTACATCAGTCAAAAAAATTTTTAAATCTCAAAAGTTTCTGGCACAAACCATCCAAGAAATCTTAGACACTATGATAAGACCAAACCTAAGAATAAATAGGAATGGAAGAAGGAGAAGACTTTCAGCTCCAAGGCCCACAAAATATTTTCAACAAAATCATAGAAAACTTCCCCAATATAAAGAAATAGCTGTCTATAAACTTATAAGAAACTTATAGAACACCAAGTAAATTGGACCAGAAAAGAAAATCCTCCTGCCACATAATAATCAAAACACTAAATACAAACAACAACAGCAACAACAACGAATATTAAAAGTTGCAAGGGGAAAAGGCCAACTGACATACAAAGGCAAACCTATCAGAAGTACACCTGACTTCTCAATAGAAACTCTAAAAGCCAGAAGAGCTTGGGCAGACATTTTACAGACACTAAGAGACCACAAATATCAGCCCAGAATACTATACCAGCAAAACTTTTAATCACCATATGTAGAGAAAACAAGATATTCCACAACAAAAATTTAAACAGTGCCTATCCACAAATACAGACCGACAAAAGATAACAGAAAGAAAACTCCAACCCAAGGAGGCTAACTACACCCAGAAAAATACAAGAAATAAATAACCACATATCAGCAAAACCAAAAGAAGGGAAGCATATACACTCTACCACCACCAACATAAAAAGCCCAGGAACTAACAAGCACTAGTCATTAAACTCTCAATATAAATACCCTCAATTCCCCAATAAAAAGACATGTTCTAAGAGATGGATGCAAAAACAGGACCTATCATTGTGTTGCATACAAGAAAGTCACCTCAGCACTACAGACATTGCTTCAGAGTAAAGGGCTGGAAAGCAAATGAACCCAAGAAGCAAACTGGAGTAGCCATTCTTGTATCTAGTAAAATATACTTTCAACCAAAATTAATCAACAGAGATGGGGAGAGACACTTCATACTCATCAAAGGAAAAGTACACCAAGATGATATCTCAATTCTGAACATTTATGCCCCAAATGCAAGGGCACCCATATTCATAAAAGAAACATTATTAAAGCTTAAATCACACATCGAACCCCACCCATTAATAATGGGAGAAAAACCAATTCACCCAGACCAAAAGAATATACCTTCTCAGCACCTCATGGAACCTTCTCCAAAATTGACCATATACTCAGTCACAAAGCAAGCCTCAACAGATATAAGAAGATTAAAATAACCCCTTGTATTTATCAGGCCATGATGGATTAAACCTGTACCTCAACAACAACATAAACAATAGAAAGCATACAAACTCATGGAAACTGAAAAACTCCATACTCAGTGACCACTGGGTCAATGATGAAATATAGGAAGACATAAAAGACTTTTGAGAATTCAATGAAAATGAAGGCACATCTTACCTAATCCTGTGAGACACAATGAAAGCAATGATAAGAGGAAAGTTCATACCACTAAGTACTCTCATTTAAAAAAAAAAATGGATAGATCCCATACTGGCAACTTAACAGCACACCTGAAAGCTCTAGAACAAAAAGAAGCACACATAACAAAGAGGAGAAGGGAACAAGTTATAATCAAACTTGGGCTGAAATCAATACATTAGAAACAAAGAGAACAATATGAAGAGTCAATGAAACCAAGAGCTGGTTCTTTGAGAAAATCAACAAGATAGGCAAACCCTTAGCAAAAATAACTAAAAGGCAAAGGGAGAGTATCCAAATTAGCAAAGTCAGAAATGAAAAGGGGGGCATTACAACAGACCCTGAGAAAATAAGAAATAGATATTAGTTCTTACTTCAACGGCAGATTCAAAATTCCACAAAATAGAAACAAAAGGATTATCGCCAAACTCATTCTATGAAGCCACAGTCACCCTAATACATAAACTATACAAGACTCAGCAAAGAAAGAGAATTTCAGACCAATTTCACTTATGAATATTGATGCTAAAATAATCACAAAATGAATCCAAGAATACATAGAATACATCATCCAATATGATCATATCGGCTTCATCCCAGGGATACATGGATGGTTCAACATACAAAAATTTTCAATGTAATGCACAATATAAACAAACTGAAAGAAAAATTTGCATAACTATCTAATTAGATTCAGAAAAAGCCTTTGAAAAATCCAAAACCTCTTTGGAATGGACATCTTGGAGAGATGAGGGATACAAGTCCAATACCTAAACATAATCAAGGCTATGTACAGCAAGCTGATAGGCAACATCAAATTAAATGGAGAGAAACTCAAAAGCAATCACACTAACATCAGGGACAGCCTGCCCATTTTTCCACATCTCTTTTATATGGTACTTGAAGTTCTAGCAAGAACAATAAGACAACTAAAAGAGATCAAAGGGATACCAAGTGAAAAGGCAGAAGTCAAAGTATCACTATTTACAGATGATATAACAGTGTACATAAGTGACCATAAAATTTTACAACAGATATCTGTTCATCATGTTCATTGCTGCTGTACTCACAATAACTAGGATATGGAAAGGTCTTGAATGCCCTTCAACTGATAAATAGATTTTGAAACTGTGGTACAAATATAATATGTCATAATAGTCAGCTGTAAAGAAAAATGAAATTGTGAACTTTGCAGGTAAGCAGATGGAACTAGAAAAGATCATATTTGGTAAGAAAACCCAGATCCAGAAAAGACAAAAGCCACATGTTTTCTATCATCTGAAGCTACTGCTCCAAATATTCAGATATTAGTACACATCCTGGAATAACTGCAGAGCCCAGTAAAGCAAAAAGAGACCAATGTTGAGATAGGGGTGGGGGATCAATAGAGAAGGCAATAGCTGGCTCCAAGTGATATAATTGGGGAAATGAGAAACTAACATCTCTAATTGGGGAGGGAAGAGGGAAATAAATATACAAGTGAGGAATAAGATTTAAAAGAACATTAAGGATGTCTGGAAAAAGGCATTAATAATCATACTATTTTTCATCTACCTAAAAAGAACCTGTAACACACATAAGTGTGTGTAGAAATAACCATGTATAGTTTAAATTACATTTTCTCATCTGGGTTAACTGTGGCTCCTCGAAAAGCTGAAGACCACTTTTGAGTTGTTGCTTAGGGTTGTTTAAGACATTCCTCAAACATAAAAGCTATTACTAGTGCCCTCAGTTACTCCTCAGAGATGAAAATTATTGCTGAAAACATAATACACTTCAGAAAGAGGGCTCAGAGGCTCCTGATATGGAACTGAAGTAAAAGCCTCCTCTGAGGACTAGCTGGCATGGTACCAGAAGGCACCATGCAAGCTTTCAAAGAAGGGAAGAAACCAACAGTCCTATGCAGCAATGAAGCCTACAAACTATACCTGTGACTGTCAGCATGGCACAATCACCCCAGTGATGCAGTAGTGGCATGTATACTTTGGTGTTACCAACAGCTCTCTAAGAGTACTGAAGACTCACTCAATAAGAGGTAAATTATTCCTGGTACTGGAAACTTCGCCAAGGACCTAGGGCTAGCGAAGTTATTGTTCTTGGAGGAGGGACCTACATCTACCACTTCACTAAACTATCATAACATCTGACTACATTATAAATATATGTTCTTATACCCACAAGTATATAGTCCTCACTTCTCATTCCTAAATGAGAGGTGTTCCATCTTTGCAACTGATGAAGACCTTTACAGGGGACTACAACCAATCAAAATAGAGTTGCGGCACCCAGTCCAAACTGATATATCTACAAAACAAAAACAAAAACCCAAAACTCCTGCACCTAAGTCTGAGGAAACATTTCAGAAGAGATGGCAGAAAAATTATAAGAACACATGAGGTTTCAACCCTGCACAAAAACTATAGGCAGCTAAGTAATGCTGAGAGCAGAAGAAATTGTTTTCCCCAGGGAAAAGCACACAATTTGTTATCCAATACCAAAAGATTAGCCATGAAAACATACATATGAGTAACATTATCCAGACTGAACAGGTTGTATTTATGTACTGTATTTTCCAGTGTATAAGGTGACCCCCCACTTTAACTTTTCCAGTTAAAATATAGAGTTTGGAATATACTCACCATGTAAAACTACCCCTCTTCCAATGCATACCCTGTCTTTTTTCATTTATTATTAATTAATCTCTCTTATAAGCTGGATAATATAGTATATATAAGCATGCACCTATGTATGTATGAAAAAGGAGGTCATGAATTTGAAAGAGTGCAAGAAGAGGTATATGAGAGGGTTTGGAAGAAGGAATGGAAAAGGAAAAGTGATTTAATTATACTATAAACTCAATAAAATAAATAATATAAACATACCAATTACTTTTTTCTGTTTTTAAGACAAATTTTCTCTGTATATCCTGACTGTCCTGAAACTCAGTCTGTAGACCAGGCTGGGCTCTAACACAGAGAGACCTGCCTCTGCCTCCCAAGTAACTGGGATTAAAGATGTGAACCAACACTTGCCTACCATTTACTTCTTTAAAAGAGAAAGGAAGGAAAGAAGGAAGGAAGGAGGAAGGGAGAGAGAGAGAGAGAGACAGACAGACAGACAGACAGACAGACAGACAGACAGAGACACAGAGACAGAGACACAGAGACAGAGATACAGAGAGAGACAGAGAGAAGTCAGGTGTTATTCCAATGGGCATTTATATGTGAATTAGCCTTTTTTCTTACAACTTTAACATCCTTTCAGTGTTTTGTTTTGTTTTTTTCATTTTAGGGTTTTGTTATTATGTGTGATGGAGATTTTCTTTTCTGTAAAAGTAATTTTTATTATCCAAATGTAATTGTCATCTTGGAGTCTAATTGCTGAATAAGCTCATACTTTCTAGTTCTTTCTAAACTCTGGCTGGCTCTTTTAACTTAGCTCTTCTGGCTCAAATCCATACCCAACATGACTGACTCAAACTGGTTTCAGACTAACTCTGGAAATTTGTTCTAATCTTTGTTCAGAAATCTAATAATTTTTTCCGGATCCATCTTTTTTCTGGCTTCTACTGCCCCTGCTGACCTGCACTGCGGGAACTTCACAAACTGAACAGAACTCATGGACTCTGAATTGCCTGTACTGTACTGCAGTGGTAGTGTACTGGACCAAACTCAAATCCGTCCTCTCTATTCAACTCTCTAATCTACTGCACTGTCTTCTCTACTCTCCCAAATCTCCTGTACTGCTCTTATGTAGCTTCTCTTTCCTGTATGCTGTCATGAGGGTTGGGAATATCCTTTCTCTGATTCATTCTGTGAAATCTCTTTCTGATTTGTCATTTCGTCTGCCCATCAACTAGTCATAACTACCAAACATGAGTGCTTCCTTCCACAAATTAACTTTATCTTCATCATTTAGGATTAAAGGTGTGTTCTAATTGTGGGCCTGTATTCTAACCAGAGGATTAAAGGTGTGTCATCCTAGCTGGATCACACAGACATAGAAGATCCTTGGATGTGATCTGAAAGAACAGCCATGTTGTTGGGTTAAAATTCCTCTATACTTTTCTAGTCTTATGTATCAGGTGTTTTCTAGTCTTATATATTAGGTGTTTCTTTGAGGACCCTTTCTTCAATGACTTTGATAAAAGTATTTCTGTACCTTTGATCTGGGTTTATTTTCCCTCCTCTATTCCTATTATTCATAGTTTTAGTCTTTTCATGGTGTCTCATATTTCCTAGATGCTTTGTGCCTGGATATTTTTAGATTTAACATTTTTTATGGAAACATCCATTTCTGTTATCATGTCTTCAACACTCAACATTTTCTTTTTCATGCCATCCATGTCATTCCATGCCTAGCTTCATTATTTCATTGAAATGTTTGGGTTTTCATCTTTTCATTAAGTTATTTATTCATATCCTCTATTGAAGTCTGTGTCTTGTACTATAGCAAAAGTACAAAAGGATGAGGGCCAATTGCAATTGGATTGCTGAAGGCATATTGTGTTGCTATTTATATTAGTGATTTTGCACTGGGATTAAGACATTTGGAGAGAGATGTTTGGGGTGAGTTTTTGGTACAGGTATCTGGTCTCATCTTTGTTGGGCAAGTGTTGGTTTTGCCCATTCTAAGTCCTACTCAAGTGTAGTGGCTGTGGGGTACCTGGTAGAAAATTAGCTGTGGGTTGGTGAACATCACAAAGGTGTGCAAATGGCCTGAGTTCCTGCAGCTTCCTGTGGCCATTGGGGGTCCCTGGTAATAGTGTTTCTGCACATCAGTAGTCAGTAGATGTTGTCACAGAGGAATGGAAATTAGCTGAAACTTAATGAGACGGCAAGGGACAGTGCTATAAAACTAGAAGGACCACAGCTTAACGCCAAGAGTGAGTGCCTTGATCTTAATCCCCCAAAAGAGTAATGTTTGGTGAAGATTTTCTTCCGTTTTTGTCAACCATTTTTGCTCTTGACTATTTTCTTTGGAATGCAGAAACATTTTTCTTTAATGTAATCCCACACATTAATTTTAGCTTTTGCTTCCTGTACTGTTGTTTCTCATCAGAAGAAAAATTTCTCTGATCCAACATTTGAAGTGTTCTCCCATGTTTTTACCTGATAGTTTCAGAATTTCAGGCCTTACAGTTCAGACCCATTCTGAGTTGGTTTTGTTTAAAAGGATTAGATCTGAGGGGCAGTGTTCAGTCTTCTACATGAAGATAGTCCATTTTTCTAGTGACATTTGTTACAGGTTGTCATTTCTCCAATATATTAACACATGTGTTTGTGCAAGCATCATATGTTTTTGTAAATCATTCCATATCTCTGCTAAAACAAATATGTACTACAAACAAGGGATAACAGAGGGCTCCATCAGCTTCAGCTTCAATCGAGCCTTTTATTAAATATGTTCTGTCTTGATTTATCACAGACCACTAAGGGAGAAGTCATTTAGTCAAATACCAGATATGAAAAGGCATGCTATCATTTCAAATTAATTTTGACCAAAACCAGACTAATTTAGCTACAGAAGATGTTGACTATATAAATAATTATCACAAATTTTAATTGAGAACAACTCCTCCAGCAGCTGTGAACAGATGCTTTCCAACATTAGCAGCAGCCAGACTTTTTATTAACTACATAAGTATACATGACTGCCTGGAGGAATGCAAAAAGCTCCTGTAACTAAGATTCAAGATCTTCCAACCTTACCAAGAACAGGAATTCTTTCCAGAAGCTAAATAAAAGCAATTCCATCTATTTGTGTCCCAACAGTTGGAGAAGCAAGTACCTTGGTAATGCTGTATTATAGAGGCATTGAGTATCTTGGCTTTGAGTCCTACATGCAATTGTAGGTCTTGTGCATAGAATTGTTACAGAACTCAAACAAGGAACTGACATATTTATCTGTGTAAATTACATCCTAAGTTTGATCCAGGTACAGCATGTCTATGAGAACAAGGCTCAGCTCCAAGCTTTCCACAAAGAAAATGAAATATCCATAGTTATCCTCTTGGTCATTTAAGCTAACACCTGGTACCAAAACACAAAGATAAAAATTGTATAAAACATAGATAACAAATCATGATGTTGGCAACAAATAAAATCTCAGTAGCACATTATGGTTTTTCAAGAGTTTTATATTCATTATTTCCCTTTCTTTAACACAGATCCAAGCTCTGTAATAATGAGAAGCCACATCTTCCAGATGAACCCACGCTGTAGAACAATAGATGAGTTATTTGATAAATGCCACACAGATTATATATGAGGCTACCCTGAGATGTTTGAGGGCAGACTCTTCCTTCAAAGGCAATACTTTCTTAATGATCATTTACTTTATATAGAAGTTGCTATTCTATTCAGATTATGACAGTAGCATGTAACTATTGTAGAACAACCTAAAAAAAAGGCAAGAAAAAAGAAAATTAAAATAATTTAAAATTCTATCACCTGAGAGAAGCATCAGTAAAATTTAATATAATTACAGAAACATGTTATCATTTACACACGTGCTATCTCATTATCCATCTCTTCAGCCCTCAGATTATCCATAAAAGAAACTCTGAGGTGCAGGATTGCATAAAGCTGGTTAAAGGCTTCTTCCTAAAACTAACCTTGTAAGAAAGAGAGCAAAGAAGCAAGAATGCACAGAGAACTGCTAATGAGGAAAGCAGCTGCAAGGCCTCAGGTGATCTCAAAGGAGCGATCTAGGTCTTAGAATGGTCATCTAAAGGCTACCAAATGGAAATTAGGAATCCTATTTCAACCATAAAATTGACCGGTCAGTAGATATAAACTGCCCCTTGGGAGCAACTGAACAAGAGGCAAGGTAGCAAGATGGATTAAAACATAAGCTATTAACACCCAAGTTAGCCAAGTACCTGTGTAGTTGATGAAGTAAGTATCACACATGGAGAATGAACCACAGACTTTAGTACAGCTCCCTGAGTGACCAATAATAGATCCACCTGGACTTCAGAATGTGTCCATCCCCCTGTGAGATGAGTTTTTCTTGGATTCTGGCTAGTCTAGTCACTCTCCATGAGAAATTGAGTAGGGAGCTTAATGAAATAAATGATCACCACCCCTGGGGCAGCCACCAATCTGTTAGAGTTTAGATCTGAAAAGGCCCCGGAAGGCTCATGCATTGAAGCTACTGATAACACTGGGAGTTGGTAAGCACTTTAAGAAAGGGAGTCTGCTGGCTGGGAGAGGTGGCTCACTGGAGAGGGGACCTTTAAAGGGAGTATTTTGTCCTTGTTCTCTTTCTGCTTTCCCCTCCTACTCATAATGGTCATTGTCTTCCTCTACCTCCCTCCCTCCCTCCTTACCACCTTTTCTTCTTCCCTCCTTATGTTCCTCCCTCCTCCCTTTCTTCCTCTCTCCTAGTCTCGCTTTCTCCTTCCCCCTTTTTCTTGTCAACTGTCATGTTGTGAGCAGTTGTGACATGTTCTTGTCTTGATATTCCGCTCCACCACAGGTCCAAAAGTCATGAAGCCAAGTAATCATAACCGGTATCTCCAAAACTATGTATAAAAACATTAAATCTTTTTCCTCTTTTATTTTTCTCAGGTATTTAGTGAGAGTGACAGAAATCTGGTTATGGTCTCAATGTTGAAATTCACAATAACTAGCTTCTTCCTGGACAGCCTTTTCTAGAAAGGTCCTGTCTTATCTTTAGAAAACACATCTGTTTGTTTAAGTCCTTAAGCCACAGAGATTGAAGCCTCATGCTCACCACTGCCTCTTCCTGACAGGAGTACTTGTCCAAATGACATCAAACTGGGCCAATGTAATTATAAGAGGCTACCTAGTGACATCCCCTACTAATCCCAGCAGACCCACTTTGTGATAAATCAAGGTCGATTATCCTTCTCCCCTAGAGACACTTCTCTTCATCTTGGGTCCTTTTCTTTTGCATACACATAATGCCAAATGTAAAAGAAGCAATGAAAGCAGGACTTTCCCAGGCAACCCCAAGCTACTTACTTTTTTCTAATAAATGATTGAAAAAAGGACTTGTGAGGTGACCAATCACATTTAATGTTCCTGAATCTATACTGATCTGCCTTAGCAAATATACCACATCCAACATCTGTAATTATATTACTCCCTAGTTGTGTTTATAATAATCTACCCGAGAGACAGCCCACAGATCTCCTTACTAGAAGACTCACATGAAACCTGATCTGCCCATCAACTATATCTTTGTACTGGTCCTAGGTCCAGTCCATGCATTGTCTTTAGTTGGTGCATCAGTCTCAGCAAGCCCCTCTGGGCTCTGGTTGTTTGGTTCTGTTGGTCTTCTTGTGGAGCTTCTGTCACCTCCATGTCTGTTTCTCCTTTGCCCTACTTTTCCACAAGAATCCCTACTCATCACCCAATGTTTGGCTGTGAGTCTCAGCATCTGTTTCAAACTGCCACTGGGTGAAGCCTCTCAGACGACAACACTGCTAGGCTCCTGTCTGCAAGTATAGCAGAGTACTGTTAAAAGTTTCAGGGGTTGGCTCTCTCCCATGGAGTGGGTCTTGGGATGGGCCAGACATTGGTTGGACCTTCCCTCAATCTTTCCTCTATCTGCTTTATTTATCCCTACACACCTTGAAGGCCAGGTAAATTTTGCGTTGAGGGGCTTAAAAGTAGGTTGGTGTTGCCCTAACTCTACTAGGAGACTTGTCTAGTTAAAAGGTCTCTTATTCAGTCTTTATGGCTCCAGCTACTAGAAGTCTCCACTAAAGTCCCCTTTATATGCTCCCAGGAGTCTACCCTGACTTAGGTCTCCAGCTTGTCACAGAGACACCCCCTACCATGGTTTTCTTTACACTACAGGTCTTCTGTCCTCCTGCCCCAACTCTCCCCAAGTCTGATCTCTACCATCACATCTCTCTGTGCCCCTCTGCTACTTTGTTCCCTATCTATAACCCCTATTCCTGGCTATTCTATTTCCCCTTCTGGGTGAGATTTAAACATCCTCCCTTGGATCTTCCCTGTTTTTTATCTTCTTTGCATCTGTGCACTGTAGTATGTTTATCCTGTACTAAATGGCTAAAATCCAATTATAAGTGAGTACATACCATGTGTGTCTTTCTGGGTCTGGGTTACCTCACTTAAGATGATCTTCACTGAGATTTCTCAGCTGAGGAATTTTGAATGGCTGAGAAGCACTTAAAGAAATGTTCAACATCCTTAGTTATCAGGGAAATGCAAATCAAAACAACTCTGAGATGTTGTAAGAATGGCTAAGATCAAAATCTCAAGTGACTGCACATGCTGGCTGGTAAGGATGTGGAGGAAGGAGAACATTCCTCCAGTGCCGATGGGAGTGCAAACTTGCACAGCCACTGTGGAAGTCAATCTGGCTTTCTCAGAAAATTGGGAATAGCTCTACCTCAAGACCCAGCTACAGCACTCCTACGTATATACCCAAAAGATATTCCACCATACAACAAGGACACTTGCTCAACTATGTTCATAACAGTTTTATTCATAATAGCCAGAGTCTGGAAACAACCTACATATCCTCAACTGAAGAATGGATAAAGAAACTGTGGTACATTTACACAATGGAATACTACTCAGCTATTAAAAACAAGGAAATCATGAAATTTGCAGGCAAATGGATGGAACTAGAAAAGATCATCCTGAGTTGGGTTTTCTTTATGTCAGTGGTTTCTAGTTATGTAAACTTGCTGAGATGTAGAAACGTAGACTGTTGTATACATTTGGAGTGAAATTTAGCTTCTTCTATCTGGGGGCCGTCAAGTATAATGAAGCTGTGCATGTTTGTATAGTTGCGTTATTTGTCTTAGGTAAATATATAAGGTGGAGTTTTTAGGTTTATGTCAAGCATACATATCATTTTTAATAGACAGTTGACCTGTTTTACAAAATAGAAATTCCATTTTTTTGCATTCCAGTCAGTAATTAATGAAAGTATGTTTACCCCAAATCACCAGTAGCCTATGTTGTCAGAAGTTCTGATGTTAGCCATTCTACTGTGTGTAGCACATCATTGGCTGATATTGTGTGTTCTTTAAAAATGATGTCAAACACTTTCATGTACATTCTTTTGCCCTTTTATATCTTCACTGATGACATTTTTAGTTAAATATGCTCTCTGCTTTTTTAAAAAAAAATTTGGGTATCTATCAGCCTATTTTTTTTTATTGTAATGATAAGGGTACACACCATGTTTTTCTAGCCCATGGCTTTCCTTCATTTGTTAATGGAAGAGCAAACATCCCTATCTTTGATGTCTTTGACAGAATACAGCCTATGTCTTCTTTTCTTGACTGAGACTATGTTACTGTGGCTCTTTGAGGAGTTTTGAAATCAGATAGGGTTACTCTTTGTGTTTTGTTTTGTTTTTTAAAATCATTATGACCACTTCACCTTCTTAAATATCCATATGTACAAGTGCCACTCAGTTCCTCTAAAAATAAAATCAGAATGAATTTGGTAATGATAGCTTTGGATCTATTGATAAGTTTGTTTAAAACTGTCATTTTAGAATTATTTACTTTTCTATTTACTTTTCTATTACCTTCTGTCTATTAGGTATTTTCAATTTTCAAAAGTGTTTTGTTTTTGTTTTTCAGTTTGCTACAGATAATTGTGTATGTATTTTATTATACTTTTTCTTATTTATTTTCTGATTTTTCATTGCCATTGTAAAGAAAAACCACTGGTTTTTGTGCATTTGTCTCAAATATTCATCTTTGCTAAAACTCACGAGCCTGATAGTTTTGCATTGGTTTTTGGTAACATGCTGAGAATTTTCTTGGATTTTCTTATTGTAGTGGAAAGAGCTTTGAATATACTGCATAAAAATGAGAAAGTCATTGCTTTCTTCTGATTCTCTAGGGAATCTTTTCCTTTCCCTAACCAAGGTCATTTTTTTATTGTGACTTTCAGGAAGATTCTGTTGTGAATGTTTGGGAAATGTTTGTCATTTAGTAGATAATAAACTTGATGAATTTTTTATGCCTCTAACAAGATAATAAAAAATTTTAGTCATTTATATTTTGAACTTAAGTACTTATTGCTAACCACATTCTTACATGCTTATTACAAACTCTTCAAGGGATGCTGAGTCTCTCTCACCTTCTCTGAAAAGTTTATCTTCAAAAACAAAGTCTAACTCATAGACTTTCACAACTTACAATCATCATTCCTAATTAATACATAATCAGTCTAGTCAATAGCAAAGTAACTAATAATATGCTTTCAAATGGACTAACAAATCAAACAGGGTTTTTCTAAATAATAGAAAATGTTTACATATGAATATGAAAAGATGCTCAATGCTTCTAACAATGAAAAAAATGCAACCAAACAAACCATCAAAGAAATAGTCAAGCCACAGTGAGACATCACCTCATAACTGTTAGCATGACCACCACCAAATAAGTAAATGCAAATCATTGGCAAGGCTGTGGATAAAGGGCAACCATTATACCCCCAATCGGAATGGCTTGCTCTTGACTTTTTCCTGCCTCTATAAGTATGACAAATAAAACCTAATCAGTGACATTCGGTTGTAGTGGAATTCTATACTTTACTATTTATCAATCTTCTGAAATAGGACCAGCATATGTAAAATACAAATATTTTTCAACATTTAAGCTCAAAATCATTGTCTAACACATCACATTTCAAGCCTACAGTGGTCCAAAGGTCCTGCCAGTTCACAATCTTTGAAGTCTCTCTTCCAGGAGAATTAGCTCTTGATTATTCCAGAAAATAAGAAACACTAGATTAGAGTCGACATGCTGCTTACTCACTTAAGTACCAATCCATAGGAAAAGCTTATGAGAGTATGAACATACCTTTGTCACCTTACCATAATTCCCCTTTTCCATTTGGAACAGTCCAAGCTTTTACTTAACTGGTAACATAAACAGTTAAAATGTCTAAGTATGGAGATATTAGATGGCAATACAGATGGTAATAATTCAAAGAAATATTAAATGGCTAGTCACTACATTTCAGTCAGGATAAGAAGTGTCAGATAAAATAGAAGTAAAATTTAGAATCTTGCTTAATAAGCCTTGTTCAGTCCTTTGTAGTCATATAACCCTCAGTAAATTTATTGAAACATCTTAAGTCTTGGGTACATATTATAATGTATAATATTTGTAATATTATACATAAATATAATATAAGATAATTTTTTATTTCTCAATCACTTCAAGAAAAATTCCACTGGACAGTTTATATACCTACTAGGATCAAACTTTGTTGATTCTTAGATCCCATTTAAATTATTTCTGCCTTTAAATATTATCCACTGATATATTTCAATATTTGCTAAGGATGTCGTGTTTAAAGCTAAAATGTTTCTGGGATTTCTTCGAAAGTTGTCCATTATAAAACTTTCTCCACATAATAATTTTCGTTTGATTGATTTTTTTTCTTAGACCCTGATAAATAAGGGCAGTTCGGACTAGCTCCCATTTTCCAGAAAGCGAATTGATGCCTTTAGAATATAAATAACTTGGGTAACAGTTTGTTATTTAATCCAAAACCATGTGACTGAAACATTCAGTATTTATTTTATGTCTTGGAATTGCTCTATGCATTATGCAGGAGACCATAGTCCTCTAGGGAAGAATAAGAAATATAGGGACAATTACATGAAAAGAATGTGGGAGACATTATTAACAAATAGCTTAACTTTGCCAACACTGCTTTAAATAATCATTAAGTCTCAGAGTTTTTAATATCTCTGAAATTTTTCCCTGCATTAAATCTGTTTACTCCTTTTCTCCATTCCCTAATCACAGTGGCTGAGCTAATGGGTCTACAAATTCAGACTAATTTTGAGGACCTGCAAATATGGTACAGACCAAAAAGAGATTCACCCTTGATGCAAAGCTGGGAAGAGGCAGTTTGGGACCAAACCATCATTTGCCTCACTAGCTGGCACAGACTAACAAGATGCTGCCAACTAGGTCTTCATGAGTCTCCTAAATCAACAGTGAAACTGGGAGTGGAGTCATCAAATACGTCATTGTTGCTTTAAAAAAAACTAACAAATGACATTGCATACCTATTTGAAGCACCAAAACAGCCTTGAGCCACAAATTGAATCTCTTAAGAAAAACAGAATGAGAGTTGAAAGTAAACACTTTGGACTGTAAGTCTGCCCCCCGGACTTGGGGCAGAACATCGAGGGCAGAAAACACTTCTGAAGACCATGGTACCCATGTCTTGTGCACATAGCAGGACTCTCTGTTAGACATAGAAGTCATAACGGTTTTGAGGAAGAGTCCTCAACAATCAACAATAAAATTATTGTAGATCCAGATAACAGAGGGAAAGGTGTCTCACACAGTCACTGTAGCTGAAAATGCCACCCCTTGATCTATAATTTTCATATGAGAGCACAGCCCTGATCATACACAACCTTGACATTTGGCCATCTTTGTACCATTTATTTCTGTCCTTTCCACACCAACATATGGACAGATGCAAGTTTTAAAGCCAATTCAAAATGGTTTGTTTGTCCTGGAGTAATATATTCACTTTTATTGGTCTTTCCAAAATATTAAATATGAATGGGATATACATTTAAGCCATTAAAAAGTAAAACGAGTACACACATGCAAATATAATGCCTGGTATGATTTTGAGACATAAAAAGGCTACCAATTTAACAGAAAAGATAGTAGAATTTTTTAAAAGATTTATTTATTTATTATTATGTATACAGTGTTCTCCCTGCATGTACACCTGTAGGCCAGAAGAGGGAATCAGGTCACATTACAGATGGTTGTGAACCACCATGTGGTTGTTGGGAATTGAACTCAGGACCTTTGGAAGAGCAGGCGGCACTCTTAACCACTGAGCCATCTCTCCAGCCCCAAGGTAGTAGAATTTTTAAAGGAATAATAAATGAGAATGTAAAAACACAAGTATGATGTAAAGCCATCCACGATATGTAGGAAGACACAAAATGCAGTGCCACTTGGAATCTAAAACCAGCTGCTGGCTGAGACTTGAATTTTTTAGTTTGAGGTTTCTAAGTTACTAAAAGCAAGAGAAAAACCTTTAAATATTTAGTTTTTAAACTTGAGTTCTTTCCTCAATTTTTCTTAGGATACAGATGAATTCATATACAACAAGATCTTACTCATAACGTGCAAGTAGTTTTTGTATTACCTTTTCTTCCCAGCACTTCTCAGAATGTTGCAATGACGTACTGTCTAACTACTCAGTGAATACTGGCTTATTCTCCTGGACTCAAACTCCATAAGAGCAGGAGCAGGTTTCTTGGTTTATCCTTATAGACTGTTTCCAACACTGAGGAAGCAATCAAAATTGTTCAAATAATATAAATTCCTTAAACATCTTCAGAAATCTCTCTCTTCATTTCCTAAAAGTGCACTATAGAGATAAATATTATATATTTGAGTTTAGTTTTCCTCTGAATAAGTGTGTTTTATGAGAATTTCTGAAAAATCACTAATGGGTTGCTTTGGATTCTCAAGCACCTACAAGTATTTGTGAGTGCTAGAGTGTTCTCAAACTGTCAGAAGTGGAGCGCTAACACAGCATCTGCTTTCAGCTCCTAATCTTACAAGCTCACTCTGACTCCAGAGATCTCTCAGAGTACTCTACATCACACTGGTGGAATGGGACACCCAACACATCAGTGCACTTAGAAGTTGGGACCAGACCAGGAAGCAGCCTCCGTTATATGCCATAATCCAATGACATAAGTGGGAAGGGAAATTCCAAAAATGAAAACCCTATCTCAGTTTCCCTAGACTAAACATCACCTGTCTAGTCTTAATAGTTCCTAAAATATGATATTAAAATGAAGAAATATCTAAAGAGAAAAGGCATCAAGGGACTGTTTTACATGATTGGTTTCCAAGTAAATTAGAATTTAGACAATTCAATATTAAACTGGACAAAAAAAGTCAATATGTTTTGTTCTCAAACAACCCCGTATATCCGTAATATATACTAATTTTAATTTGATTAAACAGATCTAGTATATCTGATTATTTTGAGGAAAAATAAACTCATCTTGGAAGGGATGAGTACTTTACTGAGGGACAGAGAAACAGCTGAGACATAACTCAAGGATAAGCTGGTATCCAAAAATGGAAGAACTGCTTCTGTCTACGCCTCTCCGGCCATTACATACGCTTCATGTTTAACTGTGTCCCATCACCACTACTTCCTCTACCTATCCGGTGCTCCCCACCAACGTGTCTCGTCTGGGTTTCAGTTTCTCATCCTGTCCCCCTTTCTTCCTTTCATCTTTCTTACCATATTTCCCCTAACCTGAATCTTTATTTGGTTTGTCCTCCACAGAACAGCCAGAGTGATCCTTTTACAATAAAAATGTAGCTCAATTTTCTCCCTCATCAAAACCCTCGAATTGCTTCTTGACCATACACAACAGTACCTCGCTACCTCTCCAACTGCAATCTTACCCTTCATGATAACTGCTTTTGAAGTTTTTATTCATTTTATCACATACATTTCGCCCATCTGAATGCAAACTATGAAAACATAGACAACATTTATTCACTGTTCCATCCTCATTATCTAGAAAGTCTTGGAACATAATAAAAGATTGATGACTATTTACTGAATGAATGCATACATTTTTGTCATCTATATGTAAAGTCATAAGTATCAAAAGTAAAATCATTGAAAAAAATAGCTTCAGTGGAAAATCTCATTGATAGAGCCAAAAAGAGTCCAAATGGAGCAATTGGCATAAGGGGCTGAGTGGAGATAACTGCATTTTAATTTTATACTGTTGCATATTAATTTACCATAAACTCTGAAGCTTAAAATAACACACATTTATCACCTCCAAGCTCTGTTAGTTCTTCCAGCCAGGCTAGACTAGATTGTTCTGTGTGGAATCTCTCAGGGTCAAAGTCAAAATTTTCACAACAATCCGGAAGCTCTGAGCAGATTCACTTCTGAGTATTTATGTTTGTTTGTTTCATCTTGTTTATGAGATGGGTTTTTCCTATGCCAGCCAGGTTAGGTCCTAACCCAGAGTTCTTCCTGTCCTTTCCTCCCTAGTGTGCACCAGCACGCCCAATGAAAGACTCACTTCTAAGCTTATTCAGACTTTGGGAAGAAATTGATTTCTTGCAGGGTTTTTTTCGGGGGGGGGGGGAGGGGTAATGTAAGGGATGTTATTTGTTTGTTTTTGTTGTTGTTGTCGGTGTGTGTGTGTGTGTGTGTGTGTGTGTGTGTGTGTGTGTGTGTGTATGATGATAGCAGAGAGTTAACATGCATGCCATGGCTTGGACATGGATAATCTCAGAGGACAAACGTGTGAAATCAGCTCTCTCCTTCCACTGTTACGTGGGTTTCAGGAGTTAAACTCTGACACACATCTTCCTTCCTCTGAATTATCTCTGTATTACAGGAAGTACCTAATGAGATGCAGAAGCTAAGCAAACATTTGGTGTGCTTCACTCTTCTAGGGATAATAGCAAGAAACGTCCATGCACATTCAGTATTAGCAAATTATTTCACACACATTTTTAACTGAGGCTGGTTGAATCCACAAATACTGACCTGTGCTATAGATGGAACAGCAGGTACTGTTTGCCTATTACTCCGGCTGCAGAACTTCACAAAGAAGTATGCAAGCAAATGAGGCTTAACCCAGGCCTATAAACAAGATGCCACTCTGGAGGTAAAAGAGGAAAAGCCAAGCTTTGCTAGTATGAGCTCCTGTTGTCAGCGTCTTCCTGCACACCAGAAAGTAACAAGCACGGGCACTGATTCAGTTTGGCTCAAGCCTGTATCACTGTGCTCTTTCATATGCTGCATGGGCATGTGCTCCCGCATTTTCTATCTTGCCTTCTGCTTTGCAGACATAAAAAAAAAAAAAAATCATCATTAAAATCTCACAGAGTAACCTTGGCATATCTCTGTGTCTTTGTTTTACAAATGAGGAAACTTGATGCCTAGAGTGATTATTCAGAGATTATAGTCCTATAAGAATGCCCATGCCTCCTAATTCCAGAGCTGTGTTCTATTGCTTTATGCCAGAAAGAGGACTACCAATGTACAGAGTTCTGAAGAGAATTTTCCTCTTGACTGATGCTGCTAATATTATGGCCTGTCTGACCTTGTTTAATCAAGGTAAAAATTTTTGAAGGTTCTCCAGCGGTTTGGTTCGGGATCCTACTGCAGTGACAGTTTCACAAAGGTACTGTAAAGTAAAAATCTCAATGCAAATGAATAAATATAATGGAAATTGTTCCATGCATAAGAGGGCTGAATCCCAAAATCACTCTCAGGCTGGCCGTGGACATGGGTCCTCCTGAGTACTGGCATTGGGCACCCCATGCCCAATAAGGACTCTCTTAGCATGCACTACAACTAAAGTGGGCATAGAATATTGTAGCCAGGAAAAGGAGCAGCTGAGACCCTAGTCACTCTCAGCCATAACCCGCCTGGTGCTTCCACAATATAATCAAAGTGCTTCTACAACAAAGGGGTAATGGACAAAATTACCTATTGTCAGTGCTACTCACAACACCAGGAGAATTTGGTTTCAAAAGTCCACACTCACCTGCATTGGTTGGATTGTGACTATATTTGGCTCATAATGATCCTTTGTACTATTCTGTCTTGTCCCCCTTCTCACTTCCTGGTGATATTCACCCCAAATAGTTTCTTTGTTCTCCTTACTCTATGTGAATGTTCACATAGTTACACATGATTAAGAAACATTTACATATTTCTATACAAACAGAGAATCTATAAATTGCATATTCTGTATTTGAGAGTAGATGTGATATTTCTGTTTCTGAGTCTGGCTGTTTTCATCTATTAATTGGCTCCACTAACTCCATATATTTACCTGGAAATAACTTGTTTTATTTTTATCTTTGTCTGAGTAAATCTCTCTCTCTCTCCCTTTCTCTCTCTCTCTCTCTCTCTCTCTCTCTCTCTCCCTCCTTCCCTCTTCTTCTCCCTCCCTCCCTTTCTCTTTCACATACACACACACACACACACACACACACACACACACACACACACCACATCACATTACATCATCACACATCACATTTTCTTTGTCCATTAATCTTTTGATGGCTAGCTAGTCTTATCCATAATTGGATATGTCTATTATGTACAGTACCACAATAAACATGTACATGCAGGTATTTCTAGACTTAGAGTCTTTGTGATATATCCCCAAAAGTGATACAGCTATGTCATGTGATTTAAGGAACAATCATGAAGTCTCCTCCCCTACTCCAAAATCTTCACCAGCATTGTACTTCCTGTTTTATTGATAGTAGCCACTTTACTTGGTGTGAAACAGATTCTCACTATGGTTTGAATCACATGGCTCCAATGTCTAAGGATATTGAACATATATTTCATATATTTATTAATTTATTCATATTTAAACCTTAATAATGCTGAGTTGGGAGAAAAAGGATCCAAACACCAATTTCATGTCTGCTTACCACGTGTAAGTACTTCACCATATCAGAAAGTGTTCCTAAGCTCTCTAAGCTCTACTTTCCTCATCTGTAGATTTGAAATGATAATGTTACTATAGTTTTTTTCTTTTTTTATTAATTTGTTCTTGTTACATCTCAATGGTTATCCCATCCCTTGTATCCTCCCATTCTTCCCTCCCTCCCATTTTCCCCTTACTCCCTTACCCTATGACTGTGCCTGAGGGGGACTTCCTCCCCCTTTATATGCTCATAGGGTATCAAGTCTCTTCTTGGTAGCCTGCTACCCTTCCTCTGAGTGCCACCAGGTCTCCCCCTCCAGGGGACGTGGTCAAATATGAGGCACCAGAGTACGTGTGAAAGTCATACCCCACTCCCCACTCAGCTGTGGAGAATGTCCTGTCCATTGGCTAGATCTGGGTAGGGGTTTAAAGGTTACAGCCTGTATTGTCCTTGGCTGGTGCCATAGTTTGAGCAGGACCCCTGGACCCAAATCTGCCAATCATAATGTTCTACTTGTAGGTTTCTAGGACCCTCTGGATCCTTCTACTTTGCTATTCTCCCATGCTTCTCTCATCTAGAGTCCCAATAGGATGTCCTCCACTCTGTCCCAGTTTCCTGGTAAGTGAAAGCTTTCATGGGAACTGTCCCTTGGGCTAGTATGCAGATATAAGTGAGTATATACCATTTGACTCTTTCTGCTTCTGGGTTAACTCACTCATTATGATCATATCTAGCTCAATCCATTTGTCCACAAATTTCGGGAATTCCTTGTTTTTAATAGCTGAGTAGTATTCCATAGTGTATATGTACCACAAAACACCACCAAACCAAATAACCCAATTGAGAAATGGGGCTTGGAACTAAACAGAGAATTCAACAGAGGAATATTGAATGGCTGAGAAACACTTAAAGAAATGCTCAACCTCCTTAGTCATCAGGGCAATGCAAATCAAAACAACTCTGAGATTCCATCTTACACCCATCAGAATGGCTAAGATCAAAAATTCAAGTGATAACACATGCTGGCGAGGATGTGGAGAGAGAGGAACACTCCTTCATTGCTGGTAGGAATGCAAACTAGTACAGCCACTTTGGAAATCTATCTGGTGCTATCTCAGAAAACTGGGAATAGAGCTTCCTCAAGACCCAGCTATTCCACTCCTTGGAATATACCCAGAAGATGCTCCAGCACACAAGAAACTTTGCTCAACCATGTTCATAGCAGCCTTATGCGTAATAGCCAGAACATGGAAACAGCCTAAGTGTCCCTCGGTAGAAGAATGGATAATGTTACTACAGTTAAACCCAAGAATTGTGAGGAGAAAAGACCAAATCAAAATTGTCCAATTAAAGGAAGATGTGGTTTGGGGTACACCCAGGACTGGGCAGATGGCTGTTGCACCCTAAACTGGGATTTGAGAGATCCCTGCTGGCCTCTTAAAGCCCCTTTTACAGGAGAGACAAGGTGTTTACAGGTGAGAGAGTTGACTTATGCATTGTTAGAAATATATAATGAAAGGGAAGGCGGAGAGCAAGGATACACAGCCTGTGAGTGGGGTTACAAGTTTAATGTAGGTTTAAAAATCATGTTTTTCATTTTACATCAGATCTAAGAAGCAGGAAGTTATTGTTTTTTTAATTTTACTAATTTATTCAGATTGCCATCCCATCCCTTGTATCCTCCCAATCCTCCCTCCCTCCCGCTTTCACCCTATTCCCATCCCCTATGACTGTGACCCAGGGGGATCTTCTCCCCGACTATATGGTCATAGGCTATCAAGTCTCATCTTGGTAGACTGCTTGTTCTTCTTGCAGGGATTTAACACAAACAAGAACTTGTTCTTTAACTACAAACTGCAGCCTTAACCTGCAAGGTCTATTGTTGCTATGTTGGTCTCACAACTACCTCACAGTCTTAACCTAAGGGTTGATTCAATGTTAGTAAAGTACTTTTATGGCAATCCCTATCAAATGGTTGCTGTTGTTACTATTATTTAGAATTACATAGTGTAGTATTTTCTTTTCAATATAAGTTTAAATATATTTTATGGTGATTCATGCTTTACAGTTGGGAAATTCATAATTGCTAAGACAAGAAAGGTGATTTATTCACAAATGTTCTCGGTGCTGTGACACAATATGTGACGAAAGCAACGTAATGCAGGATTAGGGTTCGTTCTGTGTTATAGTTTGGGGGTCCATCATGGAGCGGTCATCATAGCACCAGCAATGCAGGGTCTGTAATGAGGAAGCAGAGCTGCAAATGTTGGTGTGGGTACCATGGCCCATCATGGAGCAGTCATAGCACCAGGAATGTGGGGTCTGTAATGAAGAAGCAGAGAGCTGCAAATGTTGGTGCTCAGTTCACTTGTTATTCAGTCTAGGACCCAACTTATAGGATGATGCCGCCCACATTCAGAGAAGGTCTACTGTCTTCAATTACACAGTTAGGGAAATTACCTCATAGATACAGAACTCTGTTCGCATCCTAAATCCTGTCAAGTTGATGATGCAATTATCACAGTGATGAGTGTGACAATTTCTGTTTATAGTTTTTTTTTTAAGTTTTGAATTAATAAGATTGAAAGATGCTCTACCATACAACAAAGAGACTTGCTCAATGATGGTCATAGCAGCGTTATTCATAATAGCCAGGATCTGGAAAAAAACCTGGACATACCTCAAGCAAATAATGGATAAAGAAACTGTAGTGCATTTACACAAGAGACTACTACTCAGCTATTAATAACAAGGATGGAATGAGAAATGGTCATCCTGAGTGAAGTAACCTAGACCCAGAAAGACAATCATGGTATATGCTTACTTATAAATGGCTATTAGGCCAACATAGATGTCCTCTGAGAGACTCCACCCAGTCAGGGATGGGAATAGATTCTAAGACTCACAGATGGACTATGGGCAAAGTACTGAGAGTTGTATGGAAGAGTAGGGGCAGGGTGGAAGGTCCCAGAGGGTTCAGAAGCACCACAAGGAGACCAGCAAGGCCAGCGGATGTAGAGGTAGGATGGGAGCCGCACAAACTAATGCACCAACCAAGGACAATTCATGCACTAAACCTAGATCCCCTGTTCAGATGTAGCCAATGGGCAGCTCATTCTCCACCATGAACTCTGATGGCCCCAATTTGATCACTTCCCCTTGGTGGGGAGGTCAGGGGCCACACAGATGAAGGGGAAGCAGGCTATCTGGATGAGACCTGATAGGCTGTGGTCATATGGTGGAGGAGGTCCCCCTCTGTCAGAGGTCTAGGGGAGGGGAATAGGGCAAAAGAGGGAGCAAGGGTAGGAATGGGAAGATACAAGCAAGGGGATAATAATTGGGATGCAGTATGAATAAATTTCATATTTTTTCATGCTAGAAATTCCAAACCAAATCACTAGGCAGTGGTGTGTTAGTAAACCTAACAGTGTGAAAGTACACAAACTAGCTATTGTGTGTCATCCAAACAGTCACTGCAAGGGAGAAATAGTGGATGGAAGGTGTGGCAGAAGGCACTTGTTCTTACAATTAACTGTGAAATGCGATATAAATCACCATGGAGATGCTGTAAACAACCAGACTTCCTCCAAAGCAAGCAAAAGTTTGGCCTTAGATCTAGTTAGAGTTTTATAAAGTGAGGTTGTAGGCTCAGTTTTCTTAACAATTATATTTTATTACAAACTTTTTAACCAAGAATACTTCACTTATAACCCAATTAACCTAAACAATAGGAAAAGGAGATTAAAGAACACAATAATGAAACTGTAAGGATATCAGTTCCAAGGAACTATTCTTCTGGCCTGAAAGAGCATTACTATATCTTGAAACCCGTTATATTCCTCCACAACATTAGAAGTTAAGTTACCCATGATGCCCAAAACATTTTGGGTGCCACTTGTAATGAAACAGCCAATCTCTGATCCACTTTTAAAAACAAATGAAAGTTATTTGTATTTGATAGCTTACGTGGTTGAAAGAAAGAAAGAAAGAAAGAAAGAAAGAAAGAAAGAAAGAAAGAGAAAGAAAACTAAAGGAAGAAAAGGAAGGAAGGAGAGAAAGAAGGAAGGAAGGAAGGATGGATGGATGGATGGAAAAGACAGAAAGATCCAACCACAAACCTAGCTTACAAACAGGCATTAATTGTTCTGTCTTATGTGGCGTGGCATGAAGTGCCTAGAGTCTTAAAACCTCAATGACTGGTAATATTTTTAGGACCAATTCTCCCTTCTCATGTTGGAATTAAATGCCATTGTGCATCAAAATTGTTAAAATTCTCTGAAGTAATGTGCTGTTACTTTTCCTCAACAATAAAATAATTTATTATTCTACAAATACAGGATGCCTAGCTACTAGTAATAGCCTTTGGAAAATATTTTTTAGCCACGAGAACCATGCTTTTCAGCTATCTCAACTCACTAAAATTCTGGTGGTATAGTAAGAAGAAGGAGGAGGAGGAGGAAGAGGAGGAGGGGGGGGAAAGGAAAGAAAAGAAAAAAGAAAAGAAAAGAACTCACACATTATTTCCAACAAAATATTTATGAATCCAAATGTGAATATAGAAGGTGGAGGAAAGTTACTTCAAAATCCATAAAATAAAAAACATAGTAACTCAAACCAGAAGTAACTGCTCAATTTCTCACTATAATAACTGAAATATGGATTTTCAAAAGCCTGTATTTTATTTTTAATTATATGTATACACTGTATGTATGTATACATATATGTATAATTCTGTATGTGGGTATGTACATGTGACGGTGCCTACTAAGGCCAGGAGAGGGCAATGTATCCCCTGCAGCTGGAGATACAAGAGGTTTTAAGCCTTCCGATTTAAGTATTAGGGACTTAACTGGAGTCCTTTGCAAGAGCAATGTTTGTTCTGACCTGCTGAGCCAACTGTCCAGCCCTCAAAAACTTAATTTTTAAATGCCATACAATATAAACTGACAACTAGAATTCACTCCTAAAATATAGACACTGTTGACAGCCACTCCAAATATGGCTTTTCCAGTCAGATGTACACGTTGAGAGTCCAGCCCTTTCCCATGACTTAGCCTTCAAATCAGTCATCTCCATTCTGATGATAAATTCCAGTAGAAAAGTAAGGTTGTTTCTATTTAGAGCCCAGCATAAGTCCTTGCCTCTACAGCTTCTCACTCACGTAGATTTGAAGTCTTTCTACCCTGTGGGTAATGTCACCAGCCTTACTTACTCTCCTTCACTTTCAAGGCATGCTGACGGCTACTCCCTTTACTTTCTAAAAATCTCATTTTTATATTTTTATAATAATATCATTCTCCTTCCCTTTCCTCCATCCAGACCTTTTGTGTTGAAGCAATTTGAAGTCAGAGGCATAAAGTCATTTGCCCTGCTGTGTGACACCCAACACTGTTAGCCTTTTTCAAAGACTTGGGGCCTGTAAAGATGGCTCAGATTTCAAGGGCACGCAGTGTTCTTCCCGGGGACTAGAGCTCTGTTCCCAGCACTCGCAATGAGAGGTTCACACCATGCGTTCCAAGTTCCAAGGAGCCTAACGCTGCTGGACTCCGCGGACATCAGCATGCACATGTATGTATCCCCCAGCACACGTATGCATATAATTAATTAAAATCAAATTAATCTGGAAAAAATAAAAAATATTTTAACATTTATTTTCAATTATGTCTATATGCGTATGTCAGTGCAAATGTATACATGAGTGCAGCTCCATCGGAGTCCAGAAGAGGACGCCAGATCCCCTGAGCTGGAGTTAAAGGCAGACAGAGCTGCCCCACATGGGTGCCAGGAGACGAATTCAGGTCCTCTGCAAGAACAATACTTTCTCTTAACCACTGAGCCATCTCCGAAGGCCCTAGTGCTACCACTTTGAAAAAGGCAATCAATATCTCCTGCCATTGCTGTTGCCATGTACTGATCAGAGACTACATTGATTTCCAGAAATAGGCGGTCGGAGACATAATCGCAAACGTGTCATCCACGTGTAATAAAACAGTTGCTGGGATCACTTGAGTTGTAATAATGAGTGTTTTAGTGGATTAATGAAAGTTAATCACTCAAAGACTCTGAACTTAAAATTCATGCCATGATTTTATTATAAAGGAAATGCTAGAATTACTTTTTTACAAAAACTCCACTTACAAATGTATCTACAGGAAAATAGTCTAAATTTCTCATGAGAAATAAAATACCAATCATAAATCTACACAGCATACTTCTAAATTGAAACCCAGGATAAAGATACTGACTTTAATTTAATAATGAAAGCATTTTTAAAAATTCCAATATTCTGAATAGCTATTGTTGAATACATGCAAGTTGATAATAACCAACAATGTAGTTTATGTACTGTATTCTTGTGGTGTGTGTGTGTGTGTGTGTGTGTGTGTGTGTGTGTGTGTGTGTGTGTACAGGTGCACATGTGTGCATATAGAAGCTAAAGATCAATATCAGATATTCCTGAGACACCAGCCATCTACCGTGATTTTTCAGACAGGCTTTCTCCCTAGCCTGAGTAGACTGAACTGGTTGACCAGGGAGCCTTTGTCTTTATCTCCCCAGTGCTGGGATACAAAGGTGTCCCTGCCTGTAGCTTTTGTATTTTAGTTCTGGAGATAGAACTCAGATTTTCAGTCTCCTGAGTCATGTACTGCACTTTTTATTATTATTTTAAATTATGCCATTACATCCTAAAATCAGTCGATCATAGGACAATATGTTGTGTCATCATGGCAGTTGCTTCAGCGGTTTCATGTTTACCATGCCTCTCTTGATTTGCCCCCAAAACATCCAGTAGTTACTGTGTTGCACAGTCTATGAGATTAATATAGGCACAATACCATTCCATCACACATTTCTAGAATGTATGTACTTTATTAAACAATGTTGGAGAGTCTGCTTGATCTGTTGAATTTCACATTACAAAATGATCACATGGTAAATTGTACGGATTTGAACAAAGATTAAAATTTTTAATTAAAGTTTTAAATTGAAAAATCTAAATGAAGTGATTCACTTTGAAAATTAATTTTCAAGGGTAGCTGTAAGCCAAATCAAATGCCCATATGATCACAGGAATGCTAATGTGGACATAAAATGCTAGTTTGAGGGATGTACCAATCAATAGGTCAGGAAATACATACTAGTTGTTAGATTTGGGACATTTTGTTCTAAAAGATAGGGATAATGGTAATATTTGAAAATCTTGAACTAAATTTCTAAAAATACATAGAAAATTCATGTAAAAGTATATGGTGCTAGAGAGATTGTTTAGCAGTTAAGAACATTTGCTACTCTAGCCAAGGACCTGAGTTCAGTTCCCAGCACCCACTTGAGATGTCCACAAGTAGATGCTGCTGCAGCTATGGAGAATCCAGCACCATCTACTCCACAGGCACACACACACACACACGCGCGCACACACACACACACACACACACACACACACACACACGCACACGCACACGCACGCGCACACACCATACACACATATATACACATAAATACAAAAAAAAAACCTTTAAGGGGGCTCTTTTCCTCTGAGGATGCTGAGCAGCGTTTTCATGTCATGCTCAGTCTCAGTGAGGGGAGATCATTAGAAATAATCACAAAGCCCAGAGACATGAGAGCAGCAATGCGTGTAGGGACACGGGAACAGAGTAGGAGCGGTTAGAATTCTGTGATCAACAAGTATCAGCCAAGAGCACAAGGGATGCTATTTATCATATGACTTCCCTTACAATCCTGCTTTCCAAGGTAACTGTTTAAATGACTACAAACTTACAGGAACGGTTTTATACATTCTCAACAAATAAAAAAGAATAGTGTGGCCTTTCTCCAAGAAATATTTTGAAGGCTTAAATTCTTCAACCCCTTACCAGGCGTGGCTATGCGTTCTTGAAATCTCAGCTGAAGTGAGGTAGTAAATGCGGGGACAGCCTGAGCTATACGGTGAGGACCTTCCTCAGCTTTTTTCCATCCAGAAATAAGCTTATTAATTACAAAGACTTTATTACAAGGCTCTTCCTTATGTGAGACCCCCCGCTTGTCTATCCAATCCAGAACAACCCAGCACAATAAAAGAACTCTGCCCTGGTTTGTTTCGGTTCCTGTGACTAAGGAATAATAACTGAAAAGCTGTGCAAGCTCAGTATCAGCTCAAATATAAAGAGATAAATCGACTGGATAAAATGACACAGATTTTGCTCAAAAGAATAAAATAGAACAAGTTACAAAAAAAGCTTTTGATATGATAATTCACTACTGAAACTAGCAGAAAGAAGATAAATAATTTGATGTGTTTTCTACAACTGGACTGACTAACCATTCAGCGCTTAGTATCAGTAAAGAACAGGTGTGCCCTTCACACTGCACCTGAAGTAAGTCTGTCCCTGATGGAACAGCATGGTAGCCTGTATTTTTGTCAGACACGGTTTTAAAGTAAAAGAAGCAGAAACATAAAAAGAAAAAAGGAGAGCTTTCATGTATGGGGAAAAAAACAGCATTCTTTGGAGATGAGGTATCGATTGACCCAAGGTGGCAAGAAATTCAGACATTTCACAAAGACCCTCAGCTGACATTTCATGTCAGAGCGAGTGTTCTGGCTGAGGGAAGTCTGTAGATAACAGTGATCTAAGTACTCTAAAATATAAACCTCTCTTTTATTTTTAGCATACATAATCATTGCAGGAAATGTAAAACACACGCATGGTGATGACAAACAGCTAATGGAAAAAGAACTGCAACTGGGCCAAGACAACCGCTGTCCTCCACGTTAGAAACATGCTTTTAGCCATCGTAGCTTGACTCTCTGTTAAACTCTTTGTTGCTGGGAGGCCTGTCCTCCACATCCTCACCAGCATGTGCTGTCACTTGAGTTTTTGATCCTAGCAATACTGACAGGAGTAAAGTGGAACCTCAGAGTTGTTTGTGAGTTGCATTTCCATGATGGCTAAGGATGTTGAGAATTTCTTTAAGTGCTTGTTGGTCATTCGCTATTCTTCTGTTAAGAATTCTCTGTATAGAGAGTCTGGGCCCTGGGGTCCTCCGCAAACTGTGGCAACAGCCAAGGAAAAAATAGGCAGTAAAAACCTTGAACCCCTACCCGGACTAGCCGATGGACATTCTCCACTGTTGAGTGGAGAAGGAGATCTAACTTTCACACAAACTCCGGTGCCCCATATTTGAACATGTCCCTTGGACGGAGATGCCTGGTGGCACTCAGAGGAAAAATAATAGGTCACCAAGGAGAGACTTGATACCGTATGAGCATATTCAGGGGGAGGAGGTCCCCCTCAGACACAGACTTAGGGGAGGGGAGGGGAGTAGGGGGGAAGTGGGAGGAAGGGAGGGATGGGAGGATACATGGGATGGGCTAACAACTGAGATGTAATATGTATAAATTAATAAAAATGTATTAAAAAAAAAAAGAATTCTCTGTATAGCTCTGTACCCCTTTTCAAAATGGAATTATTTGGTTTGTTGGTATTTAATCACTTGAATTCTTTAATATATATATATGATATTAGCCTTCTGTCAGATGTAGGGCTGGTGTAGAACATTTCCCAGTGTGTAGGTTGTCATTTTGTTTTGTCCTTTGCTTTACAGGAGCTTTTCAGTTTCATGAGGTCCCATTTACTAATTATTGATCTTAGAGCCTGAGCTCTTGGTGTTCTGTTCAGGAAGTTGTCTCCTGGGCCAATGAGTTCCAGGCTCTTTCCCACTTTCTCTTCTAATAGATTTAATGTCTCTGGTTCTATGTTAAGGTCCTTGATCAACTTGGACTTGAGTTTTGTTCAGGGTGATAAATATAGTTCCTTTTCATATTCAATTTTAATGAGGTTTTCAAATAGTCTTTGTTTAAGCTAGATGAGGATGAATGAGGATAAAGAGCTATCAGAGGTGGAGCCAATACTGTAGATGTTCTAAACTCATAGCAGACAAACATCAAATGAGGCAAAGACCCTCCCTGATCCTGCAAGCTCCAGTTAGCTATAAAGATAGCTCGATTTATGCACCAAAAGCATAGTGAGAGTACAGGCCCATGTGGGGCCAGAGGATGCTTTGGGGAGTAGTTCTGGCCTTTGCCTTTGTTAAGGCAGGGTCTCTCTTACTGTTCCTGTGGCATAGTGGGCAACAGTCTAGATGGCTTATTAACACACAGCCTGTGTTCCTGTCTCCACTTTGCTCTAGGAATATCAAGATTACAAACATGCTTCATTGCATCTGGCTTTCCACCGGGTTTCTGGGAGATGGAATTCATGTTGTGAGTCTTGAAGGCCAGAGCTTATCTCCTTGCTCCATGCACACAGTTTTCTTCTCCGATTTTATTATTGAACTGCAAATATTTTAAACATTCTTTAGCAAAGGGCCTTTATGTTTTATCTCCAGCTTCCTTTTCTTTTTTCTTTATTATTTTAAATGATAATTTATTCACATTATATCCCGATTGTTATCCCCTCTCCCTTATCTTCTAGTTCCCACCCTCCCTCCCCTCTTCTGCCCTATTCCCTTCCCCTAGACCCCTGGGGGGGGCTCCTCCCCCAAGTCTGATCACAGTCTATCAGGTCTTATCTGGGTAATCTGTATCTCCTTCCTCTGTGCCCCTAAGGCCGCCCCACCAAGGGGCAGTGATCAAATTGCAGGCACCAGAGTTCACACACACATGAAGAATGAGCTGTCCATCAGCTACATCTGAACAGGGGTTCTAGGTTTAGTGCATGCATTTGTGAAGGCCCCCTGAGTGCTAGCCTGGTGGTCTTCCTGTAGAGCTCCTAACCCTTCCAGATCCTTCCACCCTCTTTCCCATTCTTCCATACAGCTCTCAGCTCTCTGCCCAGGGTCCAGCTGCAAGTCTCAGTATCTGTCCCAAATCCCCATTAGGTGGAGCTTCTCAGAGGACTTCTATGTTGAGCTAAGATCCACTTATAAGTGAGTATATACCATGCGTGTCTTTCTGTGTCTGGGTTTCCTCACTCAGGACAATCTTTTCTAGTTCCATCCATTTGCCTGCAAATTTCGAGATTTCCTTGTTTTTGATAACTGAAGAGTATTCCATTGTGTAAATGTACCACAGTTGCTTTATCCATTATTCGCTTGAGGGATGTCTAGGTTGTTTCCAGATCCTGGCTATTATGAATAAAGCTGAGCATATGTCCTAGTACTACGGGGGAACATCTTTCAGGTATATGCCCAGGATTGGTGTAGCTGGGTCTTGAGGTGGCACTATTGCCAATTTTCTGAGAAAGCACCAGATTGTTTTTCAAAGTGGTTGTACAAGTTTGCACCCACCATCCAGCTTCCTTTTCAAGCATGAGCTGCAAATAATTTTTTCCTTGACTTGCATTTATATTTTAATAGCATTTTCAGCTTAATAGCAGTTGCTACAGTAGATTAAGGGTAGAGTATTATGTACATACACATGCATATATATTGAAATTATAAAAATACAAGTTTATTTTCTTCAAAAGTTTTTTAGGGATGAGGACTTATCTATATTAAAGGCTTTTTATTATGATTTCCTCTCAGTCAAATAAGATGGCCAATGAATTAGTAAATTCCTCAGCAGTGTCCCTGGATTTGTTAGTATTGTCTCACCTCTACATAACATACTGCTTCATTATCTCAAGATTTTAATCTCACACACCCGGGTCTGTGTGGTACTTCTCTTCAGTGCTGATAGTCTCTCCTTTTATGAGATTTGAGACTTTAATGTGAATATTTATAAGCAATTTCTTCTCATGGCTCCCTTTTCTGTATTACATTTAACAAATTTAGTTGTGGATATTACACATTTTGTAAAAACAAATATGTATTTTTCTTTATTTATGTAGCATTGGCACTAATTGGTCCCCAAGGTTTATAGATTGATACTGTAAAGCCATCTGTCACTGTTGCTTTTCATGGAGTGTAGCTCCTCAGTGACTTCGGCTGCTCCTACATGCATGGGCTTTCATAACCTTCTTGACTGATACTATTTTCGATGAACTGTCCCTCCTTAATTTCTTTGTTTCTATTATTTTGCTTAGATGTGTGCAAGCCGTAGGCGTCATCATTTTTCCGATTGTCACTATTTTAGATGTTTTTGTCCCTTTTCTTCTTGAAGGACATTTCTAGTCAGTTGTTCCCTTGCTGATCACCTTCCCTAGTATCCATAGTTTTGACTTATTTAGTGCATTTCCATTGTCCATATCAGTAGTTTTCTTTTTATAATCTTTTGCATTTCCTTTTGCTTCCTCTGGGTTCTGTTCTTTCCTATTCTCTTTCCTTAAAGAAACTTCCTGTGCCTTTGGAGGTATAAATCGAGCTATCTTTATAGCTAACTGGAGCTTGCAGGATCAGGGAGGGTCTTTGCCTCATTTGATGTTTATCTGCTATGAGTTTAGAACATCTACAGTATTGGCTCTACCTCTGATAGCTCTTTATCCTCATTCATCCTCATCCAGCCTTTGAACAAAGACTATTTGAAAACCTCATTAAAATTGAATATGAAAAGGAACTATATTTATCACCCTGAACAAAACTCAAGTCCAAGTTGATCAAGGACCTTAACATAGAACCAGAGACATTAAATCTATTAGAAGAGAAAGTGGGAAAGAGCCTTGAACTCATTGGCCCAGGAGACAACTTCCTGAACAGAACACCAAGAGCTCAGGCTCTAAGATCAATAATTAGTAAATGGGAACTCATGAAACTGAAAAGCTCCTGTAAAGCAAAGGACAAAACAAAATGACAACCTACACACTGGGAAATGTTCTGCACCAGTCTTTAAGCTACTGTGTTGGTTGTGTTTCCTGCATGTGGCCTTGGATGGGCTTGCAGGTCACAAGCCGATGTTAAAATCTTTTTTTTTTTCCTTTTAATAGTCAAGCTAAGCCCTTGCACTTGTACGGATATGACTGATAGCAACTGTTCTTATCTTAATCATATCTTATATGTTCCACTGTATCATATTATGTTGTGTTTCTCTTCTTGCTAATTCTTTCTTACATAAAAGGATTGCTTCTGGTGTTGAGGGGATTTTCATTTTAATCTGTATACTACCTCTTATTATGCCTATAGGTCATGATTTGGGGTTTTTGTGTGTGTGATTGTTGATATTGTTGTTCAGTTTATTTTTTTTTCCTTGCTGAGTATCAGTCTTAGGACTCTGTACCTGCTAAGCAAACCCTCTGCTTCAGAGCTGTACTTTCAGCCCTTAATAAGCTCCTTTTTCTGTACTCAACTTTCACTCTGTGGGATACTGATTTAATCCATAGTCTTCAAGTCCCCCCATTTCCTACTAAGTAGCCAGTGATAACCTTTTATTTTCTTTTTTTTTTCCACCTCATCTGCCTCCTGCTTCTTTCCATACTTCTGCTTTGTCCACAGAACAATATTGGATTTTTTAAACCCTGTCCCACCTTTGTTTTAGTCTTAGTTTTACAATTAAGTGTCTATAACTGTCATTTTGCTGAAATTTATCTTATCTCTAAGTTAGAGAAAATACACCCGTTAGATTTCTCAAGAAAGAATTCTAAAGACAAAATAATCTTAATTTTCACATCACACTCCTTTCTCACTTCCTTCTGTAACCAATTCAAAGAGAACCCCATCTTGCGTCGTCTGTATTGCCAATTATTTTCAGAAGCAGGGTTTGGCAGTTTGCCATTTGTGATCACTCTGAAGTTCCTGTCTTGGAAGCCGTACTGTGAAACACTAGGCCATACATCTTACTTGGGTACTCAACCATTCATAATGTGACAGCAATTGTGTCTGTGTCTCATGTGTGTGTCCTGTGCATCTCTTTTCCTGTGTTCTAGATTCCTCAGCCTTCCTTCCATGTTCCAAGTGCCCGTGCATTGACTGTAACCATGCACCCTACATTGGAAGGTCTTTATTTCTCTGTTTACAAGAAATAGACAGGTTGTGGTAGTCTGTCTGATTTGGTGATGGTAAAAGTGTCCCTCCTGTGAGGTTTGATTTGTTCTTATTGATTTGGGGAGAAAATAGATGGAGTGAGTTGAAGTCAGGTAGCTATCATTATCTCCTAAGCTTTCTCTAATGCATCTAACATAAATGGTTAATCAGGGCTTTTCTAACATATGCCATGTTAGTTACTCTCTGGTTCCATCCACAAGACTGGAGGTCTTCTTTGTACTATTGCTTTATTTGATGTATTTTATCAATTCCCCTATGAAATTTTTGATCCATGAATTATTTTCTGAAGTGGTTTTATAGGCATATTGAAGATTATCTAGTTATTCCAATGTGATTGGCCTCTAGCCTAACTCCAGTATTGTGGGACAATGTGTATCCCATGTTTTCAATCCTTTGAAATTTGTTAAGACTTCATGACTCAGCATTTTTCTAATTTTGCTAGATTTTTCTTTTTCTATGCTTTGCCAATTAATAAAATTATACATTTGTGGCATGGTATGTGATGTTTTGGTAGATATATGCATTACAAAATGTTAAAGCAGGGTAAACACACCTATTTCAAACATTTATTACTTCTCTACAATGAAACATTCAAAATGTTGATGAGATATCATTTGTCTACTTTTGCTTTGATTGCCCTGATTTGAAGGTACAGTTAAAAAAAAATACTCTTGCCAATCTTATATTCTCAAGTGGTTCATATTTTCTTCTGGAAATTTCAAAGTTTCATATCTTACATTTAGAGCATTGGTGAATTTTTAAGTTGACTGATACCAGCAAGACACAAGAAATAACTATCTTCCTTCTGACTGTGGGCTATCCAATTTTCCTAGAACCACTTAGTGTAAGGACATTTGTTTTACCAATGCTTGTTTTTAGGATGTTTGTCCAAAATTATGAAATTCGAGATCTGTGGGTTTATTTCTAGGGCCTCAATTTCTGTTTCATTGGGGGTTTTTTGTTTTTGTTTGTTTGGTTGGTTGGTTGGTTGGTTTTTTTTGGGGGGGGGGGGTTGGTTTGGTTTTTGCCAAACAACTGTTTGATTTTTGTTTGGGGAGGCTATATTTTTGTTTTGTTTTGTTTTGTTTTGCTGTTTAGCCCAGGCTGACTTCAGACTCCCTGTCCTCATGCCTTGGCCTCTCTTGTGCTATGAAAGCTGATGCCATGTTTTCATGACTTTACCTCTGTAGTATGCTTTGAAGACAGACTGTTAAGCGGCTCCTTTGTTCTCTTTGCTTAAGACTCCTTTGTTTTGGTTAGGTTTTGTTCTTCCATGTATTCTCATGTTTGCCTTTTCTCTTTCTGTGAAGAATTTAAGGGATAATTTTTTATAAACTATATAGGATCCATAGGTGGCTTTAAGGTGGACATTTAAGTGTATTGATGTTTGTAGTCTTCCCATGCTTCATGTCCTTTGCAGTTTCATCATTTTATAGTTCTCATCAAAGGCTAAATTTACTCCGGCATCATTTTTTGTCTCTGCTTTTGAACAGACTTATGTCCTTATATTATTCTTCAAATAATTTTATTATAAAATAGCAATGCTACTGGTTTTTGCGTGTTGCTTTTGTAGACAGCAATACCGCCAAATTAGATTACTAGACCTAATAGATTTTGGTGGATCGGGGGAGTTTTCTGTGTGTAGGGGCATATCAGTTGGGAACGGTGGCAGTGTCCGCAAAATCTGGATGCTCTTTCCTTCTTTACTTTGTCTTCCTTCTCTAACCAGGACTTCCAGCATTATGTTGAATATGGTAAAAATTTAGCATTATGGCCTTATATTAGATATTAAAGAGGAAGCCTCGTGTGTGTGTATGTGTTATATTTTGGCTTGTTACATGGCATTTAATATGCTACAGTATTTGCTTGATATACATAATTTGTTCAATTTTATCATGAAAAGATGCTGACTCTCACAAAGTGACTTTTCTGCATCTTTTGAGATAGCAACTGGCTTTTGTGCTTCTATTGACATGGTGGACCTCTTTTATTAATTTGCACAGTCTTTTTCTGGTAATTCGTGACTTTCCTTTAGAAATGTATTTTGAACTCCATCTGACAGTTTTCATATATTCCTTGCTCTATGGCCATTTTATGGCACCTTACTTTGTCTGTTACATGAAGTCATGGCTCTCTGGGAGTTCTTGATGTTCTTGGCTAGCAAACATCTACACACTTAAATATTCTGCATTCATCCCTGGTTTATACATATTATGGCTAGAGTATATCTATCATTTTAGGAATTGTAAGTGGGCCACTTATTGCCTGAACCTGTGAACAGTTCCTCAATTTCATCATGAGATGGCACAGTAAATCCATGCATGTCCAAGTTCATCCTTAGTGTGCTGTCATTGTCTCAGCACTAGAGGGAGGTCAAATCCCAGGCTATAAAAAAAACCCCAAAGTTGTTTTGTTCAAAATAAACTAAGGTAAGTGTCTAAAAGAAGTGGTTCTTCCTTAGAAGCCTCCACCTTGGGCCACAGTAGATAACATGTCTCAACATTCTGTCTGCACCTAGACCTCATTTTAAGAGATTGGTCCCTGCTTCTGCTCAGCAACTCCTTTCCTACACTTCCCTCCAAATGGACAGTTACTCTTTCCATGATGTGGTATCCAGTATGGGAAAGAGTGAGGTCAAAGAAATCTCATACATAATAATACCAGACCATAGCTGGAATCTACAGCCTGCTGAAACCAATGCAGAACAAAACCAGAACCATAGAACCAAAGCTGATATTGCTTTTGTCTGCCTGCAGCTAAGCTCATATATAAAGGCAAGAACTATCAGCCACAGGTAAGCAGCAAATAATCGATGGCTGACTTGGGTTGTACATCTCTACCTACCATTGAGAACTGTCTAACAGCAGTTGACACTGGTCTGGGCACAGAATACCATTATGACCCTTACACCATCCAGGCATTGAGTTCCATGGCATAGCATTCTCTGGTAGAAGGAATCTTTCTCTTTGTGGTAATGTACTCTTTGGGAGGTAGGATGGGTGTCAGTAGAGGCAGATCAATTAAGGGTTTATACAGCCTCTGGGTGTTTGACAGGCCCATACAGGTTGTGGTGGTGTAGGCCAACACAAGTCTGTACAAGAGGAAAGGTATTACTAGATTAGGTCTATCTAGAGCCTCTTCCTGTGACTACTGCCCTATCTAATGTAGGATCTTCCCACAGTACGCATAGATAGCACTAAAATTTTTTTCTTACTTTTCTTCCTTTTATGCTTCCTAGTTTATAGTCACCAGATTCTTATTCTACACTGTGTTTTAAGGTTAGGAGAAATGTGATAAGGCTCTCCTCTTGCTTCCTAACTATGGAATTCCCAAAGGTTCAGCCCATGTGTACTAGCCTAAACTAAGTTCAAACTAAATTTTTAAAAATCTTTCTTCTATCTTGTTAAAATTTTTTAGTCCTCCATTGACTATTCTCCCTTTCTTCACTGACTTTTGTTTCATTCTTCTGGAAGTCCTGTAATCAGTCTGTTTTCTTCCTATGCCACAAAACCGGGTTGTTGTTGTTGTCATTGTTTGTTATTTTAAATAAAGGACATGATGATCTTCCATTTAGAAATGCAAGGCCCTGGAATCTCATCCCACTTAGCAGGTCGGGATATGGTCTTCGTTCACATGTGTCTCTGCCCTCACTTTCATTCCCTTTTACTTACCACGTTTTCATCCATTACTTTGCTTCAGACACACTAAGGTCTGCTGTGTCTACCGTAGACAGTTTCATATGTACCCCTAAAGTCTTTCTTGCTGTTCATGATGTCAAAAGCATCCTCTGGACCAGTGTCACACCTTATCTCCATGTCACTTGGATTTGGGTTCAAATGACAAGTTATCACAAACAAGTTTCTCAGGAATATTTATTCTAAACTGTTAATATCCTGTTTTTATCTAATCACATTTCTAGGCTCTGTGTTTATTTTTAGTATTATTGCTTCCCCATATCTTGTATTTATTTATTATCTTCACAATATTAATTACATCTACATTAGAATATAAAGATAGTTTCTTTTTGGTCAGTTGTATCCCAAACACAGTACATGCACAAATTATACAAGATTGATTGAACAAATGAAAACAAATGGAATAATTTGAATTAACCATAATGATCTGGACAGAAAATTTGCTTTTTATAGTATTAGCCAAATTCTGTTTTACTAAGTAGAATAAAGCAATAAAGCTATATTAATTAGATACGCACTTCAACTGAATCTCAAGAATAAATTTCAGGCTGAGCAGGCGTAGAAAATTTGAACAATAAAGACAAGATCTACTTCAGGTTGGAAGTGTACACATCAGAAGAACTGGAGATTGCTTGTGCTTTTGAAAGGATTGGCTGCTATGGGGCCCAACTGGTTCAGACATTACTTTGACATCCAACTTGAGCCCTCAAAATATACCCACAAGTAAACCACCACCGCAACAACAACAACAAAAACAACGACAACAAAAAACAACAAAAACCATCAGCAGATATGGAGAGTCAGAGCAGACAAGAGAAGTCAGGTCATACCAATCATTTACTGAGAGTGACAAGAGAAATTATTTTATTTGTATGTCAGAGTAAGAAAAAAAAAGATAATGGGTTATTGGCACAATTTTCATTTTTTACTTTCTGTCTGTAAAATCCAAATTAAGAAATAATGATTTGAAGGGTGAAGCACTTTAGTTTTCTACACTTTTGCCACTGTACATCCAGCTTGTGGTACAGCCCAAGGCTTTGGATGTTATAACCCAAAGCCCCTTCTGGCAACTAGGGATACAGGATGTGGGCCTTGGGTGTCAGGACCCACTACCCTTCAAGTTTACCAGCTCTCTTGAAGTATTCTAGTGACCAGGGCCTGTAAATCCTCATCTTGAGGATTCCACAACCTTCTACTTTTCCTGTACTTCCACCGTCCGTCACATTTCCATCACTGTTCCCTGCCATCTCTCGCCCACCCTCACTGTCAGTACTGTTATTGCTGCCACCTGTTGCCATGCTGCTCTTCTCTCTTTGTGTTACCAGTTCAGCCTGTTCTATTCACACACACACACACACAAAAAAGTCAAAGATTCATAACAAAAGACAGTGCAATAGGTACTTCTTACTGGACCTAATGTTGGAACATAGCAAAGATGGGTTAAACTGATATAACAGAGATGTACGTTATTATAATTTCCATCAATCATAGCACAGCTTCTAATTACATGACTCTTGGGCCTCACATAAGGAGCTGTTACAATCTCTGTAAGGCACTAAGCACTAGCTTTCTGCCGGCCCTTCATGGAGAAGGACTCTATCCCTGGCCTGAGTGAGAGTATCTTGTCTTGAGTTCATGATAGCTCATCTTAGCATGATGCCTTCTAAGACAAGAACAAACTGTCTGAGGTGTCGATAGCTGGGACAAGCACCCCTGAAGCTTGAGCTATGGGTTTGGTTGTTCTTGGCCTTGTAGCTAGAGTAGATGTGCCTCAGAGTAGTAGTGGTACATTTTATTTCACCATTGCTGTTGAAGTATGTGAGACAGGGGACAATTTTCACAAGTGAGTTCTTGCCTTCCACCATGGATTTGGGGGATGAAACTCAGAACATCAAGCTGGCATAGCAAGTGCTTTTACCCACTTAGGTACCCCACTGGCCTAGTAGTAGTGAATGTAAAATGACCCATGGCCTTAGTAGTAGTTGCCAAAGGGATGCTAGGTGGATGGTTTATCACTTGAGGCTATTTGACTTGGAGGAGGGGATCTGAAAACTGATGTTCAAGCTATTGAGAAACTTAGTTATCTGAAGCAAAGTCAGCTAAGCACATACACATCAAAGAACTAGTATGAACCCAGCATTCTTTAAGCAGTGCCTAACAGATTTGGGGCCTTAGAGGATTAACTGAATTTATCTCCTGCCAACTGTTCCTAGGAAAAAATAAGACACCTCTGTCTACTTCTATCATGCTTAAGTAATACCCTAACTTTCTTAATATAAAGAACAAATAGGTGTCACCCAGAAAAGATGCTGGAGAGGGAGGGAGGAGAAAGATAAGTCTAATAATTGAAGAAATTCTGTCATCTAACTACATTTTGTTTTAAGTATTCTTGAATAATTTAAGTTAATTATAATGATGCATATAATTAATGGAAAAATGTTAGAAATTGTGGCCAAGCTGGGACTTTAAGAACAACAAATATTTACATGCCAGGTGCCTCATGTGCCCTATGCATATGATACTTGCCCAGGATGAGAAAGGAAATATACATCCATATCAGCATAAGATGAGAAAGGAAATATACGTCCATATCAGCATAGGCTCCCACTTAAAATAAGGAATAAACTCCCAGGCCTATAATTTTTTCTCTGAATATTTTCAGACCAATCCAAGTTAATCTAACAAGCTTCTTATGAATTACAGTGACTACAATAAACAGACAGCATTTCTCTTAGTATATCCACAAAAACCTCTAATAACCTAAATAATAATTTGACTCAGTAGAGTTAACATGGCTCTCAAGACAAACTGTCCTTTGTCTTTCTCATGTGTTCTTGAGAAAAATCAAAGAAGTGTCTAATCTTGAGAGGGCAAGGAGAAATCTATGAGAGACCCCCAGAGAGACTCTCAAAACAAAACAGAGAAAAATAGAGGGAAAAATGTTAGAAACATTTCTGAGGCCTCCAGAAAAATAGGTAAGTTTCCTAAAAATCAATGGTTTGGCAAGACTAAAGATTTCATTTCTCTACACTGAATTCTAGCACTAGGTTAAATTTTGAATAAAAATTCTTGAGCTACATGCTGAAAAATGCTACAGATGTTAAAATATATTTTATTCTGAAATGTCAGAATACATTGTAGTTTTTCCAATCAAATTTTCTACCTATAAATTCATAGTTGGTTTTCCTGATACAAGAAAAAAACTGTCTCAGTTCCTGAGAAAGATTTTTGTATGGGGCATTCATTTTGAAGTAAATGTATTGCAAAGAACAATGTACTACAATATACTCTTTGTACCATTCCAACCTTACATCTATAGTTTGAAGACACAGAAGTTTAGATTTTCCCATATTTTCTGGAAGAGTTAATCTCAAGTAAAAATTAATTAGAATTTAGGGAAAATTGGGATTAGGGGATATAAGCTTATGGGACATTTTTATATTTCCTCTTGAAACCTTATCAAAATAATTTTATTTGTGCTAAAGACTGAAGCCAGGCCCTCTAATATGCTATACAATCACTATGAAATATCCCTCCAGACCCAAAGACTAATTTTAAAGGAATAAACAAATATAATAAAAGTGGAAGAGAAGCCAACAGCAAAGATTTGGCATTTATTGCCAGGTGTATTTTTACAAGAAGAAAATACTGGCTCCTGAGTATATTTTTTACCAAAAGAAAACATATTTTTGGCACATTATAAGTATCTATAGCAGCAGTGATTGACAAAGAAGGAAGAAGAATTTTAGAATTAGGCCCCCTGGGATCAGCTGAAGGAGTAGCAAACAAAGAGGTATGTTTCTCTTAAAAACCTTTCAGTGTCATTCACTTTGTTTATGATTGTTACTTTACGAAAGTAAAACTTATATATAATAAGTTAAGCTTAAAATGGGAAAGTATTGAAAGGGTAACAGCACTTTCTGTGAAATGTTAAAGAATGTTGGGGCAGAAATGTGTAGGAAGGTTAATGTGATGGGCGTTTGAGCTGTTAGGGAACTGTCTTCTCCCCAACTACAAGGGGGTTGTAGTTAGGTGGGGCAACATTACTCCAGGGTGGTTTGCCAATGGAAAGGATACATGTTACTTCTGGGCTTGAGCAGTTAATTACTGGCTTAGTGACTCATCAAAGCGAGTGTACTTCATCCCATCACTGTGAGCAACAATGAGGAATTGTCTTCTTTATACACCTGGGACTGTGATGACCATAGCCCTCCCCTGACCCATAATGGACATGGGTATGCACTAAGCAATATGCCAGAATCATTTAAACCCTGGGGATTGGAGCAGGGTACTCTTTGATACAATAAAATAATGTGGACCATCTTATAATAGGTTCAGAAACATACCTGAACCTAAAGGAGAGTCTCAACCTAAGACCATCAGTTTCCATCTCTGCCTTTCTATAAATGTGACTGTCTTTTCCTATCCTTTTATTTAGTATCAAAGCAGTTTCTGGAAGCTCCAGGACTCCCTAAACCCACAGACTACATCTACCGAAAAGACATTTTCACCCAGGTTTTTAGGTCAGACTCACTCGTGGATAAATGTGTGAGTCACTAAGAGGAGTCGTGAGTCATGGTCAGGAAATGACAAATCAGAGGCTCTATAACTCATGTGACCCATCAACCAGCTGGAGTGCTTTCACTCCACCTGCAGAGAAATCTTGACAAGTACAGCAGCTTTTCAAAGGTTGCTGCCTTGCAGCTTTTTCTATCACTCTGCTTTGGACAACAGTGAGCAGCAACAGCAAGGAGGAGGGAACAGCCACAGTAGGTGCTGCTCTAGGGCTGTCTGCTCTCCTGCAGGCCTTAGACATGAAGACCTTTAGCTTTATAGACGTTACAGGCTTAGGAAGGCAGCATTCCCTTGGCTGCAGCTGGCATTGCAGCTTCTAGTAAGGCCTGGATATTAGAATTCCTGAGCCCTTGACAAGAGCCAGGATTAGGCGATTGCAGAATCACAGTGCCAGAGTTCCTTGGCCCTATAGTCTTGCTCACTCTCTGTAATTCTTGCAGTGAGCAAGTCCAGGAGTTTCTCTTCTTTCTTCTTCTAGCACCTAGCCTTCTTCACCCTGAGTTTTCTACCCTCTGCCCCTGTCTTACTTATGCCACTTTCTTCTTGCTCTGGCCACTCTCTCACTGCTCAGCTACATTGCCTCTGATCTGCCATAAAGCCAGTTGCGTTTCAGCTTTCATGGCTTGGCCTACCAACTGCTTAGGTGTTGTGGCTACTGCTGCTTGACTTACTGCCTGTCATCATGGCTAACCTGTCATCTCTGACACGTCCTTATTCATGTTACCAGCTCAACTGGCATTAAAGAAAGTAGGAAAGGGGAAAAAGGGCACTTGATAGAAGCCTTCATTAGATCAAATACTAAAATATTCAAAAGGTAACAGAAAATAAATTCAACCCTCCAAACTGAGTAAGAGATTCTGAACAGCCCACTTACATAGCCAGAGAAGGGATATTTGGCCCAGTTATAGCGCACTTCACATTCAAGTGACAATTTATGTTTTCTCTTAGGCTATTTTGACCTAGGTAGAAATGGTTGTGGAGTCATGTAGAGTTCATCAAAGCTTGTGGAAGCAAACATCTGGTACAGACTGTTTCCAACAGCCCTGTCTGAGGTTATACCTTCAGGAGATGGGCCAACCAGCTAACCACCATTGTGTAGTCTCATAAGATGGCCCCATACATGGTACTGAACTGGCTGTTTTATTGGCAGTCCTTTGTTCAGACAGGCAGGAACAGAGTGTCCAACTGTTTCTATTTAGGGATCAGCACCCCATCCCCCAGTATTTACTGGAAGAAGAGCATCAGGAGTGGTTACAGTAAGGATTTAAAGAGCTTACTATTAACACTGGTAGTGATATTAATAGATTTTAGCAGTGCATTGACAATGTTTAACACTTGCCCAGTGTTGTAGGAAGCAGCAGGTTCCCCCTATCTGTCTGGGCTCCTTGAAGATTACAACCACACTTTACACATATCTGTTAGCAGTGCTGTAATTACCACCTTAGAATCACTATATTTTAAACAATACTGACTGCTGATCTTTATTTACCTGAATGCAGCTAGAATTGCTTAGTTAGTTTGCTTGAAATCTTCCTTGATAACACTAACATGCACCCACAGTTTAGACTCACTGTAGTAAGTGCTTAAATATTTAATGATTGGATGTTCTACAAAGAACTTATATGGCTTTATAAGTTGTATATGTTTCATTCATATACAACTTCCACCTTTAAAGAAAGCATGTAATTTTAGTGACAGTGACCATGTAAGAACATATGTTACTTTCTTGTACCTTGACAGAAACTTCAGGCTGAACAAGGTTCAACACTCCGTTTTCTCTCACCATCACTGTCTCAAAAGTAAGGAAAATAGTCTGTCTTACAAAATTGAGGAGGAAGGATACTAAAAGCATCATCTTTTTTTTTCACATGTTCCTACTCCAAACTTTCAGATTTGCAGGAAGCTCACTGATCATATTACTATGCAAACATGCTGAACAGTGAATAGACACTCTCTTTAACAGGACAGGTCATATCTGCCCTTCTTTACAGACATATTTACAAAATCAGTCGTTTTAAATATTGAGTAGTGACACACCGGCTTTGAATTTCTTTTAAATCAGATCTACGCAGTTTCTTAGGTAGTAATTAAAGCATCCAGTATACAGTGACTATTTGGAGCATCCCTGAGTGTTGCTCAGTGAATATTTGTCAAAGAGCTATTTATAACATAACTGGCAAATAAAATAGATTTAGGAAGTTATAAACTCTTTATTGGATTTCTAGTACTTTCATTTATTTCCCTTTTGCCATTCATATTCTTGAAGCAAATGACTCATACCACAGCTTCTCCGTGACTTCAGGGGATTTGAAATAAAACCCAAGAGCCCCCTCGCTCCCTCGAGTTCCCATGTCTCACACATAAGCGGTGATACAGCCTAACAGAAATCAGGGTTACTTCAGGATTAATTTTTTATTGGATCTGGATGCTAATTTATATATGGAATTATTCTGAGTCTAGACGATTACATGCACTGTTTAAAACAGCTCCACTTAGTGCATCCTCATTTTCTACTTGACACCTGAAGCGAGTTCTACACATCAGTGAGACGACAGATGACCGCTTCTTGGGAACTCAGCTTTCAAGTTTAGACAATAACATTGAGTATTAATGATTCCCTTAAAATCTTCTGCTTCTATGAATTCTAGAGATACACTAGTTAGAGGAAAACTAGAGCTGAAAGGTTAACAAACTATCCACCACTACATCTTTAAATTAAGCAAACAGCTGGCCAATTCTATTTACCTTTGCAGCAGCAAGTGCTACTAGGAGAGCCAATGGTCACGTCTGATTGGCTTTTTATTAACTGTGGCTGAAAGCAGTCATTGTCGAAGTGTCCCAGCAGGGGCCCAGTGGGTGTGAGTGACCACCGTGTCACAGTCACCTTTGGACAGTTTTCTGGAGTCTGCGTGACGCGTGTGCTTAGTGCGGATTAAATGCAGAAGGGGAGATAGGAACCCAGCTCTCTCTGCTCAGGAGCGGATGCAGAGGAACTCTGAAGCTGCTCTTGTTCCTTTGTTTCTTTGTTTGTTTGTTTGAGGAAAGTTATATTTCACAAGAAGTGCATTGTTTCTGTAATAAATTATATATAACAAATAAATAATACATAATGGGTTTATTCTTGAATGAAATAACTTTTAGTGAATAACAATTTTGGTTAATTAATTTTTGGGGGGAGGTGAGTTTTAGGTTTCAGGTGAGACAGGGTTTCTCTATGTAGCCTTAGCTGTCCTGGACTTACTTTGTAGACCAGGATGGCCTCGAACTCACAGTGATCTGCCTGTCTCTGCCTTCCTGAATGCTGGGATTACAGATGTACTCAACTGTGCCCAGCTTCTTTTGGATGTCTTAAAGATAACACTTGTATATGTAAAGCAATTCACTATCGATGAATTGCTGTCTCTGGGCAGTGTCTCTGGGCAGTGGCTAGGGCTAATCTGAGAAGGCAGGCATTCCAATTCTAACTTCCACTTTAAATTTATGAGCATCAGTTTAAATCATGTCTCCAGGAGAACCTGCCAATCACATCCACATACACACTTCCAAGATAATTATGTCATACCTACTTCGTCCTTAAACATGTCATTCTTTGCTGATGACTGGCTTTCTGATTTCACCAAAACTATTACTTACAAGCTTCTTTCTCTTACACTTTGTACAGTGGGTGTATTGACTGCAGAGCACCAAGCCTAACAAGAGAGCCTATATACTCTCACTAATTCAAGAATCATACAAAAGCATCTTATCTGTCAGCAGTCCTTATAGTCCAGAATTTCTGACCAACATGTAAGTATGCTGAGATTTCCCCACTTTATACACAACTTCATCTTCCTGTCTACTGTATAACTTTCCTCAGCCTTGTGTCTCACCGCCTCTAATTGCTTTCTCACTTTCTCTTAACTTCCCTCCAATGAGGATTTCCCCTATGTTCATCGATGTCACTGATGACCTTAGAACAATCTACTACTTAATTCACAGATCTTCACTGATCTTTCAGATGCTTTTTGCACAGTTGAACCTTTATTTCTTCCACAAAGACCTTCAACAACTGACTTCTAAGACACCTTCTGGGGACTAGCTCCTGTATCATACAACTGACTTCTAAGACACCTTCTGGGGACTAGCTCCTGTATCATACAACTGACTTCTAAGACACCTTCTGGGGACTAGCTCCTGTATCTTTGTTGATTTGCCAATGTGTCTTCATTTTTCCAACTTCCTGAAAGATAAGTGCGTCAGATCTCAAACCTTGGGCCACTTTCCTTTCCCATATTGCACTCAGCTATTTACTTAGTCTGCATTTGCCCCTAAAATCTTTATTAGTGTGTATTTGTTCTGTAAAATCAAGTTTTCTCAGTAATAGCCATTCTGACCGAGGTCCATTACAACATTTTTGCTCAGCTGTAGAAGGTAAGTTTGACCGCAGGGGCACCATCTTTTGCCCTCCTCTCTCTCTCGAGGTTGCTTTGCTTCTCCTAAACAGACCGCCTCCTGCTTTCACACCACATACATATATATTTAATAAAAGTTTTCCATAAGATTCGTCTTCTGAGCCTGATTTATTTCACTTAACTTGTTGATCTATTTTTGTGCAAACTGTGTATCATTCTAACTTGTGACTAAATAAAATCCCCTTGTCTAACAAACCACAGTTTAATACACTGTTCATTTGTTAGGTACCTAGGCTGGTTCCACAATGTACCTTTGTGAATAATGCAGCAACAAACATAGGCGTGTGAGCATTTACCTCATATGCTGACTGTGACTGTGACTTATTCAGATTGATTTTATGGAATGGAGAGCTGGATAAGATAGTCTAATTTTAGGTTTTGAAAAAAGTCACCTTTCCATAGCAGCTATAATCAGGAGGCATAGCATTCCTGGCTCCCCCTCATCTCCACAAGGATTTGTTTGTTCGATTGGTTGTTATTGTTGTTGTTTTGGGGATGGTCACTGTAAGGTAAGATGTTGCCTCAGTATACTTTTTATTTGTATTTCTTTGATGGTTAAGAACAATGAATATTTTTCCATATGTTTATTAACCACATTAGTACTTTGTCTTTGAAAACTTACAAATTTTTTATCCCTTTTACCTACTTATCCCCATGGAGATAAGTCATGGTATTTAAGTTTTTAGTTGCTTATATTAAAATATTAATAATTTGTCACATGTATAGCAGACAAAATGTTCTCCTATTGTATAAGCTATCTCTCCACTATGTTAATCATTTACTATGCTGGACATTTAAATTTTATTTTTAATTTCATTTATTCTTGAATCATCATTCATTTTCATAACCATTGCCTATGCCTACATCTTTCATTGTTTTACTGATGTTTTTTCTAACATCTTCAGATTTTTAAGGATTATGTTAAAGTCTTGATCCATTTTGGTACTTATTTTTGTACAGAACAATCTTGTCCAAGTCCAGGAAATAAATCTAAATGAATCCAAGTCCACATAATACAGATACTTACTTGGTTTTTTCTGAAAACACCTCTTGTTTTTAGAAACTGAAATTTTGCCAGACCTTATAATCAAGTTGACAATGTGTCTTGAAACCATGTAAAAGTATGTATTTGGTCTGTTGTGCTGGTGTGTATTCAACGTATTTAATAAGCTTTTAAGTAAACCGTGTAAGCAACCTAACTATGCCTTGGATTTTCTATGTAATCAGCTTTTACAAGTCAATTTAAACACATAGTTATGTTCCTAAATTATATATTCTTCCATGCCTCTGGTGCAGAAGAGAGAGTAAGAGTGAGTTTCAGAGGGAGAGATGGAGGGGGAGGGGGAGGGGGAGAGGAAGGAAAAGAGAGAGGAGTGATAATAATTTGGTGAAAACAGCCAGTGGTATGGAGGCAAACTTAACAAACAAATACATACACACACGCATGCACACATACACACACATAAATGTATGTGTGCATGCGTGTGTGTGTGTGTGCGCACGCGTGTATATGTGTATGTGTCTATGGCATCTGTTTCTGGTTTTTAGTGCTGTTAGGTCTGTAGGGCACATAAAGTAAGGTAAATCCTTCACTTGTAAACACTGGTTTAAAAAATGAGTGATTGACCATCTTTTCCCATACCTTGTTCTCTATGTTCAATAAATATAAAGAAAAGCTCCCTTTTTAAGAGTAGCAGAGGGGCAGATGGAAAATACAGTAGTGAAGAGAATTCAAATCAGGGTTTATTGTCTAAAGGATTCCAAGAGGAAGGATCTTTTTTATTCTTTAATACAGCACTGATGCAGTTTTGTGCTTCCATGTGAATTTTTATGACTGTTTTTCTAGTTCTATGAAGAGTGCTATTGAAAATTGAAGGGGTTATAATGAGTATTTATATCATTTTTGTTTATACAGCCATATTTTAGAATTATAATGACTGTTCAACATGGAAAATCTTTCAATTTTCTAGTTTTCATTATAAAAGTCTTGCCTCCTTGGTTTGATTTACTTCTAGATGATTTTGAATATTCTGTGAAGGGGATTGTTTTCCTGATTTCTTTCTCATCGTGTTATTATTGACATATAGATGCCTTGCTGTTGTTTTGTGTGATACGCAGCTACTTTGCTGAAAACATCCATCATAGCTGAGTTTCCTGGTAGAGACCTTAGTATCTTTTAAGTATTAAGTCATATCATCTGAAAACAGAGTTCATTGACTTCTTTCCTTTCCATTTATATTCCCTTCTATTTCTTCCTTTTATCTTATTTTTGCAGCTAAAACTCCGAATACTGTATTGAATAAGAATACAGAGTAGGCACACTTGGGTCCTGTTTTGATTTTAGAGGAATGCTTTTAGTTTTCCTCATTTAGTACAATGTTGGCTGTTTGTTATGTTGTATATACTTTTCAACATAATATTTTCAATTTCTTCCTAGCCATCATCATGAAAAGATGTTCAATTTTGTCCAAGGCTTTTAAGTGTCTGTCAAGATTATTATATAATCTCTGCTACTTATTCTACTTATGTACTGTGCTGCAGTTATTGGTGCATGTACATGTGTGTGCATGTGTGTGTGTTGTGGTATGGTGGTGGTGGTGTGTGTGTGTGTGTGTGTGTGTGTGTTCACCCTTGCATGATGAGATAAAGGAATAGGAATAGAAGAAGGAGAAGATTTCTACCTCAAAGGCCCAGAAAAATCTCTTCATCAAAATCATAGAAGAAAACCTCCCTAACCTAACAAAAGAGATGCCTACAAGAAGCTTACAGAACAACAAAAAGATTGGACCAAAAAAGAAAATTCTTCCACCACATAATAATTAAAACACCAAATGTACAAAATAAAGAAAGAATATTAAAAGCCACACGGGATAAGGTCCAAGTAACATATAAAAGCAGACCTATTGGAATTACACCAAACTTCTCAGAACTAAGATCTAGAAAAAGGTTTTCCAAGCAACTGGACCCAAGAAATAAGCTGGAGTAGCCATTTTAATATCTAATAAAATAGACTTTCAACCAAAAGTAAGCAAAAGAAATGGGGAAGGACATTTCATATTCATCAAAGGGAATCCACCAGAAAGATATCTTAATTCTGAAATCTATGCTCCAAATGCAAGGACACCTACATTCATAAAAGAAACATTACTAAAGCTTAAATCATACATCAAACCCCACACATTAATAGTGGGAGACTTCAATACTTCACTTTCACCAATGGACAGGTCAATGAGACAGAAACTAAACAAAAGATAATGAAACTTACATTATGGATCAAGTGGACCTAACAGACATCTATAGAACATTTCACCCAAACACAAAAGAATATACCTTCTTCTCAGCCCCTCATGGAACCTTTCCAAAATCAACCATATATTTGGTCATAAAGCAAGCTTGAACAAATACAAGGAGATTGAATTAACCCATTGTAGTTTGTCAGATCACCATAGATTAAAGTTGGACTTCAACAACAACAGAAATAACAAAAAGCCTACACACTCATGGAAACTGATCAACTCCTTCCTCAATGATCAAGGGAGAAGTAAAGAAAGAAATTAAAGGCTTCCTAAAATTCAATGAAAATGAAAGAAGGCACAACATACCCAAACTCATGGGACACAAGGAAAACAGCACGAAGAGGAAAGTTCAAAGCACTAAGTACCTCACAAAGAAATTGAAGAAATATCATATTAGGAATTTAACAGCACACCTGAAAGCTCTAGAACAAAAAGAAGCAAACATACCTAAGAGGACTAGATGGGAGGAAATCAAACTCAGGGCTGAAATCAATAAATTAGAAACAAAGAAAACAATACAAAGAATCAACAAAACCAAAGCTGATTTTTTGAGAAAATCAATAAGGCAGACAAACTGTTAGCCAAACTAACTAAAAGGCAGAGAGATAATACCCAAATTATCAAAATCAGAAATGGAAACAGGGACATAACAACAAAAGAAATCTGAAGAAACATTAGGTCTTACTTCACAAAGCCTATACTCCACAAACCTGGAAAATATAAATAAAATTGATGATTTTCTTGATAGATTTTACTTACCAAATTAAACCAAGATCAGATTAACAATCTAAATCAGCCTATAACCCCTAAGAAAATGGAAACAGTCATTAACAGTCTCCCATCCAAAACAAGCCCAGGGCCAGATGGTTCTAGCACAGAATTCTACTGGATCTTCAGAAAAGAACTAATACATAAACCACACAAAGATTTAACCAAGAAAGAGAATTTCAGATCATTATTGCCCATGAACATTGATGCAAAAATACTCAATATAATACTGGAAAACCAGTTCAAGAACACATAAAAAAAGTCACCCACCACTATCAAGTGGGCTTCATCCCAAAGATGCAGGAATGGTTTAACATATGAAAATTGATCAGTGAATTCACCCTTTAAACAAACTGAAAGAAAAAAAACCCACACGATCATCAGATTAAATACCAAAAAGGCATTTGACAATAAAACCACATGGTATTGGCCCCATTTAAAAAAAAAAAGTATCTTCAATAAATGATGCTGATCTAATTGGATGTTTACCTGTAGGAAAATGCAAATATATCTATATTATCACCCTGTAAATAGACGTGGATCAAAGACCTCAACATAAAACCATATACACTAAATCTAATAGAAGAGAACTGGGGAATAACCTTGAACTCATTGGCAGGGGAAACAATTTGCTGAACAGATCACCAAAAGCTCAGGCACTAATATCAAAATAATTAATAAATGGGTACTCTTGAAACTGAAAAGCCTCTGTAAGGCAAAGCACACTGTCAATAGAATGAAGTGATAGTCTACAGATTGGGACAAGATCTTCACCAACCCTACATTAGAGAGAGGGCTAATTTCCCAAATATATAAATAACCCAAAAAAATCAAACACCAACAAGCAAAATAATCCAATTTAAAAATGGACAGGGGGTGGGGGCACGGATTCCTCAACAGAGGAATCTCAAATGGATAAGAAGCACTTAAAATAATGTTCAATATCTCTAGTCATCAGGGAAATGCAAATCAAAACAACCCTGAGATTCCATCTTACACCTATTAGAATGCTAAGATCAAAAACTGAAGTGACAGCGCATGCTGGATAAGATGTAGAGAAAGAGAAACACTCCTTCATTGCCGGTGGGAGTGCAAACTTTGGAAATCAATCTGCTGATTTCTCAGAAAATTAAGAATAAATATACCTCAAGACCCAGATATACCACTTCTGTGTATATACCAAAAAGATGCTCTCCTATACAACAAGGATACTTGCTCAACTATGTTCATAGCAGCTTTATTAATAATAGCCAGAATTTGGAAACAACCTAGATGTCCCTCAACTGAAGAACGGATAAAATATTGTGGTTCATTTACACCATGGTATCTTTCTCAGCTATTAAAAATGGGAAATCATGAAATTTGTAGGCAAATGGATAGAACTAGAAAATATCATCTTGAGTGAGATAACCCAGACCCAAAAAAAAAAAACACATATGGTATGTACTCACTTATATGTGGATTTTAGTTAAGTAGTGTAGAATAAACACATTACAATTCAAAGACCCAAAGAAAATAAGTAACAAAGAGGTCCCAAAGGAGGATGATTAAATCTGACTCAGAAGGAAAAAATAGAATAGACAGTGGAAGTTGTTGAAGAGAGGGAACAAGGTAGAAGAATGAAAGCAGAGAAAAATGACAATGGAGACCAAACCTGGGTAGAGCCTGGGCAGGAGTACAGAGGACCTGCAAAGAGTAGACAGACCATAAACGGAGGCATCTCTGTGACAGGCTGGAGACCTAGGATAGGTTAGGCTTCTGGAAGGATATGGAGGTGACTCTAGCTGAGACTCCTAGTAGCAGGGATCATGGAAACTGAAGAGGACACCCTCTAACTAGAAAGGGCTCCTAGTGGAGAGAGGGGAACACCAACCCACCCACAAAATCTTTGACCCAAATTTTACCCTGCCTACAAGAAGTGCAGGGATAAAGATGGAGCAGAGATTGAGGGAATGCCCAGCCAATGCCTGGCCCAACCTGAGACCCACCCTATGGGAGAGAGCCAGCCCCTGACACTAGTAGTGATGCTCTGCTCTGCTTGAAGACAGGAGCCTAGCACAACTGTCTTCTGAGAGGATCCAGACAGGTGTGCAGAGACTCACAGGCAAACACTGGGCAAAGCACAGAGGGTGTTGTTTTAAAAGGATCTAGAGGTGACAGGATCTCCAAAAGACCAACACAGCAAACTAACCAGGGTCCAGAGGGGCTTGCAGAGACTGAAGCACCAACCAGGGACCATGCATGGACTTGCCCTAGGCCCCCTACTCATATGCACCTGATGAGCTGCTTGGTCCTCATGTGGGTCCTCTAGTAAAGAAAGCAGGGGCTGTCTCTGATATGAACTCTGTTGCCTACTTTTTTTTTATCACTCCCTCCTGGTATAGCTGCTTTGCCAGGCTACAGGGGAAGATGACATGCTCAGTCCTGGTGCTACTTGAAGAGCTGGGGTAAGTGGGTATGGGGTTCTCCTCTTCTAAGGAATAAGGGAGGTGGAGGAGGAAATAGGGAGAGAGGGTGGGACTGGGAGAAGAGGAGGGAGGAGGCTACAACTGAGATGTGAACTGAATAAATAAATTAGTTATTTAAAAAAATGAGAAGGATTAATTGCAACAGGAGGTCAGTCCCACTTCAAGATCTTTCTAAACAAAAACATAATGTTTTTGCCTGCCTGAGGTCCATGAAACCAAAACCACTGATATATCATTCAATTATATGAAATGGAAATTATCAAAAACATACATGATTATTCTGGTCATGCTAATTCTGCATGAACCAAGGCCAGTCCTCAATGCATTAAGCACAATAGTTACTGCAATTAATTTGGACCAAACAGCAAGAAAGAATTGGGATGTATTAGTTATGTATTGCTACATTTTCATTGCTGTGATGAAATTGGGACAAAACAACTGGTAGAGGAGTTCATTTTGGCTTACAGAGGGCTAATTAGTGCCAGTAAAGACATGGCATATGGGCAGGGGCAGGAAACTAGTAGGTCACATATTTGTTGGAATGACCCTACTGTTTGAGGTTGCAGTTCTCCCAGTCCAGACAGCCACTCTGAGCTATTAGAACTCCCTCTCCCCAGCAGGGCCGGCCTCCGACTCTATGCCTGACTCCATATGGAGAGCATCTTAGACAAAGATGTCCCTAACCACATCTGATGTATGGCCCTTGGCACAGCTCCCTACTAGCTCTCCACTCCCTGAGCCTATAGGATAATTAGGTACTGCCAAATGCAAAACAAACATCCTTAAAGTGCCTTGTTTCAGCCAATGATGAATGACTATCCTGGCAGACCCCACCCACCCACTCCACAAGGGGTATATAGCCTTTGTTCTCCCTGATTAAAGTTAAATAGCTGCGCCCGCCCCACCCCTACAAGGAAGAGGAGAACCACACATATTCACCCATGCAAAGAGGGGCTGGTAGAGGAAGGCTATACACCTTCAAAGCTGGTCCTCAGTGACATACTTCCTCAAGCAAGGTTGAATAGCCTCCCCCAGCAGCATCATCAACTCAAGACCAACTGTTCAAACACATGGGCATCTTTCAAACCACTATATACAATGTAGACACGAGTTTCCATACTGTAACTTGTTTGCCATTTTTTTAATAGAAATAAGTCTAATCTGTTATCGCATAAAAGATAATCTGAAGGAAAAATCTTTTCCCATATGCATTTATTACCTACAGCCAGTGGTTTCAGTAATTAATTTTGTTCCATTTTGTTGCATGATTATCTTATGTGATTTCCAGTGGTTTCTTCTCATGTGTTTTCTGAGGTACATGGGTTTGTGGGGTGCATGAGATGCCAGTTGCCAACCACATGTAAAGGCAGGAACAAATAACTTGTATCAGGAACTGAGAACAGACTTGATTTCCCCATATTGAGCTCCCCATTCTTTAAGTTAAATATTGATAAGCTAAAGATTTTCAACACTTCAGCCCAGGAGCCTGTGGTAACGAACATGATTCTGGAGCATGATGGAAAACCAGACACAACAATTAATCATCTTTGAAAACTCAATACTTCCAGTCTCCAGTTTCTAATGCTTTGTGATAGAAACAAGGCAGAGGCATTTTCTCTTAAAATATGCATAAAATAGCATCAGCAGCAGAAGGGATAGTCCTGAATGTTAAGTACTTGAGAAACTATGTAAAATACATCTCCAGAAATGCCCTGTTTGGAACTTATACCTGGCATCTTTTATTCATTACATTTAAATCATGAGAGCACAAAAGAGATTCCATAGAAATAATTGATCATGTTTGGTTTGGTTTTTCTTCTCAGGAATTACCTAAAAGAAAAGGTGTGCTGTTGGTATGAAGCCCACAACCACATCAGTGTAAAATGAAAACAATCTCTCAGGAAGCAGCTAGTAAAGGGTTAAGCATATCAGTGTGAAGTCAAGGTTTCTATGGCTAAGTGATAAAATAATTCAAATGATCAAATCTAATAAACGAATAAGAGAGTTAAATGATTACTGTATCTACCGTGCACCAATTCAATTCACTGTTGCACACATAGTAAACCTCTTAGCTCCACACTTGGCAAAATAATTACCTCATTAAAGAAAGATGTAAGTGTAGATGATTCCCTGTGCTCATGAGTGAGAGGTGAGCGTCTCTTCCGTAGATCACGTTGTCTCATCAGCCTTCAGTTTTCCAGGGGTTGTCCCAAGTCATGATCCGACTCTTTTTTTTCTTGTAAGAATTTTTTACTTTTAAATATTTTTCAAGTCTTACCAAGCCAACGTAGAGATTAATAGATATCTGAAGTATTTGAACCTGTTAACCAACAAGAAAACTATAGGCATCCTAATACATATGCCACAGAGCAGAGGAAAAGGGCAGCCCCCAGAATCACTCACTCATCCTCAGGTGAAGGTTTGCAGTAATTTTAACCTGTAATAGAGTTTCTTTAAAATACCCACTGATGGGGCTTACCAGCTAACTAGAGCATAAATGGAAGACGAGGGGCTGTTTTTTTGTTTCATCTCTAGGATTACTTTTATCTGAGTATATCCTGGTTCATCTAGATTATTTATTATAAATTAGCCTATAATTCTTGGGCTTCAACTAGGCTGCATAACGGACATCAGTCATCTGACCAGACAGTGGTATGGGCCAGTCAGAGCTAACAAAACGCAGTAAACTCTGAGTTCTACCTTGCACTAACCATTACTCATCCACATTCTAAGGTACATGCGACCGTGGAGGCCGGACTTCAGAAAGCAGCTTCTGACAGTCACTCATTTAGACTGTTGCTGACGGCTTGCCTTCCTGGTCAGTCATCCATAAAATAATAGTTTTTCCTGTTTGTAATCCAATTTCTCATTATGAATAACATTCTGTCATTATTACTTTTGGTTGAAGTATCTCTAATTAACCTTTAATAGATTAGTACTTCCTAAGGCTAAGTAAAAACTTGGTCCTTAAGTCCAACTTTCCTTGTAGATATAACTTTCGTTTCAAAAAATTGTTTAAAGATATCCATAATTGATATAATTTATGAGCGATAATGTCCTCAGGCAGTAGAGTATGGTGTGAGATGGCAGTCACTACTCAGTATAAGACTTGGTTACAGAATCAAGTACCAAACTGGTAAAAACCTAACCTTGGAAAGATCCTAATATGCCACACCCCAAGTCTATCTATAGAATGGCCTTTGGAATAACTTCAGTGCCAGCAATATTAATCCCCTAATAGTTGACAAGGTTTTCCAATTCTGTACCCTGTCTCTTTGCTCTCTGATGGCTTCCTTTGCTGTGCAGAAGCTTTTTAATTTTATATGGTCCCTTTGGTAAATTCTTGAAAGTTTGGCCTAGGCTTTTGAAGTGTTTTTTTTTTTTCAGAATTCTTTTTTCCTTTATCTGTTTTCTTCTAGCTATCTCAAAGATTTGGTCCTTGATTATTTAGAGAGATGGGGATCTATTTTCATTATTTGAGAATTGGAGATGCAGATTTCCAAGTACCATTTATTGAAGGGCTTTTTTCCAATGTAACTTTTTGAAACTTCACACACACACACACACACACACACACACACACACACACACACACACACCTTTCCAAATCTTTTATTCAATTTCACTGGTCTGCATGGCTCTTTTGTGCAAGGAAATATGCTACTTTTGTTACAATAGCCGCTGTGGTAAAATAAGACGAGACCCTCTGATGCCTCCAGCATTGCTTCGGCTGCATAGGATTGCCTTGACTAAGGGCTCTTTTGTGCTTCGGGATAACTGTAGGTTGCTTTTAATGGCATAACTTACATAACATCTAACCTAACAATCCAGGAGAATAGAATGTTTTGCCTTTTCAAATGTCTTCTCCAGTTTCCTTCTTCAGGTCTTAATGTTTTCATTGTAGGGGTCTTTTACCTCCTTGTTGAGTTTTATTCTGGGCATTTTCTTTTTGTTTTAAATGAGATTTTTTTTCATTTCTTTTGAAGCAAATTCATTATTTGCATATAGAAGCTTTCTGGTTTCTATATGATAATTTTATATCCTCTTATGTTGCTGAGAGTATTTATCATATCTACAAGTACATAGTAACTTTATCAAATCATGCTGTTGACAAGTATGAGTACTTTGGCTTCTTTCTCTTTCAAGCACCATGTTAAATAAGAGTGGAGAAAGTAAGACCTTAACTCATGCAAGGTCTTAAATGGGAGGGTTCGATTTTCCCCTACATTGTCTAGTGTTGGCTATAGGTTTTCTATATGTAGCTTTTAGTATGTAAAGAAATGCTCTTTACACACTGACAGAAAATTTTGGACCAGTATCTTCTCACTCAGCACATTGACCCCACGATTTTGACTTTTATTTATGACAGTAGCTGACACTAAAACAAGGAGTAGAGACAGAGCTGGAAGCCTAAGCTCCAGTTTCACAGGGGAGAAAGATACCTCAACCTTACTACAACTTATTCTTTGTAAAACATTACAAATGTATCCGCTGAAAGAAAAAAGGTGACTTACATTTAAAACAAAGACAAGAAAAATTCAACTTATAGACTAATCTCAAGTTCCACAGATACAATAAAATGCAAAAACAACTCAGCATAGGTTTTAGGATAGAGTGTTAACTAAAACTCAGGAAGTATGAAAAACCACACCAAACTCTACCATGTTATAAACTAATTATAAAACCTGATTTTAGAAGCGAGAGGTACCATGTTTAGGTGAATGGTGCCAATCCCAGAAGCCATGGTTAGTAAATTAAAATCATATTCCTGGTGTGTGGTACTTCCCTAGAAGTTGTTGCTCCAGAAAGCTCAAGAACCCCCTCCTCTGCCCAAAAAAAACTGTATATGTAATAGATATTTGTTGCTGATCAGAACTGGATGGTAGGGCCTATTGCTAAGCCACCACACCTGCTAGTTGAAGAACACAGAAAAGCCATGCTGGGACTGATCTGAAACATCTTCCTGCTAACTATGCTTCATAATGACAGAAGCTGCAATGTAGATAACTAGGAAGAAAAGGCAGCAGTAGTATTGTTTTTAGCTTTGGACCTTGCTTAATAAAAAAAACAACTAGCCAGGCAAGATTTTCATATTGGCATATAGAGGCACAGCTGTTATGGAAGTAACTTACTGACTCGCCAACAGATCTAAGGTCTAGTACTGGGGATTTGGTCAAAGGCCCATGGCTGTGGATGCTGTAGGCACCATGGGTAATCTTATACTTTTATTTGCTTAACTGGTATATTGTTCAACTGCCTCCTAAATATTTGTGTTTATATATTCAGAGTGTTGTCCTCAGTCTTCGTCAAATAAGGTTTTTTTTTCCAGAAAACATTGACTAATATATATATATATATATATATATATATATATATATATATATATATTCAAACTGCTAACAACAAAAACAAAATCAAGAAAGTGACTGTTGAGTGTTCCACCTTAATTGAGACACCATATAACCCTTTTCAAGGTGGAGGAAACATTACAGAAGAGGAGACAGAAAGATATAAGTGATATCATGTTCAATCTCTTTCTTCAGAGATTTAAAGTTTTTTTTTTTCAAACAAGTCCTTAACTTGTTTGGTTAGAGTTACTTCTAGATATTTTATATTGCTTGTGGCTAATTCCTAATTTCTTCCTCTGCATTTGTCATTTGTATATAGGAAGGCTACTGACTTTTTAATTTTGTATCCAGGCAATTTGCTGAAAGTGTTTATCAGCTGTAGGAGTTCCTTGAGTATCTCTTCATTTAATTTGATGTTGGCTATTGGCTTGCTGTACATAGCCTTTATTATGTTTACGTATGTGCCTTGTATTCCCGATCTCTCTAAAACTTTAAACAAGAATGGGTGTTGGATTTTGTCAAATGCTTTTTCTGCATCTAAGGAGATCATCACATGAGGCTCAGAAGCTTCTGTAAGGCAGGAGACACTGACAACAGAACAAAGCGACAGCCTACAGACTGGGAAAAGATCTTCACCAATCCTACATCTGACAAAGGTCTAATATCCAAAATATATAAAGAACTCAAGAAATTAAACACCACCATACCAAATAACCCAATTGAGAAATGGGGCTCAGAACTAAACAGAATTCTTAATAGAGGAATATTGAATGGCTGAGAAACAATTAAGGAAATGTTCAATGTCTTTAGTCATCAGAGAAATGCAAAAAAAAACAACTCTGAGATTCCATCTTACACCCATCAGAGTGGCTAAGATCAAAAATTCAAGCAACACCACATGCTGGCGAGGATGTGGAGAGAGAGGAACACTCCTTCATTGCTGGTGGGAATGCAAACTTGTACAACCACTTTGGAAATCTATCTAGCATTTTCTCAGAAAACTGGGAATAGAGCTTCCTCAAGACCCAGCTATTCCACTCCTTGGAATATACCCAGAAGATGCTCCACCACACAACAAGGACATATGCTCAACCATGTTCATAGCAGCCTTATTCATAATAGCCAGAACATGGAAACAGCCTAAATGTCCCTCAGTAGAAGAATGTATAAAGAAACTGTGGTACATTTACACTATGGAATACTATTCAGCTATTAAAAACAAGGAAATCCCGAAATTTGTGGACAAATGGATTGGACTAGAAAGGATCATGATGAGTGAGTTAACCCAGAATCAGAAAGACTCACATGGTATATACTCCCTTATAACTGGGCACTAGCCCAAGGGGTATGTCCCATGAAAGTCTTAACTTACCAGGAGATTGGGATGTGAGGACATCCTACTGAGCCTCTAGGTAAGAAAAATATAGGAGATGGGGAAAGAGAAGGATCCAGAGGGTCCTAGAAACCTACAAGAACATTGTGATGGGTGGATAGGGACCCAGGTGGTTCTGTTCAAACCATTGCACTAACCAAGGACAATACAATAGTAAACATCAAACCCCTACCCAGATCTAGCCAATAGACAGGACCTTCTCCACAGTTATGTGGCGAGCAGGGACTGACTTTAACATGAACTCTGGTGCTCCATATTTAACCACCTCTCCTTGGTGGGGAGGCCTGGTGGCACTCAAAGAAAGAGTAAGCAGGCTACCAAGATGAGACTTGATAGCCTATGACCATATAGGGGGGAAGGAAGTCCTCCTCGGTCACAGACCTAGGGGAGGGGAATAGGGTGGAAGCGGGAGGGAGGGAGGAATGGGAGGATATAAGTGATGGGATAACAATTGAGTTGTAATCTGAATAAATTAATAAAAATTTAAAAACAGAGCTAAAATTTGAAAAAAAAAAAAGGACATAAGCGATAAGCAAAGAGAAGGCGGCTAAGAAGTGTTCTTATGAGCATGACAAAGATGTGGTACTCATGAGCACATAGCACTAGTTACTTTCATAGGATCTTGACAAGACTAAGACCATGAACATTCAGTGTTGGGACAAGAAGCTGGCTCATGGGACCCAGATCCTCTGAGGGTTGACGTAGAGGAAGTCATTGGATTCATGGATGTAGCCACCAATTACAAAACAGTAGCCAGCTCTCCACTTTATGCTTACCTGGGTGGTCCTTGTTAAACCTAGTGCATCACAAAGCAAAAACAAAAAGACATGGAGGTATAATGAGGATGTGGTGGGATTACGGAGGAGAATTTTTTAAAAATTAAGGAATTAATCATGACCAGAATGCATCACATAGATGTATGAATTGTCAAAGAATAAATTAATTTTTAAAACAGTTAAATTAATGAATTAAAGATAGGTCATATAATGAATGATGAAATGCAACAGTAACTCAAATTTAGAGAGATGAAATACACAATCATTGTTCTTTTATTAGAAATGAGAAAATATCGGGCATAACTGTGAAGATTAGTGTAAGTACTACCATATCAAAATTGTTAGTAATAACAAGAGTTTGGGAAACTTCATGGTAACCATAAAGCAAAAGGGTGTAGCACTTAGCAAAGACTAAAATTTAAAAGATTAACAAAGTGAAGACAGCAAAATCAGAAGATAGGTTACAAGCGTGGCAGGAGTAGCGCTGTGTATAAATGATTTAAAATTTCCAATTAAAAGACCATGATTGTGTCTAGTGATGATGTGGAGACATGAGAATACTCCTTTATTGCTGGTGGGAATGCAAACAACCACTTTGTAAGTCAATCTGGTACTTTCTCAGAATACTGGTAATAGGGCTACCTCAAGACCCAGATATATCACTCCTTGGAATATACCAGAAGGTGCTCCACCACACAAGGACATATGCTCAACCATGTTCATAGCAATCTTATTCGTAAAAGCCAGAACCTGGAAACAACCTAAATGTCTCTCAGTCGAAGAATGGATAAAGAAATGGTGGTACATTTACACTGTGGAATACTACTCAGCTATTAAAAAAGAAAAGAAAAGAAAATCCTGAAATTTGTGGGCAAATGGAAGGAACTAGAAATGATCATACTGAGTAAGTTAACCCAGACTCAGAAAGACTCACATGGTATTTACTCACTTATAATTGGACACTAGCCCAACATGGATGTCCCCTGAAAGTCTTCACTTACAGGGAGATTGGGATAGATGCGGGGACCTCCTATTGGGACTCTAGGTGAGAGAAGTATGGGAGAATAGGGAAATAGAAGGATCTAGAGGGTCCTAGAAACCTATAAGAAGAACATCATGATGGGTGGATCTGGACCCAGGGGGTTCTGCTCAAGCTACTGAACCAACCAAAGACAATACATGCAGTAAACATTGAACCCCTATTCACTCACATCTAGTCAAGGGACAGGACATTATCCACAGTCATGTGGAGAGTGGGGACTGACTCTGACATGAACTCTGATACCCCATATTTGACCACTTCCCCTTGGTGGGGAGGCCTGGTAGCACTCAGAGAAAGAATAGGAAGGCTACCAAGAAGAGACATGATAGGCTGTGACCATATGGTGGGGGAGGAGGTCCTCTTCTGTCACAGACCTAGGTGAGGGGAATAGGGTGAAAGTGGGAGGGAGGGAGGAACGGGAGGGGACAAGCAAGGGGATAAAAACTGAGATGTAATCTAAATAAATTAATAAAAATTTTTAAATAAATTAAAAATAAAAGACCATGGTTGAATGGATGACTTTTAAGACCCAAGTGGTTATAGGAAACCCACTTCACCTGTAAGAACACACACATGAAGGGATGAAATAGGATTTTGAATGCAAATGAAATACCAAAGAAAGCAGAAATAGTTGGATTTGTTCAGGTAAAATAGAATTTACATAAAAAGCAGCAAAAAGGGATGACTTCACATGTGTTTCAACCAATTTAACAAACTAGAAAAAGTGAAAAAGTCTTAGATGTTTACAAATAGCCAAGACTGTATGAAGCAGAAATGAGAAACCCAAGCAGAGGTTCGAATGTATAATTAAGTTTTCCATCAAAGACAACATCAAGAACAAATAGTGTCACTATTAAATTCTACTAAATATTCAAAGAAATAATATATATCCTCCTTAAATTATCACAAAACAGTAGAATAATGAATTACTTCACATTCATGGATGACAGCATTGCTCTCATTAAAAACAAACAAACAAACAAATAACAAAACCTACCAGTCAATAGGCTCAATAAACATACATGGTAAAATACTCAATATAAGCTAATCAATTCAGTCTAGCAGTACATTAAAAACAACATTTACCATGATCAAGTATGTATGTAGACATTCCTTTAAAAAAAAAAAGCCTAACAAATTGACCAGTAAGTATATGGAAACATCACTAGTTAGCAGGAAAATGAAACTAAAACCACAATTAGATGTCATCTCACTATTATAGGCACAGCTGTTATCAAAAAAGCAGAAGAAGACAAAGTCAAATGCTCTTAGTCACACAGAATCTGGAGACATTGACCTCACTGACAACAAGTAAATGGTAGTACCCAAGGGTTCAGGGCAATGAAGTAGAAGATGGAGAAAAGCTGACCAATGACCGTCTAAGTTACAGATGTGTGCTCTGGTGCACACCTGCATAAAAAGGTGGCTGCAGATAATAATAATATGGTATATACGTTTTAAAAGTAGAAAATATTTTAAACTTTTTACCACAAAAGAATTATAAACATTTGAGGAATTAATATGTTTAACTTGATGTAAATATTACATAGTACCCTGTTATTTCGTGTTTATATGTTTTTATGAATCATTTAAGAAAAAAGACAGCATCAAATATCAACTAGGATATACGTAGGCTCTGATCTTTTCCTTTTTTAGGTTAAGGTGCATCACCAATTCTGGTAGTTCTCTCAGGTCAAATTACCAACACATTACTCCCTCAGTTGTATCAGAAATATTTTCTTTGGAGATGCGTGCAGAATCTGTGCAACTTTAGGAGGAAAATTGGCATCCAGAGTAGACACTATTTAGACTATTGTATCCATTTCAGATCCTTACTTAGAACTCTGTGAAATGCTGCATATTCAAAATGGAATGCAAAGTGTGTTATTATACACAAGCTCATAAATGCTTCTCCAAAGTGATTGTCACCTTTTCCTATTTTGGGAGTGTTTTATATTTCCAAGTGAAATTCTGGCATTCCTATTAATTTTTTTCTTCTTCTTCAAATCTGGATGCCCAACTGTCAAACTTCTAAAATTTACTTCCTACAGCAGGAGGAACACATTTTTAGATACACTTTTAAAATTCTACATTCTTATTTTGCCAAAGCACTGGAGTCTTCCTGACAGAAGAAAGATGCTTGCAACAAACAGAGGAAAGCACTGGCACATTGCAAATTACTAACACATGGGAGGAGGTGATCACAGAGTCTATTGAGCTTTTTTTCCTGTTTCATGTTTGAAATTTTATGACTGAGCTGTGTTTAGAGTCACATTATTAAAATGAACTCATAGATAAGCAAAAATCTTGTGCAAGATTTAAATCTACAGATTTTTAGATTACAAAGAGCTTCAATGGTGGTTTATAGTTGAAAGACTACGAAGTCTGGCACATGTAGACTTTTTAAATGGATCTTCCATTCACTAGATATGTGTTTTAGGGTAAGGCATCCCTTACCCTAAAGGGACTTCCCATCCCGGGCATGTCCCTCGGTCTATAAAATAATGACCACACAGTTGGTGGTGGTTCCATTCAATGTAATGTAATATGAATGGGAACTATATCTTTTCATTATAGAATCCAGCTGGTGGCCATTTGCAGTCAATGGAAAACTAGAAGCATAAACTGAGAAAGCAGGGGTATAAAATGTGAAAAAAAACAGGATAAGTGATGTCATAAAAAGATAGATACCAGATAACTAAATGGATAAGGTAAGTCATTCTTTGAGTATTTTTCACAATATAAACACATACTTTCATTAATGAAAATAAAAGATTTCACAGTCTCTTGATGGGTCTTTGTTGAGGCAGATGTCATCAGAAAGGAATCTTTTGCCAATGGGACGTCCAGAAACAATTTCGAGAATCATGTTTGGCATGAGGAAAATGAGTCCACCATTCAATGTCTGTGTTTCTTAGGAAACATGTACCAATTAGACCTATTACCATGGCTACACTAATCTTTTCATCCAAAATTGTACTGTGAGAGGCTAAGTAGTACCTATCTAAAGGATAACTATGTTCCAATGCCTAGAATTTGTAACATAATTGTATTATATGAACAAAAATGACTATGTGGACAAGAATAAGTTAATGACCTTGAAGGTGTAGAACTATGACCAACACAGTCACTAGGAAAGACTACAAAATGAATTCCCACCTTGATCCTCAGGAGAAAGCACGGCCTGTTGATGTCCTGATTTCAAATTCCTGTCTCCTTTGTCTGTGGAAAAACAAATTTATGTTGTTTTAATACACAGAGGTTTCAGCCATTTATTGTAGAAGCAATAGGACATTAATATTATACAGGGTTTTTATTTTTTAAGAAAAACATGCTTGTATATTTTCATTCCTAAATTCCTATTAAGTATTTTTAAAGTTATGTACATGTTAATAGCCAACCAAACAGGAGGCACAGCCGTCAAACAACAAGAGCTATGCACCTGTCTCGCTAGTACACATTACACATATTACAGCACAAGGAAACCTAAGTTCTCTGCCACACTGAACTAGAGAACCTTGGAGGATAAACAGTGGTAGTGGGTAGCGTGAGTGGTGCAGGGGGATGAGGTTTTTCCCTGTAGCCGTCACTCTTTTCCAAAGCACCTCTAAGACTCACTTTGTTGGTTCTAGAAATGTAAAACTGAGAAATCATTCTGGAGAGAACCTAGGCAGCTGATTTTGGAACAGGTAACCTAGGCAACTGATATAGGTCCAGGTATCCTGAGTAAAACTTCAGCATTCTAGAGAGTTGAAAAAAATCTCGCACGATTCTTCATGCTCTTCCAAGTTAACATGAATACAGCCTAGGAAATAGTCCACTCTGGCTCCTACTCCACACTGTTGAGTATGATCTCTTCAGAAAGACTTCATGATAGAGTGAAGATGAACTGGCCCATGAGATAAACATCAGGGAAAGTAAAATTAAAACTCTACTCAGAGCTGCATTGATAACTAGGATGTTTCACACAAAGCAAGGAAAGAATGCTATGAGTAAGGAACAGAAAACAGAATTTACAGTTATTACAAATTCCAGATCTAAAATGTCAAAACCAATAAAATATTAGAGTATATTATAAAAGGATGAAGACAAAATATGAGAGGGGAGAAAGCAATGGCGTACTTAGTACATAGAACAGGAATGGCATTGAACTAGTAGAATTTTCAAAAAGAAATGATAGGAATGAATTAAATTGTTTTAAAAAATCATTTATCGAGGCATTAGCATATAGCCTTAAACCCCAGCAGACTGAAGCAGGGGCTGGCAGATCTCTGGGAGCTCAAGGCCAGCCTGGTCCACAAAGCAACTTCTGAGACAACCAGCACCCACATTCACAAACACACATATACGTCCATGCACTTCCCCAAGACAACCAGAACACCTCTCTCTCTCTCTCTCTCTCTCTCTCTCTCTCTCTCTCTCTCTCTCTCTCTCTCTCTCTCACACACACACACACACACACACACACACACACACACACCCTGTATTCTGTCTTAAAAAGAAAACAAAAACAGCCTTTTCAGAGTCAAATACAGTAACATGTCTCTCATGAGCTGACCAAACTAATAAGAATATATTATATAGTTAGGTGTGATGTTGTGAAGTTTCCTCACATTGAATATCAAAGTTTTCACAGAGAAATCTCAGCAAAAAAAAAAAGTGTGGGAAGAGAATATCATTAAAGAGGAAGTGATTTTTAATCCAAATAATATATATACCTAGATAAATCAATTTTCAGTCTACACATATGTAGAAAACTTACATTCCTTTTTCCTTTTCCTAAGGAGTTACTTGAAGGAATATCCTTTAAAGGGACTGGAGAGATGGCTCAGAGGTTAAGAGCACTGACTGCTCTTCTAGAGGTCCTGAGTTCAATTCCCAGCAACCACATGGTGGCTCACAACCATGATCTGACGCCCTCTTCTGGCCTGCAGGTGTATAAGCAGGCAGAGCACTGTATACATAATCACAAATAAATAAATTTTCAAAAAATAGAGGACATAAAAAAAAAAACAATGAGATTCAGCAAATGATAATTTAAAGCCTAGGAGAAAGGTGAGTGGAAATCTCAGGACTTTGGCTGCATGACAGATCTAGAAATCCACACAGGAACAGAATGATGCAGAAATCTCACCCCTGGGTAATAAAGAAATGACACACAACAGTAGTTACTGTGAACATGAGACTAGAAATAATCAAGAATGGGATACAAATCCAAGAACAATGCAAATACATATTTATTCCAACTTCAGTGTGCTAAAACCATACAAGGATATGTTTGTCCACCTGAGGCAAAGCTCTAAATATGAGCACTAACTTAGAGTCAAGTGAAATGGCCACAGAGGACACAAACATGAATGGGGAAAACACCGTGCTTAGGCTCCTCTTATATCAATAATTAAGGCATGTGTAAGCAAAAACTATGTCGTGGTTTCAAGCAGTTGGGTGTGTATGAATTTATTTTAGTATATGATGTCAAGAATAATTCCCCTGGATATCCTCAAAGTGTTTGTGTCCAAGATGTTGAAGGCAGCTGCTACAACGATATGGGTTCGTTACAGCACATTTAATAGCTTTGTCATAGATAACACAATAAAGAGACAGCATCAAGAGAGTTTATTCACTCTTGGCCTTTCAAAGATTTAGAAATAAAATAAAAAAGACTTAAGGGTGCTTACAAAAAATATTATGGATTATGATAAAGTAAAAAGACAGCTGAGAGGTGGTTTGTATAGAGGAAATTAAAATGGGAGTAAAAGATGTAATAGTTAAAGGAACAAATGTAGGCTTAAAGCATTATTTGATGAGGGCTTATATTATCTGTGATGAGTTATACAAACATTAAGGAAAACAAAAAGAAAAGTTGATCTAATGATACTGGGGGGATGTATTGATATAAGTAGAAAAATTTCTACTCCATCAGAACGAGGAGTGAAGTTGGCAAGGAGAAGAGGGTAGGACACAGGAGAAATAGGGGAACATATATATTTACATTTCAATTAAATAAAAAAGTAAATTGATAATTTAATGTTATTTGGCAATATTCTAATGCTCGTTTTGCTGTTGTGGAAGTCATTTTACTGAATATTAAATATTCCAACAAAGCAGCTTCAGTTTATGTTAAAGCTTAGTTGGAAGCCCAGCAGAAGAGAACAAATGCATGACTGCTCGAGCCTCGGCGGTCAGTACACAGTGCGCCATGCCTCTCTAGAGTCACGTGCCACCCTCAACAGTACAGGGTCAAAAGCCTGAGCCTCAAATCCCAGGGCTAAATAGCTGTGTGCTTTAGGACATCTTTGATTCTCTTAATTTTGGCTCTAGGGTGTGAAAGGAGGATTAAACTGAAGGAGACAGCAACTGTCATCAGAACTAAGCATTGCATAGGTGAAGGGTGCACTGTCCATCTAAATGACTGATGTGTTTCTTACAATGTCCTTTTGTGTGTGTGTGTGTGTGTGTGTGTGTGTGTGTGTGTGTGTGTGTGTGTGTGTAATTGATAAGAAACAGCTGGGACATGAAAAACAGGGATTGGTATCAGCTCATAAAATTTCTGAAGGCAACAAAAGTAATAACAGACATCGTGATCTAGATGTCATCAGTCAGACCCAGCTATGAACAGACCATCTTAACACATACCTATCCAATACAGCAATCGTTAAAGGATCCTCTTAGTTCTATGTTTTTCTTCAGGGATCAAACTTGGAGCCTTGTGCTTGTCTCTACACTGAGCTATCCCTAGAGCCCTCAGAGAACCACAAGTTGGGACACTTGCCACATCTTGGGTAGTACAACACCGTGTCTCCTAGGTTCTTTTGATGTGGCTTGGATGTATGCAGAAAAGACGTAGCAAGACTGTGATAATTGCAAGTGTACGTGCTCATCCCATGCGAATTGTAATTAAGGTCTTTCCCACCAGTAATGAAGAAGAATGTTGCACTGACGGTGTCATCAAGAGACCTCATTTATCAACTGGTCCCTTGAGTGATTTCTGTTGCATCATCACTAAATTGCACTCAGTGCTGGTTGGTGACTGTTAATAACATAAGTAATCTGACTGCTAGCAATGTTGTGAGTGTGACAGTCAGCTGGCACATGAAAAATAGCTCTGAGAAATAAACAAACTCTTCCTGAGAAGCCATTCCCAGCTGCATCCAAAACAGCGGCTAAATATTCGTCAATTGCCCTGAACATGCTCCCCTTTTCTCTTGCCTTCACTCAAAACGGAGCTCTTTTTGCTTTTCTTTATAACCTTTCTTGTTCTCCTGAAGCTATGTAAAATATACAAAATCATCAGATCAGCCTTTCACATTTCCATAAGGACAAAATGAGCTCTCTTTTATATATAATGTCTGAGGCCAGAATACAGCGGAGACTCTTTACTGTCATACTGAGTGTCTGTTTGCTCACAAATAACAAGAGCAGAAAATGGCACCTCCAACTAGAAGTTAAACAGCCCCACACACTGCCTCTACTCACCCGTAGGTTGTTCATCGGCAGGCCAAAACTATCCCTTATTTTGGCAACACAGACTTATGAGACACCAAATATCAGTGTTCTGTTTTTTCCCATTTCACACACACTGAGCCTGTCTTGAGTATTTGAAACCTCAAACCCCACTTCCTGCATAAAGGCCACGCCCCCGGGTGAGTCCAAGGGGGCGCATTTTGTTCAAATCACCACACAATGTGTGATGATGAGTTCTAAAGGAACATCCTGCAACTTGCCCATCAGCATCAGGCAAAGATGTGCTACCCACCACTGGGATGGTGCCCTTGACCTGCAGTTGGTCCTCTCATTCACTTAGCAGGAATTACTTTCTCTAGCTAAACACACATGCCAATGCTGTGAGGAAACAAAGCCAGACCTCTCAAACGTGAAACTATAAAAGACAGTTTCTGAGGCTCTTCAGAGTAGATGCATTCTGAATCCAAAGAAGTGAGCTGACCTCTGCATAGAAAAAAAAATCAGTATAAGCCTGTAGAGCTGCATATAACTTCATATTTTGTTTCTAGGCAACCAGAAATAACTATGACAACAATATTTGTAAATCAGGAGCCTCTTGTCTTCTGTACCATTTGTTGCAACAATTCCAATGTTTTATAAAGTTTAAAGGTTTAAATGTGGCCATCATTGATTAATAAAACAGTTTTTTTAAAGGCCTATTGTTTACTTCCCATTCAATCACTGACCATTTCCAGGGTTTTAATCCTATATGCCAGGTTTAAGGAGAAATAAGATAATATCTCTTCTTAAAACATCTTATAACCTTATCCATAATTCTAACACATTTATATGTAGCCAAGATAAACTGTTATAGTAACATAAGAAAAATAGGTATTTTTTAAGGTGGAAGAAATATAGGAGATAGGGAAATAGATGGATCCAGAGGGTCCCAGAAACCTACAAGAAGAACACTATGATGGGCAGATCTGGGCCCAGGGGTTCTGCTCAATCTATGGCACCAACCAAGGACAATATGTGCAGTCATCATCAAACTCCTACCCAGACCTAGCCAAGGGACAGAACATTCTCCACAGTTAAGTGGAGACTGGGGACTGACTTTCACACGAACTCTGGTGCCCCTTATTTGGCCATGCTCCCTTGATGGGGAGGCCTGATGGCACTCTGAGAAAGGATAGCAGACTCCCAAGAAGAAACTTGATACCCTAGCATCATATTCAAGGGGAGGAGGTCCCCATCAGTCACAGTCATAGGAAAGGGGAATGGGGTGAAAGTGGGAGGGAGGGAGGAATGGAAGGATGCATGGGATGGGATAGCAATTGAGATGTAATATGAATGATTTTATTTTTTAATAAAAAAAATAAAAATAGGTATTTTTTAACAATAAAATGAAGACATTAAGAAGTTTTAAAAAGTGCCTGTTGTATACTTGAGATGACAGTAGGTATAAAGTTTCAAATATGAATGAGTTTTTATTTCTACTCTCCAAATTTACAGTCTTGTGAAGGGAGCAGACAATGACGACATTTTAAAATAATCATAGGACATATGCTCATTGGACAGTCAGACTGAATACACAGCCGTGCGCAGGAAGGACATGGGATCCTGCCCTCAGCACTCCTTCTCCTAATGCTCTCCCTGCCTCGTCCTTTGTTACTGTTTCTTCTTCGCCATTCTAACCATTGACTCCTCAAAAAACAAACTGTGGGGGCGGGAGAGACGGCTCAGAGGTCAAAAACACTGGCTGCTCTTCCAAAGGTCCCGACTTCAATTCCCAGCAACCAGCAAGCATTTGTAATGAGATCTGTTGCCCTCTTCTAGCCTGCAGGTGTACATGCAGGCAAAATATTGCATACATAATAAATAATTTTTAAATGAACTTTAATGCCAGGCATGGAGGCACAAGTCTGTAATCCCAACACTTGGAAGGCAGAGGCAGGTGCATCTCTGTGAGTTCAAGGCCAGCCTAGTTTACAAAGTGAGAGCAGAACAGGCAAGGCTACACAAAGAAACCCTGTTTCAGAAAAAAAAAAAAAAAACAAACAAGCAAACTTTAATGTTCACTTCCTAATACCACCTGGTCATTTACTTCACATATGCTCTGCACATTATTGGAAAAATTCCTTAAAGGAATCACACAAAAGAAAGAAACTGACAGCTTATCATTAGGTTTTCCTATACTCACCTAAAGAATCAAGAAACATTCACTATTGATTATATGTTCAGTGACACTGAGTAATTATGAAATATGTCTTTAGATTTAATAAATTAAACTACATAACTAAACTCTAGCACAAGGATCCTAGTAGAGTATTGGAGGAATAGACCTTGACCTCCCAGCCACTACATTCCACTCAATTGTTACCTAACAAGCTATGCCGGCTAATTTTATGCTAACTTAACACAGATTAGAATGATTTAGGAGGGGGAAATCTCAACTGAGAAAAAAATATGCCTTTGTAAAATCAGGCACTAGGCAGGCCTACAGGCATTTTCTTAACCAGCAGTTGTTGTGGTGGCCATGGATTCTATAAGAAAGCAGGCTGAGCAAGCCACAAGGAGCAAGGCAGCAGCAACACCCCTCCATGACCTCTGCATAAGCTTCTGCCTTCAGCTTCTTGTCTTATTTTTGAGTTCTGCCTTGGCTTCCCTCAGTGGACTGTGACATGGCCTATGTAACCTAGTAAACCCTTTGCTTCTCCAAGTTGCTTTGGTCAGGGTGTTTCATCAAAGAAAAAGAAACCCTCAGTAAGACACAAGCCCTGTTTATGAAGTTAATAACAAATGTGTAGATTCTTTAGTTCTATGAACTTTGGAGAAATAACTCTCCTTACACTATCATGACACACATCCGTGAGGCTCATTATCACACAAGAATCTTTCATTCTCCCCACAAATTGGATTAACATCCATGAAATTGATGTACAAGGATGCATTAATCATCAGTTGCCAACATACATATTGACCCTGAAGCAACACTCTGCACCACCCTTGTTTTTGGTAAACCATTTTCTCATTGAGTTGTTTAAATTTTCTTTTTCTCTCTTTGAAAGCCAGACTTTATTACCTTGGATGCTCAGTATACACAAGCCTCAAAATTATATTATTACCTTGACAGCAGTTAATGTAAATCAAAATATATACTTGAAATGTTGAGAACCATTGTCACTTCTCAAAAATAACCTTTCTCATTATTCAATATCAGTTTTATGAGTGAAATACATGAATACACATCTTCATTCAGATTTTCTGATAATTGATATAAGACAAAAATAGCAAGAATATCAATTCACCAAATTTTAAGTGTAAAATATATTTAGAAGTCAAGAATGGGAGTCTGGACAGATAACTCAGTAGGTAAGGCATGAGTTTAACCCCCAGAACCAGTATTAGAAGGGGGAAAACAGGTGTGATGGCAGACATGCTTGTTTTTACCATCATTGGGAGGCTGATCACTGGGGCTTGCTAGTCAGCCAATCTACTACTATACTTGGTGAGTTCCAGGCCTATAAGAGATTCTGTCTCAAAAGGAAAAAAAAAGATGTTAGATGATGCTTAGGAAGTAACACACACACACACACACACGCACGCACGCACGCACGCACGCACGCACGCACGCACGCACGCATGCGCATGCGCATGCGCAGACATATGTTGCCCTCTGTGCTTTGGTTACATATTGCGGTTTAACAAAACAACCCAAACTCAGTGGCTTAACATTTATGTGGGAGGGAAGAATGGGAGGAAACAGAGGAAGGGCTAACAATCAAGATGTAATATGAATAAATTAATTAAAAAATGGTAAAAAAAAAAAAAAAAAAGAATTTTACATACAAATCCAAAGGAAAGCTCATATCTAGGTACATGAATATGTATGTATTTTAAACACATGAAGTGTAGTTACATGATAATCTATTTTTTAAAATAAAATATATGCCTATGTAAAAATGAATAAATAAATAAACAGTATGTTTCTGCTAGAAATATCTATGTATAGGATAGTAGCAGGTATGTACTGTGCTAATAAACAATTTTCCTGTGACCTGTGCTCAAAAAAAAAAATTTATGTGGGAAGTACAGGATGGTTTTTACTTAGGTTATCGGCTTCACTGAATAGCTGAAATTTTAATTGGCCTAAAGGTTTATAACAACATCTTCACTTCTCAGCTTACCCACAGTTGAGTGGAAGCACAACAGGTTGTGTCCTGCATCTGTGTTACTCCCACACAGCCTAACTGCTTGCCTGGCTTGAGCTTTCACTCACAGCTGGATCCTTTCAGAGAGCTTATGACAAGAGAGTTAGTCAAACCCTGCAAGCCATTTATGACTTCATTTCCTAGCTCGTGCAGCACTGACAGCAAGTTTCAGGGCCATCTCTGATTCAATGCGAAAGGAAACTGACCACACAAGTGTGTAACTGCAGCAACGCCAGCTTCTCTCTGTGGTTACCGAGTGACGACAGCATTTGTTTAACAATAGTGAGACATCAGTTTTATTCTAACCTAAGTGCGTGGTATCCAAAGGTTCAGCAGAGATTATAAACAGAGCATATTTCACAATGAAAATTTGTGGAAGTGTACTTTAGCTCCCCATCTTTTTATTTTATTAATGGTTCAAATAAATAAAATGTGTTCATTTTTACATATTTTTTGTTATTATCCATCACTAGGAAGTACTTCTATGAAAAAATAACAAAAAATGTTTGCAAATCTCCATTTAAAAAAAAATCAAAGACCTTTGCCTCATTAACTTTGGTACAGATTTCTAACAAGCAACAGAAAGGCAAAAAGCATTAAAGGTAACGTGCACAAAATTAACATAAAAATAAAAAGAGCTGTTTCCTGTGACTACAAGGAACATAACAAAACAGGCAAAGGCTTGAGGGAGCCATGCGTGTCAGAGGAAACCATCCCTCTACCACACATGGGAAGAAGTTCTGCAGCACTAAACTTTTACATCCCCCTGCTGGAAAGGCAGTGCTGCTTACAGTTGCGATCAGTGTGACTGTGCATACTGATCATAACCTATTCCTGCACTCACTGTTTAGTCAGACTTTTATAACTTGATTTGGACCTGACTAGAGATATGATTCTGTTGACTTATCCACTTCTGTCTTAAAGCAAGCAGATTGTATTTGTCAGTTTTTGAATGCTATTAGGTTAATTCAATTTAGGAAAGCTAATTGGTTTAGTGTGTTATTTTTAAGAGGAAAAATTATTCCAACCTTAACATAGATGCTAAGAATGTGTGCTACCCAACACCATTAGGAATATCTTGTAGTGGTTAGAAAAAAGACAGGGGTTCCCTCTGGAAGTGGATATACAATAGCCCTAGGCATGTTTAGGGAACTCTTTAGTGTCTGTAGTTTTGAAAATCTGATACTGAACTGAATTTGTTGATTTCCTAAAAGAGCTTTGTTTCTCTGATCATGTTAGAAAAAGAAAATTATTTCTCAGACAACTAGATCAGTTGGCATATTGCTAGCTGCTCTTGGTCTTGTATCCTTATTAAAGATTGTCCATCATGCTGAGAGTTTGAATTGATCTTTAAAAGTTTTTCAAAGTGTCAATTTAAGCATGCGCATCTGCAATATTTTAAAAATGGGGATTTAATAGGCTCTATTGATTTCTCATGACTTTGAAGAATTCATATTCTGCCTGTAGTCACTAACACTTCAATGACTAATTCATATCTAGGCCATTTCAGTAGCATTCTTTTTTTTTTTTTTTTTTTTTTTTTTTTTTTTTTTTTTTTTTTGCTAAGTAGCCTCCTATTATGACCCATTGTTTCAGACGGGTTGTGATATTTTAGCAGAAGGGTTAAGCCACCACCCAAATAACTTATTGCAATATGGTGAATTTTAGTTTGTAAATTTTCTTGGAGAATAAAAATATGATTTCTCTTTTATGATAGATACATATAGTTTAGCCTGTGACCCTTTATAGTACTGGCTATTTGGGGTGTACAGAATTAGTTAACGTTGATTAGAAAATAAGTACTATCTATTAAGAGACAATGCATCAGAATTTACCCGTGAAAATAGAACACTTGATGCCACTGAATTCCAGGGGATGTTTATATATCTCTTTCTCCCTCTGGAGAAACAAAGAGGGATAAGAAGACTGAAGACATTGCCCTGCTGGTGACTCTGTATGAAGTAAGAAGAGAAAGAAGCTGGGAATGCGCACTGGAGCAGAGCACGCAGCTGACAGTGCACTGTGGAGGCTTGATTCCTGGTTGTCCTGGAAACAGAAGCACTTCCTCACAATAACGACTTTTGGACGAGAAAAACTTAAGCAACTGAAGTAACAGAGTTCAAGGTAAAGTAATCCTTTCTCTAGATTGGGAATTAGCAAATGAGTAACAGTGGCTTCTTCTGTGTTGCCCTCAAATGAAGAATAGTTTTTATATCTTTAAAGGATTACAAAAACGAAATGAAAAACAGGAGAGAAAGGGTGAGAAAAGGCAGCTGTGTGTAGCTTATAAAAGGCAAAAAACAGTCACAGGCCTTTCACAGGGGCCTGAGATGCTTGCTTCCTTGCACTGTACTCCGGGACGCCTGCAGTGGAGCTGAGGAGAGGTTTCAGATATGTCTGCAAAGGTAACTAAGCAGAGAAGTGAAAATATATGAGCTCGATTTTGCAAAAGGAAATCCAACTCTGTTTTCAAAGGTTATCTACAGTACACCTATAGGGTGCCTGAAGTAATCTTCTGGTAATCAATTTAATTTTGCCTTCAAATGACCTGGGAAGACTATAAAATAGATTCTGTTGGTTTGTTTTTTGCTTGCTTGTCTGTTTGTTTTTAATTCTTCCTTAATTTTCCTGGTGATATGTAAACTGTAATTCCCAGATGCCCTTGTAACTATGATACTGAACATGGATTAGGTGCTACTGTTTGGTATACACTTAACTAAGATTTGAAAAATAAAATCTGCCCGTCCCTACCAGAGTGTAACATGGTAGAAAGTGCTAGTAAGGACCAGGATACTGTCTTGTTTTAGGAATGCAAGAGGCAATTGGACAACAGCAGTCATGAAAACAACAATAGTGAAAAATCTGTCCATTGATTCACATGGTCTATCCTTGCAATCTTGCATACACCCAGAAACACTTTTTATTGAATGGCATTTGTGATGGAATTAGAGAAATTTATAGTCCTTGCACTAACTCTGATTATTAAAACTCAGCTGTTACTATCTCCTCAGTAAACAAATGGTGAGAACACAAACACTCATCTAACCCCAATGATTTGAGTAAAACATATGCAACTTTTTAAAGATGTGACTTTTATCTTTAGTTTTATCTAAAGTTGTATCACAGCTCTACTTCCCGGGGTGGGGGTGGGGGTAAACCAAGATGTTTGCCTTGGTCAGTAATGCTAATTTGTTTATCCTATGGTAGATGGCCGATATCATTTATAATTCCATAGAATAATAATTCTACTACAATCAAGAAAATGATCCATAGACATGCGTAGTGACAGTTTGAGAATTTTGGTTTCTTTAAAATAAGACAGAAATATTATAAGAATATGTTTTTGTTTAATTCCAGCTGTGAGGATATTGGGCTGCTTCATAGTAGCTGACTGTGATTTTCCTCATGCTCTAGCAAGAGCATGATTTCGCCAGCTGCAGATAGTTTCCACAATTGTGTTAACATTTGGAATTCTGTGGACTTTTCAGAGGGCATATAAATGCTAGGGCCCTGAGAGGTGGGATGGGTTGTCAGTTGGTTGGTTGTTGTTTGCTGTTGGTTGTGGCTTGTTAAGTAACTATGGAAGAAGAAGAAGAAGAAGAAGAAGAAGAAGAAGAAGAAGAAGAAGAAGAAGAAGAGGAGGAGGAGGAGGAGGAGGAGGAGGAGGAGGAGGAGGAGGAGGAGGACGAGGACGAGGATGAGGACGAGGACGAGGAGGACGAGGAGGACGAGGACAAGGAGGACAAGGAGGACGAGGACAAGGATAAGGATGAGGAGGATGAGGAGGACAACAAGGAGGACGAGGAAGACAATGAGGAGGACAAGGAGGACAAAGAAGAAATTAGATATCCTGACAGATTGAACTTGCCCCAGGGAGCTCAACTCCCCTAATTAACAGGAAATAGTCGAACAATAATGCCCACCATCCTCTCTATGCTTTTTTCTCACCTGTCTAGTGTTAGGAGGTTGAAAGGGAAGAAGACAAGGTGAGGATAAAGGACAGAAGAAAGAACCAACAAAATAGTAAAAAGCCAGCTATCGGCATGCCCACAGGCCAAACTGGGTCAGTTTCTCAGTTCAGGGTCTCATTTACAGGTCAGCTAAGTTGGAAATCAAGAACGGCCAACAGAGTAGTCACAGGTAAATACTCATCGGCCATGCCAGTTCCAAAGGTGAGTAACCTCCCCCTGTCTCTCAAGAAACATGGCTGAGAATGCACGGATACAACAATGAAATGACAGTCTCCAAATGCTAACTGGTAGAAAAATACCTTAGAATAAACAGTGTTCCCCAACACCAGACCACCACTTCTACAGTTTATTTTATTAATTCATTCAATACGTATTACTAAACATCTACTTATGCCAAAAGTATGCTAAATTGTGAATACAATAGGAAGAAAACAGAAAACATGAAGTGTGGTGGTTTGAATGTGATATGTCCCCTGTGGCTTACGTTTGAACATTGGTCCTCAGCTGGTGGTGCTGTTTGAGAGGGTTGTGGAACCTTTGGAAGATGGGGGCTTGCTAAAACCAGTGGGTCACTGCAGGTGGTCCTGTAGGCTGAATACCCCAGCCCGACTTTGTGTTCTTTCTCTACTTTCAAAACTAAAAGCAGAATGAACACTCTCTAGCTCAGTCTTAACCTGCATACCAGAAACAAGTACAAAAGTACAAGAGAGGAAAACTATAGACCAGTTTCCATTGTGGACACTGATGCAAAGAGATTGTAGGAAGAAAACAGAAGAAGCTATAATTACTGTACAAAGCTATTACAAAGTACAAGAACACAAACAGACAATAAAAGAGAAATTCAATGAAATGTATTTTTAAACTAAAACTAACCAGAAGAGATAAAGGACACTACATTCAGATCAAGGGAACATTTAACTGAAAGACATTACAATCCTAAATACATAAACACCAAATTCTGGTGCACCCAATTTGATAAAACAAACATAGTACTACATTTAAAGACACAGATTAACATCAAACAGTAATAGTAGGTGATTTCAATATCTCACTTTCTCCAATAGACTTTGGTGTATCAGAATTAAATGACACCATATATCAAATAGACTTAACAAGTATCTACAGAATATTCCACCCAAACACCAAAGAACATGCAGTCTACTTAGCAACCCATGGAGGCATCTCTAAAATAGACTATATCCTACATCCTGTATCCTACATCACAACATAAATCTTAAGCAATTCATAAAAAGTGAAATAACTCCCTGTATCCCTTCTGACTTAATGCAATACAACTTAAGATGGACAGCAAGGTAATCTCTAGTAAATACACAAACTCAAGGAGCTTAAACACCTCATTACTGAATGATGAACAGATCAAAGAAGAAATCAAGGGGGAAAAGGCGAAAGTTTCCTGAAACTAAATGATGGGCGCTCAGGCTTCATGTGGGTCCTCGTGAGGGGAGCTGGGGCTGTCTCTGACGTGGACTCTTGCTTTTTGATCACTCCCTCCTGGAGGGGCTGCCTTACCAGCCCACAGGTGAAGAGGAAGTGCTCAGTCCTGCTGTGACTTGATGAACTGAGGTGGGTGGGTAAGGGGGGCTCCCCTTTTTTCTGAGGAATAGGGGAGTGGTGTAGGGTTTGAGGGAGGGAGGGGCTACAATCAGGATGTAAAGTGAGTAAACTAATTAACTGAAAAAAGGAGCTATGTTTCAGTGTGAAATGTTGTGATTGACAGCATAATTATGTCTGCATATTACAGATTTGTCAAAATCCACAGACCCACACCTTAGAAAGAATGCATTCCTTATGTAAGCTGTGAAGTTCAGTTAGGAACAGTATATAGATTCTGTTTCCTGAACTGTGATCACAATACCTCATAAATGGAAATCATTAACAATAGTGAAACTACCAGCAGGCAAATTATTACAATCTGCCTCTTTTTTGAAAACTTAAAACTCTTTCAAAATTTAGTCTATTCATTTTTAAGTATACTCTAAAGTAAACTCTGTTTTAAAAAATAATAAATCACTTAATAAATCATGTGTATATGGTAAATTTAGCTTTTCATATCTACTTGACATGTGTGTGTGTGTGTGTGTGTTTATCAAGCCCAAGGAACAAAAATATATTGTTTTACAACCCTTGAAGCTTGGATTAACAAATATTATTAAAGATTGGCATTAACTACTTCTGTATGATTACAAGTGACTAATTTGTTTTACAAAGCTTTAAGATCACCTATAACTTTCTAAGTCTTTGACCAAAAATGCCAGTAAACTTCTTTGACTGAAATTATAAACTGTAATTCTGATAGTAGTGAAAATTCAGAGATATTACAAAGAGCTTGAGGTAGAGTCCTAGTATAACTAATCAAGTCCAAAATGTAGATTAATAAGGGTGGTACAAGTTTTTTATTTTCTGTGATAACAAATGATCCAAAGAAATGACCAGAGAGGCTTTTAATCACTTAGTTCAAATATCACATTTTCCATCACCTTGATAAAATGAAAAGTAATAATGGAGTTTTTCCTTCATCTTTGAACCAGCATCAAATTTAAGTTGTTGCATAAGATACAAATGACTTTCGCTTTCTCCAGCTTATTGAGAATAATTTGCCAACCGGATACCCAACTGAGCCCCAAACAGCTTGTCCTTCTGAGAAACAAGAGACACCATCTTCCCTCCAACACTCCAGATGTTAGCACTGGAATGTTAACATCCTCAGAAACCACTCACACTCCCCTCCTTACCCAAATGTCTCCCTTCATAGAAGGACAGAGCCCAGTCAGGACTAGGTGCTGTAGCCATCTGTGATCTCTCTGTGGGCCATTAGCCTGACACAGGTTCCCAACCACTTTTATAGCCATTACATTCTTGGAGATAACAAGTCTCTAATTTTGCTGACTGTTAACTGCTTTGGATTTGCCTGTGTCCTTACAGTTCAACACTGATAATACATTTCTGGCAGGAATATCACATTTCTTTTTGTGGCAACCATCAGTTAATACTTGATTTTGGTTTGACCCATACGTGATGATGTAATATTGATTACTTGTTTGTGGTGATGTCTGCCAGGCTTTCCACTGTGTAAAAAAAAAAGTGTTTTGTCATTGGTTTTTAATGAATTAATATGTTGTCGAGAAGTGTTTAAAGTTGGATAGATTATCAACATCTTCACTCAGAATTGTCCAAACTTTTGGCATTGTAACATGCATGATGTCCTCACAATGTGTTAACATTTGATAATTCTTAATTAATTATTATTACTTATATAAACTGTATCAATTTATAAATGGTGAGAGGGAACAAATATCAATAAAATAAGGGTCGTTTTCCAAATAAGTATCATCTTTATTAGATGCACCTATACAAATGAAAAGTAAGAGATCCAAGATGGCGGCGAGCAGTGTGGACCGTGTTTGAAAGCTCCAGTGAACAATTCAGGGAATTGCACAGATTTCTGAGCCAGGAACACCAAGGTCCCCACACCAAGGCAGCAGAAGTGCTCCACGGTTTGGAGGGACCAGGGTGCGGAGGACCTGCTTGCCCCTGCACACGGAAGGAGCGCAGACTTTCTCAGATCAGAGCAGCAGCGACAGAGACAGCAGTGCCACCAGCGGCACCAACGGCTCCAGCGGCTCCAGCGGCACCAGCGGCACCAGCGGCGGTGGCTGAGGTTTGCAGCTCAGAGCCTTCCAGTGGAGGCGATTGGTGTGGTGGACAATGGGAGTTGCTGCAGGAGAGGGGAGTCTGGACAGGATTTGGGTCGCGTGGTGCCTTGAGACCCAAACTGGACTCAGCAGACAGTTCAGCCCCAGAGTCCTGGGTTTGCTCAGTGAGCTGTGCCGTGGAGAAGCTGGCTCAGCTCAGCAAGCAATTCTGCCCGAGACACAGCTCCCCTGCTGTGACACAGGCTGGGCCAAGTGCTCACTTCCATCCTAGGCTCCAGCTCAGTGCAGACGAAGTTTTCCTGCTGTGACCCAAGCTGGGCAGAGCACTCAATTCCACCCGAGGTGCTTGTTCAGCGCAGACGCGGTTCTCCTGCTGTGATGCAAGCAGGGCAGAGTGCTCAGTTCCACCCTAGGTGCTTGCTCAGTGCAGCTGCAGTTTTCCTGCTGTGACGCAGGCTGGGCGGAGCGTTCACTTCCACCCTAGGCACTTGCTCAGCGCAGTCGCAGTTTCCCTGCTGTGACGCAGGCTGAGTGGAACGCTCACTTCCACCCTAGGCGCTTGCTCAGCGCAGTCACAGTTTCCCTGCTGTGACGTAAGCTGGGTGGAGGGCTCAGTTCCACCCTAGGCGCTTGCTCAGCACAGTTGCAGTTTCCCTGCTGTGGCACAGGCTGAATGGAGTGCTCAGTTCCACCCTAGGTGCTTGCTCAGCGCAGTTGCAGTTCTGCTGTGACACAGGCTGGGTGGAGTGCTCACTTCCACCCTAGGTGCTTGCTCAGTGCAGTCGCAGTTCTCCTGCTGTGGCAGACAGTTCAGGCCCTGAGAAACTAGCTGAGCTCGACGCATGGTTTGGGCCCAGTATCCCTGGCTGGACTTGGCAGGGAACCCAAAAGGCTGTGGATACCTTGGCCTCATCCAACGCTCATTCAGAGACCCAGAACATTGCAGGACCCACAGCAAAGGGGAGCTGAGGATCACTGGTGGTGAGAGCCCAAAACTACAGGGCTAACCTCCTGACATCCACACCAGTGAAGTATCAGGGCTTCCAGCCTACGGAAATCATGAGAAAACAAGTGAATCTATCATTAGACTCCCTCCACCCAACTCTGAAAGTTACCCAACAAAAACAGAGATGGCAAGATGTCTAAAGGACAGCGTAAAAGCATATGCAAAAAACCCCAAAACAACATGGTGTCTCCAGTTCCCAGCTATCCCAAAGAAAACAACCCGGAGAACTCAAATACAACGGAAACACAAGAAAATGACCTCAAATCCTTGGTAATGAGGATGATAACGGAGGAAACAAATAAAATTCGAAATCAGATGCAGGAAAACGCAGCCAAGCAGGTGCGAGACATAAAAGAAGCACATAGAGTGGAACTGGAAAATTTTCAGGAAAATGTAAACAACCAGATGAAAGAAATCAAAAAATCTGTTCAAGATATGAAGATGAAAATGGATTCAATGATAAACACACAGACAGAAGAAAAACGAGAACGTGAGGCCTCAGAGAAGAAGGCGAATGACACAGTGCTGAGCTTTTCTAACAGAATCCAAGAGATGGAAGAATGAATCTCAAGTCTAGAAGATACAATCACAGATCTTGAAGCAACCATTAAAGAAAATGCCAAATCTGGAAAACTCCTGACACAAAACATCCAAGAAATTAAGGACACCATGAAAAGAAGAAATCTGAGGATAATAGTCATTGAAGAAAGAGAAGATATCAGACTCCAAGGCCCAGAAACGATTCTCAACAAAATCATAGAAGAAAATTTCCCCAATCTAATGAAAGAGATACCTATAAACATAACAAGAGGCATATAGAACACCAAATAGAATTGACCAGAAAAGAAAAACTGCCCGTCACATAATAATTAAAACACAAAACATACAGAACAAAGAAAAAATATTAAAAGCTGCAAGGGAAAAGGGCCAAATAACATTTAATGGCAAACCTATCAGAATTACACCCGACTTCTCAGCAGAGACCATCAAAGCCAGAAGGGCCTGGACAGAGATCCTACAAACCCTAAGAGACCACAGATATTAGGCCAGACTACTTTACCCAGCAAAACTATCAATAACCATTGATGGAGAAAACAAAATATTCCATTACAAAGCCAAATTCAAACAGTACCTATCCACAAATCCAGCTTTACAGAAGGTACTAGAAGGAAAACTCCACCCCAAAGGGTCAAGCTACAACCAAAACTACTCAGGAAATAGATAACTATACCATGGCAAAAACACAACTACACAAACGCTCGACTGGAACCAACATCAAAATTAAGACTCTTAATAGTAACTGGTCATTAATATCTTTCAACATCAATGGTCTCAATTCCCCAATAAAAAGACACAGACTAACTGAATGGGTGCATAAACAGGATCCAACATTCTTCTGCATTCAAGAAACACATCTCACCCATAATGATAGGCATTACCTCAGGATAAAAGGTTGGAAAAAAATATTCCAAGCAAATGGTCACAAGAAGCAAGCAGGTGTAGCCATTTTAATATCGAACAAAATAGACTTTCAATCAAGATTAATCAAAAGGGATGAGGATGGACACTTCATACTCATCAAAGGTAAAGTCAACCAAGATGACATCACAATTCTGAACATCTATGCTCCCAATACAAGGGTACCCACATTTGTAAAAGATCTGCTAAAAAGGCTTAAACCACACATCGATCCCCATACAATAATAGTTGGAGACTTCAACACCCCACTCTCACTGAAGAACAACTCATTGAAACAGAAACTAAGCCAAGAAATAACATCATTAACCAATGCCATGGGTCAAAGGGATCTAACAGATATCTATAGAACCTTTCACCCAAACAAGAAAGAATATACCTTCTTCTCTGCACCCCATGGAACCTTCTCTAAAATTGATCACATCGTAGTTCACAAAGAAAGCCTCAACAGATACAAGAGGATTGAAATAATACCTTGTATCCTATCAGATCATCATGGGCTTAGGCTGCAATTCAACAACAACTTTGAAGGCATATATGCCACAAAATTTGAAAATCTAAGAGAAATGGATGATTTTCTTGATCAATTTCACTTGCCAAAGTTGAGTGAAGAACAGATAAACAAGCTAAATAGTCCCATTTCCCCTACAGAAATTGAAGTAATCATTGATAGTCTCCCAACCAAAAAACGCCCAGGGCCAGATGGTTTCAGTGCAGAATTCTACCAGACCTTCAAGGGCAAGCTAATACCAATACTCTTCAAGCTACTCCAAAAGATAGAAAGGGATGGAACATTACCAAGTTCATTCTATGAGGCCATAGTCTCATTGATACCTAAACCTAACAAAGACTCAACAAAGAAAGAGAATTTCAGACCAATTTCTCTTATGAACATCAATGTAAAAATACTAAATAAAATACTTGCAAAACGAATACAAGAGCACATCAAAGATATCATTCATCATGACCAAGTAGGCTTCATTCCAGGCATGCAGGGATGGCTTAATATACGGAAATCCATCAATGTAATCCACCACCTAAACAAACTGAAAATAAAAAACCACATGAGCATCTCTGTAGATGCAGAGAAAGCATTTGATAAAATCCAACACCCATTCATGTTTAAAGTTTTAGAGAGATCGGGAATACAAGGCACTTTCCTCAACATAATAAAGGCTATATATAGGAAGCCAATAGCCAAAATCAAAGTAAATGGTGAGATACTCAAGGAATTCCTCTAAAATCAGGAACAAGGCAAGGCTGCCCACTCTCTCCATATCTCTTCAATATAGTACTCGAAGTTCTAGCCAGAGCAATAAGACAACAAAAGGAGATCAAGGGTATTCAAATGGGAAAGGAGGAAGTCAAATTATCCCTATTTGCAGATGATATGATAGTCTACATAAGTGACCCTCAAAATTCCACCAGAGAACTCCTACAGCTGATAAACACCTTCAGCAAATTGGCTGGATACAAAATTAACTCCAAAAAGTCTGTAGCCTTCCTATACACAAATGACAAGCTTGCAGAAGAAGAAATTAGGAAAACTACACCCTTCACATTAGCCACAAGCAATATAAAGTACTTAGGAGTTACTCTAACTAAGCAAGTGAAGGACTTGTTTGAAAAAAATTTCAAAACTCTAAAGAAAGAGATTGAAGATGACATGAGAAGATGGAAGGATCTTCCTTGCTCATGGATCAGGAGAATTAACATAATAAAAATGGCCATCCTACCAAAAGCAATCTACAGATTCAATGCAATCCCTATCAAAATACCTACACAATTTTTTAAAGACATTGAAAGTTCAATTCTGAACTTCATATGGAAAAATAAAAAAACCTAGAATAGCTAAAACAATCTTGTACAATAAAAGGTGCTCCGGGGGAGTCTCCATACCTGATCTCAAACTGTACTATAAAGCACTAGTAATTAAAACAGCATGGTACTGACACAGCAAAAGGCTGGTTGATCAGTGGAATCGAATCGAAGACCCAGATATGAATCCACACACATATGGTCACTTGATTTTCGACAAAGAAGCCAAATCCATTCGATGGAAAAGGGATAGCATCTTCAACAAATGGTGCTGGTCTAACTGGATGTCTATGTGTAAAAAAATGCAACTGGTCTCATATTTGTCACCTTGTACAAAACTCAAATCCAAGTGGATTAAAGACCTAAACATAAAACCAGAAACACTAAGTCACTTAGAAGGAAAAGTGGGGAAGAACCTGGAACACATTGGCACAGGAGACAACTTCCTGAACAGAACACCAACAGCCCAGGCATTAATGTCAACAATTAATAAATGGGACCTCATGAGGCTGAGAAGCTTCTGTAAGGCAGGAGACACTGTCAAGAGAACAAAGCAACAGCCTACAGACTGGGAAAAGATCTTCACCAACCCCACATCTGACAAAGGTCTCATATCCAAAATATATAAAGAACTCAAGAAATTAAACACCACCAAACCAAATAACCCAATTGAGAAATGGGGCTTGGAACTAAACAGAGAATTCTCAACAGAGGAATATCAAATGGCTGAGAAACACTTAAAGAAATGCTCAACCTCCTTAATCATCAGGGAAATGCAAATCAAAACAACTCTGAGATTCCATTTTACACCCATCAGAATGGCTAAGATCAAAAATTCAAGCGACACCACATGCTGGGGAGGATGTGGGGAGAGAGGAACACTCCTTCATTGCTGGTGGGAATGCAAACTAGTACAACCACTTTGGAAATCTATCTGGTGCTATCTCAGAAAAATGGGGATAGGGCTTCCTCAAGACCCAGCTATTCCACTCCTTGGAATATACCCAGAAGATGCTCCAGCACACAACAAGAAAATTTGCTCAACCATGTTCATAGCAGCCTTATTCATAATAGCCAGAACATGGAAACAGCCTAAGTGTCCCTCAATAGAAGAATGGATAAAAAAAACTGTGGTACATATACACTATGGGATACTATTCAGCTATTAAAAACAAGGAATTCCCGAAATTTGTGGATAAATGGATTGAGCTAGAAATGATCATAATGAGTGAGTTAACCCAGAAGCAGAAAGACTCAAATGGTATATACTCACTTATATCTGCATATTAGCCCAAGGGGCATGTCCCATGAAAGCCTTCACTTACCAGGAAACTGAGACAGAGGGGAGGACATTCTAGTGGAACTCTAGATGAGAGAAGCATGGGAGAATGGCAAAGTAGAAGGATCCAGAGGGTCCTAGAAGCCTACAAGTAGAACATTATGATGGGCAGATTTGGGCACAGGGGTACTGCTCAAACTAAGGCACCAGCCAAGGACAATACAGGCAGTAAACCTTAAACCCCTACCCAGATCTAGACAATGGACAGAACACTCTCCACAGTAGAGTGGAGAGTGGGATATTTCTTTCTCACATACTCTGGTGCCTCACCTTTGACCATGTCCCCTGGAGGGGGAGACCTGGTGACACTCAGAGGAAGGACAGCAGGTTACCAAGAAGAGACTTGATACCCTATGATCATATAGAGGGGGAGGTAATCCCCCTCAGGAACAGTCATAGGGGAGGGGAATAAGGGGAAATTGGGAGGGAGGGAAGAATGGGAGGATACAAGGGATGGGATAACCATTGAGATGTAACAAGAATAAATTAATAAAGGAGAAAAAGATTTTTTAAAAAAATGAAAAAAAATTAAAAAAATAAAAACTATAATGATAGATCAAAAAAAATGAAAAGTAAATCTAGAGATGTTAATATAATGCACTGTGGTGACATTCCCTCCCGTTTCGCCATATACTATGACCAAAGTCACTGAATCACGTCATACGGCAAAGTGGTGGAGCATTTACATCAGAGAATTTCCCAAAGGCAGAAACGAAACTGTTGCTGAGTCTGATTTCTACCACCAAATAATTGGTCAAAATAAATCACAGAAAGTCTATTGCAGTTGAATTTGAAATGTCCCCATAAACCCATGTGTGGAACATGGTCTTCAGCTTGTAGCATTACCGAGGAAGATGTGACGCCTTTAAGATGAGGAAGTTGGGTCATGGGAACATGCTCTTATAAGGATATTATAATTACATTATTTGGAATAATCCATTGTTCAAAATAATGCTAGAAGCATAATATGACAATATTTAAGATCACACGTATATATGAAGACCAAGGGTGTAGGACAAGGTGACTATTACTTAAATTATAACTCCGATGGCAGAAGAGTTGTCACTTGGAGTGATGAAAATGTTATGGCAGTTACAGAACAATCTGCGTGTAATTAATGCCGCTGAACTGAACACTTAAAGATGGGTGAAGCCACAAACTAAACATAATGTATATACACAGTGGCAAATACGGGGCAGGACTCACTTCACTGTCAACACTTCACTGTCTCTGTGTATGTTTAAGATTAGACCAAGTAAAACCTTTGGATCCAACTAAGAAAAGCCAATTCTTTCCCCTGCTTTTCCTGTAACCGTTTATCTTAATCTATATTATATCAATGTTTTCATTCCCTAGTTCATCGGATAACACAGCTATTGTTGAGCCTTTATTAAATCTAGGGAGAGGCAATGAATAATTAGGTAAAGCCATTTATTCCACCAGTCACTAGCCCAACTGTGGTGAGTTGAATAAGAATGGCCCCTATAGGCTCATATGTTTAAATGCTTAGTTGCCTGAAGTGGTCCTATTTGCAAGGATTATAAGGATTAGAAAGTGTGGCCTTGTTGAAGGAAGTGTGTCACTAAGAGTGGGCTCCCAGCTTCCAGAGCCCACACCAAGCCAGTTTCTCTGTCTCTCTGTCTTTCTCTCTCTCTGTGTCTCTCTCTCTCTCTCTCTCTCTCTCTCTCTCTCTCTCTCTCTCTCTCTCTCTCTCTCTCTCTCTCTCTCTCTCTCTCTCTCTCTCTCTCTCTCTCTCTCTAAGGATCAAGATGTAGTTTTCAACTACTTCAGTGCCTGCTGGCAAACCTTCATCCTTCTCACCAGGATGATAATGGGCTAAGCCTCTGACATGTAAACAAGTCCCCACTTAAATGCTTTCTTTTAAAAGAGTTTTCTTGGTCATGGTGTCTCTTCACAACAACAGAACAGTGACTAAATCACTAATTTGTTTTTTAAATGTGGGTTTTCATATATGAGATTTGTTAAACAAACACCTGTGTTGTTGAAATGTTTTCCTTGTGCTTTTTTAAAAGCAATGAATCAGACATCAGTTTTCAAACTCTAAAGTCTCTATTCATAAGGAAGACTCATTTATTTTAAAAGAAAAGGTCAGTATATGAAAGTCAAAATTCTGACTAAATAAATATTTTAAAAGGCATTACATGTTTTATTTACTGCAATTATATTTCTCCTAAAAAAATAAACAAAAGAGGCTTCCTTCACCAGAATAGCATCAATCTTTTCTCAAGAAATAACCATGTTTTATATAGCTATTTTTTTCAGTGGTAAAGTTACAGTGTCCAAATGCAATTATTATTATTATTATTATTATTATTATTATTATTATTATTATTATTATTATCATTATCATTATTATTATTTTGTCTTACATGTCCCAAGTTTATCTTGATATGCTGCTGCTCTGGGTGAAAGTAAGTCTGTAACATCATTAATGAGCTTTGTTTATGTATTTTACAGCTGAGATGACTGAGGCTTTAATATTCTAAGTGTACTAACCAACATCAATATTAAATGCTTTCCATCTCAGATTCTTCTTGTCACCCCAACACTCTATCCCACTATATGTCTTGTTCCACAGTGCATCACTAGCTTGACACGACATCATTAGCAATGAGGGCTGATAGAATGTCTCTGTGGCCAACAGAAAAACACTTTGAGCATTTATTTTCCTAGTGGCCACTGGCACATCTCTCAGGTAATAGCAAAGGGTCACAAAGTTCTCCTCAGAGGATGTATCACTTCTACATACATTTTATACTGTTGATCCTTACAGCATGCCTACGATGTAGTAATAATACAGGTGTTTGCATGCCCATTTATTTGACAGAAGAAGAAACCAAAGTTCAGAGAGCCTAGCCGACATTCTAAGTATGTGTAGCATTTTTGGCTTGGAAGATAACGCTATCAGTGCCTACATTGTCCCAATCAAAATTGTAGTTAGTAAAGAAGCATTCCATCTTGACTCATATAGGAAAGTATCTCAGAATTGTACTGGTGGCCACTGGCAAACTTCCTATATAATAAAAGTGGCTTACAAAGTTCTCTAGAGTAGACTTTGTGATACATCGGTGGCTATACTTAGCATTTTCAGCTCATTGATAACAACCTGGTTCCATTTTGTTTGGAACACTAATATAAAAGTGAGTGATATTATGATGGACTTCCTTATCAACTTTAGCTAAACTTTCTAAAACCCACTGATAGACCCTCATATCTAATACTATTGACCAACCATAATAGTTCCCAATTTTGCTTCTATAAAGTATATTTCATATAAAGTTATTCCCCTCAGTACTGCTTGCTTTAAGATGTGTGAGCTGAATTCAGGAAATCCTTCATTCTCACAGTGGACATCTGTAAAGCCTAAGATACTGAGCCAGTTACTGAAGAAAGGAATACGGTATCTTTTTCTACTTGTTTTATTTATTTTTATATCCTAAAGAATGAAAATGAAGATTTTTCTCCTGAGAAAAGCAAGAAGTTGAAATATTTTCTGCCAAAAGAAAAGTTATTAAAAAGGTAAAAAATGTGTGCACGAAATTTTGAAGAACCTCCCTCTGCATGTGAAGATTGAATTCCCCACTCAGTAATTGCATAAATCATGTTGATGGGCCACTGCTTCCCAGCAAATGAATAAATCATAGTTGCTAAGCACTGAGAGTGCCCATGCTTCATGTACAGGTCCTGCGGTCCCCACTGGAATCTTGTTCTCTTGAACCACACATTCCAGCCTCTAGCTGCCAAGTATTTTTATGTCTTCAATAAACTAAACTGAACCAAGCTATTATTACTGAATTGCAGGCTATTAGAAGCTGAATGTAGCTGTTGGTGTATCACCAAGGGAAATAAAAACTTATTATGTTCATTTTGTATGTAACCTAGACAGTTGCATTTGCAGGCTATCAGCATGTGCAGGGGCTGTTTCAGATCTGGAGGGGTAATAGAGAAGACCATGTCATGGTGTCCCTGCCTGTTTTCTGTCCTTCAGCCACCTGCCCACAGAATTAAGTACTCAGAAATTACAGGATCAAGACTCTTTCCAGTCTGCAATGATATTTGTTTCAGCTGTTTCAAGACATTGGAACAACAGTAGTAAGTATATAAAAAGAAAGGAGCAGAGGCAAGGCAAAAGCAGATGAGTTGCCTAGGAAGCACAACCGTGAATTTATTGATTTGCCTTTTCCATCACTAAGGAGCCTATTCAAATAGATTTCAGAGAAATATTTATTTTAGAATATTTTGCTAAACAACAACAAAAAAGTTTCCCCAATCATCTACTAAGCAAAATAGCTCATCAGATACTATCTCTATTGCCACTAAGCCAGAAGTAGACATAAAGATTAAACCTACATTTGAACAATTATCTATTTAATTATTGAAATCCCTCCTATACAAAAAGATAAGCACCATAGCTAAGTAATTCAATAGAGCACAAGGCTCCCAAGCTGTGTAAAGTCTTGTGGAGAATAATGACAAAAATTCTGGTGGCTTCCTCAAATTTTATTTGACTCTCTACTGAAAGATTGAAGTTAATATTTTTATCAAATATTTTAAAATAATAATAATCTTCTCTCTGCATGAAAATGCATTATCCTAATTACTTTTTCTACTTGTTATGTAGACAAATTCTTTTGCTTTAAAAAGATACAAACCTTATTAAATAAAGCTTTATTTCTTCTAAATACAAAATGGGTTATACTCAAGCCTATAGGCCATGCTATTAAAAACTTCAAACTTAAAATTTTTATGCTATTTGGGTCCCTCTAAAAGTCTCAGTCAAAACTGGAAGCTAGAGCCTGTGCACCTAAAGAAATGGATGTCTACTTTTATTAGAAGATAAACAGTATTCTAAAAAGAAAGCAACCATATAGAAAGTGGAACTCTGAATGTTAGGTCCATTGCAATAAACTGCCAATATTTTATTTTTAGTATTAATTGCTTTTCTACCTGCGGGTGTAGGTGTTTTTGTTGCATGGGGAGAGGGGCACTGTTCCTTCTGCCACAGGTAGAAAAGCAATTCTTATGAAATCAATTGGAAGTGCATCTGGAGGTCCTATGGATGGACAGGACATTCTTCACAGTTGAGTGGAAAGTGGGGTCTTACTTTCACATGAACTCTGGTGCCCCATATTTGACCACGTCCCCTGGATGGGGAGACCTGGTGGCACTCGGAGGAAGGATAGCAGGTTACCAAGAAGAGACTTGATACCCTATGAGCATACACAGGAGGAAAAGGTCCCCCTCAGTCACAGTCATAGTAGAAAGGAGTAAGGGGAAAATGGGAGGGAGGGAGGAATGGGAGGATATAAGGGATGGGACAACAATTGAGATGTAATATGAATAAATTAATAAAATATATTTTTAAAAAACAAAAACACCTACATCTTAATCCTGAGAACTATGCAACCTTTCACAGAAACATTGATCTATGTATCAGTACAGAAGAAAATTCAGTTATCCAATGAAGTGATTGTAGAATTGGAGGATTATCCATAATCATCCTGATGACTTCAGTGTTCTTAAATAGAAACATGGATTTAGAAAATTTGGCCATAGTGGAAAGCAAGGCACCTGACATTGCTGGAAACAGATAAGGAGGTCATAAGCCTCTCCTGAGAGAAGAGAAAGAAAATGGGTCTCCTCCCTTCCTCCTCACATCATAACACCCTCTTCAAGGAAGATAGCCCTACAGATAACCTGATTTTAGTTCACTGAGGCCTGTACAACTTCTGACCAACAGAATTATGAAACACTAAGTGTTTTGAAAGACCTGTGTACAGTAATTAGTTGCAGCAACAAGAAACTAGTATACTAACAAGGTTAAAATATCTTGGACCAAGATGGCTCACCAGGTAAAAAAACTTTGCTGAACAACTCTGACTGCTGAATGCCAAATGTGGGGCCAGCAAGAGGACTCATTAGGTTGAGGTGCTTCCTGCTAGCCCTGAGTGTGGGGCATGCGCACACACGCATGCGCACACACACACATACACACACACACACAGAGCAAGATGGGAGACAGAGACAGAAGAATTTCTTAGAAGGTCATGGAGAGAACATGAAATATAAAGCATGGAAGAAACATAACAAACCCTTAATCACCAAGATAGAAGAAGAGAACCAACTCTGACACCCACATGCATGATATAGTATGTGAATGACCACACTCATGTACATGCACAATAAATAGTAGTAGTAGTAGTAATTACAATAATAATAATAATAATAAATCTTGAAGGCTTCTCTGTAAAATGCTGGAGCATTTTAAATTTTTATCAAAAAATAACATGAAGTTATATGGCCCAACATGTCATCTTACTTCATAAGCATTCTAAATTATTTGGACGCCTACCAAGAATTCAATGATTTGTCCAGTTTTCTTTATTATTCATTTAAAATAGTGTCCGTATGTATGTTGAAATGTCTTTGCAGATTACCTGGGTTTTGAAAACTGGATACGGCTGTGTAAATCTAAGGTTGTTCATTAGTAAGACTGAATCTAAATCTGTATCAGCTTTCTCCAAAATTAGTAACCCATGCTGAGGACAGAGGGGAGATTTGTACCAGAAACTGAACAGCAGAAGCTGAAAAGCATGGTCATCTTCTCACACACAGAGCCTGAGTCCATCCAAGTGATTGCTCCCATCTGAAGATGCACTTCCCTCCTTTGTCAGACTCCCTTTGTCCCTGGATGCTGTTTGCAATCATGTCTTGCCTGTTTCTCTCTCTCTCTCTCTCTCTCTCTCTCTCTCTCTCTCTCTCTCTCTCTGTCTCTCTCTCTGTCTCTCTCTGTCTCTCTCTCTCTCTCTCTCTCTCTGTCTCTCTCTCTGTCTCTCTCTGTCTCTCTCTCTGTCTCTCTCTCTGTCTCTCTCTCTGTCTCTCTCTCTCTCTCTCTCTCTCTGTCTCTCTCTGTCTCTCTCTCTGTCTCTCTCTCTGTCTCTCTCTCTGTCTCTCTCTCTGTCTCTCTCTCTGTCTCTCTCTCTGTCTCTCTCTCTCTCTCTCTCTCTCTCTCTCTCTCTCTCTCTCTCTCTCTCTTTAAACCTAATACCAAACAAAACAAAACCCACCAACAAAACCAAAGCTTCATGTTCTAGGTCAAGTGCCTTTTCTAGATCACCTTCCATCAAGATACTTCCACTCATGACTGTGACATCTTTTAGTGAACTTTCTATATAAACATAATAAGCCCCAAAGCCCCAAAGAGTTGGTACTGGGGACTTCACAAGCCATGTGATGTCTTACAAACAAGCAACGGTAACAGTGACTTAAAAAATATTATTTACAAGGCAGGTATCACGACACACACCTATAATCCCAGAATTCTAGAGACTGAGGCAGAAGGATTGTAAATTGAAAGATGTCATAATTTAGACCCTGTCAGAGAGAAACAAAGACAGAAAGAGAGAGGGGCAGGGCAAGAAAGTAAAGAAAGAATTAAAGTAAGAAACAGAGAGAAAGAAAAAGAATCATCTACTAGTCACAGACAAATTCAATACATTCTTTGTGTTTAAATAAATTTTACAAGTTACTTAACTTTGCATGAATCCATATATTCTCAGAATGTTGGCTCTTCCATTTTCCTATTAGGGATGTCTAACCTATCCTCATTTTGGCAGTTTTCAACCATTTTTACTATAATTAATTTCATTTCACAGGTGTCTTTGCTTAGCTAAGCAATTCAAAGTGTCTTTCAGTGGAAAGCACAAAGTGCAGCTGTGTATTTCTGCCTTCCTTTGCTGGCTCCTGAGAGTCACGATTATAGACTTAGAACACGGCCAGAATTCCTAGCAGATGCTACCCAAGGATACTGCTAGGGCTTGCTTCCTAACTCCCTTGATATTAGAGTCTCCTAGCAGAATATGATGGGTGAACACATTCATTCATCAAAAATTGCTTTCTGTGTGCTGGAGAAATGGTTCAGTGGATGAAATCAGTGCAAGCATGGTGGCCTGCCTGGAATGCTGAGATGGTAAAAATGGGAATCTCCAGGGAAAGCTGGCTCACTGGGCTCGGCTAGTTCTGGTTTCAGTGAGAGACCCCACCTCAGTCAATAAAGTGGAGAGCTATTGAGGAGGGTACCTGAAATCAATGTCTGGCCTTCACATGCATATTCACACTCAACACACATTTGCACTCACACCACATGTAAACACATGTACACACAGAGATGCACAGAGAGAGGGGGAGGGGAGGAAAATGTTTTTGTGTTTCTCTCAGGCACCAGATACTACATTAAAAGATAACTATAAGAACAATATGGTCAGGGTCTCTGCCCTAACAGCAATGACAAGACAATGTCAAGAAACTTGAGGCATTAAATATATTAAATATACATTAGAATCTTCCACTGTTTTTTCCCTTTGAAGAAAACTTGCTATGGACTAGAATCAGTGGGCAAAATGTCACCATTGTGCCTGAAATACAAAGGGTTGGATACCGTTCTGTTCAAGCTTCAGGAATAGACCATCTTGGTTTAAATGTCAAAACTAATTTTTTTAAAGAACTTAAGTTTACCAAGAAGGTGACAATGTGCATGTTAATCTCTTGGGAAAGCAGATCTGAGCGAGTCTGAAAATGGCCTGGTGAGCAACGAGGGGACCCCTGACCTGGGCTCTTATTAGGTCTAGGGATGGACTATAGTGACAGCTTACATAAGAGGCAGGCTTGGGACTGCAGTGACAACCCCCATGTGTTGGCCTTGCATGAGTGACCTTTCCAGGATGCAAAGAATCCATGCCCTTCTCCACCCAAGTGTGGCACAAAAAGGAAGAAATGAGGCACAGCTTTTGAACGCTGTCAGAAAACGTCAACAGTGGAGTCAGACTCTCCGTTTGAAGATGCTGTTGTTCTCTTGTTACTGTGGTGATAACCCTAGGAACAGATCCTCTGGCAACAAAGCTTTTCAATCAAACCCATCCACAGGGATTGGAGGGCAGTCTCACATCCAAGCAGAATATCAAGACACAATAATTATTACAGCCCAAGAAAAAGGAAGGGTTAGTAGCAGAAATAGAATTGGGGGGGGAGGGGAGACAGTATTTTGACAGATGAAAACAAGTATCAAAGATAAGCCTAGCAATTAACAGAAAGAAAGGTATGAATATGCATAGGATCTTACACACATGCACACACACACACACACACACACACACACACACACACACACACCTAAGAACAGAACCTATCCATCTAGAAGGCAAAGAGAATAGACAACATGCTTTAATCAAATGTAATGAAATCTCAAATTTTTTCTCTATCAACTGTGTTTCCAGTAACCTGACTCTGAACCACAGAATAAGCAGCATGGTAGATACTTTAGGCGGTTTTTAGTCACTGATGTGCTGATACCTGTATGACTCAGCATCTTTGCTTATTGCTACTGCTCAGCACTAGAATTCCAGTTAGAGTGATCTGGGTGATAAGTACCAGAAAATCCACTAAACCTGGCTTTTACAACAAAGCTGAGCTAGACATGGTGTCACACACCTGCAGCCTAGCACTAGGGAGAGGGAAGCATAAGAATCAAGAGTTCAAGGCTTGACTCTCGTGATTTCAAGGCCAATCTGGGCATCAGGAGATCCTCCTTAAACGCATGCATACATTCATACATACATACACACACACGTACATACATACATACACACATAAATACATACATACGCATACATACACACATACATACACACATGCATACATACATACATACACACACATACATACATACATACACACATACATACATACATACGCATACATACACACATACACACACATACATACATACATACACACACATACATACATACGCATACATACACACATACATACACACACGCATACATACATACATACATACACACACACATACATACATACACACACATACATACACACATACATACACACATACATACACACACGCATACATACATACATTCATACAATCGGATACCTGTCCCAATCCCATGCCATCTGGTTCTAATAATCTATCAAGCTACCTCTCATCCATAATCCCAAATACTTGCTAATGTTCTTCATCTGGGCCAAGTCCTCCAGCCATTCCTGCCATATGCTTCTCCCCTACCTAACCCATGGTGCCAGCTTCTTCTTCCTCTTCTGTCCTCTGGTCGGTCTCTCTTCCTCCCATGATTCCCTATGTCTCAACCAGTCCGGGAACTCTAGCCACACCTATCTCAATTGCCCTGCCCAGGTGCAATGGCCTTTCATTAGCCAAACAGGTTAGGCTGTTAGGCAAGGTGGGGCACAGAGACAGCAAGCAGTAATTACCATCAAAATACACCAGACCAACCTCCAACAACCTTTTATTTTAGTGTTAGTTGTGGAACTGTTTCTGTGTGTTTGACTGCTTTTGGTTTTTCTATAGTAAAGTTATTCATATCTTGTATTTTTTGTTGGTGTAGTTAACCTCCTCAGGTGGAAGTTTTCCTTCTAGTATCTTCTGTAGTGCTGGCTTTGAGCACAGATATTGTTTAAATTTGGTTCTATCAAGGAATATCTTGTTTTTTCCATCTATAGTGATTGAAAATTTTGCTGGGTATAGTAGTCTGGACTGGCATCTGTGGTCTCTTACGGTTTGCAAGACCTCTGCGCAGGCTCTTCTGGCTTTTATGGTCTCTACTAGGAAGTTGGCTGTTACTCTGATAGGTTTACCATTATATGTTGCTTGGTCTTTTTCCTTTCCAGCTTTTGATATTTTTTCTTTGTTCTGTACATTTAGTGTTTTGATTATTATGTGGTAGATTTTCTTTTCTGGTCTACTTTATTTGGTGTTCTGTAGGCCTCTGGTATGCTTATAGGCATCTATTTCTTGAGATTGGGGAAATTTTTCTTTTATGACCTTGTTGAAAATATTTTCTGGGCCTTAGAGCCTGGAATCTTCTCTTTCTATGATTCCTATCATTCTTAGGTTTCATCTTTTCATCGTGTCCTTAATTTCTTCGATGTTTTGGGTCAGGAATTTTTTAGATGCGACACTTTCTTCCATGGTTGCATCAAATCCTTCCATTGTATCTTCTACACCTGAGATTCTTCCTCCATCTCTTGTGTTCTGTTGGAGATGCTTACCTCTGCAGATCCTGTTTCCTTCTCTAAGTTCTGTCTCTCCAGGTGCTCTTCAGTTTGTGCAATTATTATTGTTGTTTCCATTTTCATCTTCAGATTTTGAACCATTTTATTGATTTCCTTCACCTGGTTATTGCCTTTTCCTGAAATTGGTCCCGTGATTTATCCAGTTCCTCTCTATAGGCCTCTGTCATGGACTGTCTAAGGGTCTCAATCTGTTTGGCTGTTTCTTCTTGTATTTCTGTAAGTATTTTACTTGTTTCTTCCATTATTGTCTTCACAATGAAAACTCTGAGGTCATTTTCTGTGTTTCAGATGTGTTCGAGTGTCCAGGGCTGATGGGTTTGGAAACACTAGGTTCTGGAGAAGCCATATCATTTGGGCTTTTGTCAGTGGCGTTTTTACGCTGGCCTTTAGCCATCTGGCTATCTCTGACATCTCTAGTGTCCTTCATTGAGAGCAGCTCCTCTCAAGAAGGGGAAACTCCGAGTTAGCTACCTTACTACTGGCTTTTTGGCTCCGAGGTCAATGACGTCCAACTGCCCAGCCACTGGGCTCACTCGGTGTGCTCAGGCCCTGTGTGCCCACGGTTGGATCATAAGGTAGCCATTCCTTCACAGGAAGGGCTGAGGTTACAATACCTTGAAGGTCTCCACCACCGGGTGATGAGTGTGGGCACCTGAGGTAGGAGCTGTGCATCTCCTTCCTGGAAGGTAACCACTTCGTGTGAGGGTCTAAGGTGGGGACCGTAACTTGCCGAGGTACCTGGAAAGACTCCGTTCAGTGATAGTGGATGCTTATGGTTGGAACTGTGCCGCCCAGGTACCCGAAGGCCTGAAGCTGAGGCCGAGCAGGAGTCAGCTAAGATTTTCCCACTGTGGCTCTTGTATCACGTGGGAAAGATGGGCTTTTGGTGTCTGGGGGCTTGCCACAGGCCTGTCTATTGGTCTGTTCTCACTGCTGTTCTCCTGTTCAGTTACAGTACATCCTGGGTGCCACCATCTCAGATCTTCCTATTTGAATTTTTTATGTTGAACTTTTTCCCTGTTGTAGATAAATACAAGTAAGCTTCAATTTATCAAGTTTTTTTGATGGGCACTATGGCTTTAAAAATACTTCCTCATTTATATGCATGGACATCTCTAAGTTTTCTGACAGCTTTAGTGTTGAGCTTCTACACGTGGACTAGCAAATTTTATGTATGTGCATGTGAGTACATAGGCCTACTTGCTTTTCTAGGTAACACATCTGTTTTTCTATTTCTGTACCGATATGAGAGACAAATATTTCAAAGGTACAAATTTCTTTGTGTTATTATTTTATTATTAATTTTTATGGGTTTTCATCAACTTTTACTCTATGTAAATTTTATAATTACTTGGACAAAGCCTACAAATTACTATTGAAAATTTATTGGAAATCCATTAGATGTACACACCAGTTGAGTAAACGACAGCTTAATATTTTGTCCATTTAAAAAATTTAAAAAATATCAATGTGTCAGCTTTCTTCAGGGATGTAACCTCTGATAGCTAACACATGTTTCAGCAGATCCTACATAGCACATACTGGCAGCACTAATTAGACTCAAAGTTTTTCAAAACATACATGAACTGAAAAGGTTACTGTGGGGAAAGGCCTGGAAGAAACAGGTGGAGAGGGTGGGAGTGAGCATGTATGTGTATATATATATATTATCAAAGAATAAATTAAAATTTTTAATTAACATGTCACAAGTATTTTTGTATCATTAATGCTATCTGAATATTTCCCTTAAAGCATTTGAAATGTTTCCTTTTGATCTGTTTCTAGATATCTAAGTTTTATGAATAAAATGAAACATGCTAGATTTGATAAATATAAATATACTTATGTTTTACTTGAATTTTCAGAATTTATCTTACTATTTTGTTGCAGCTTTTTTTAAATAAAAATTTATATATCAGTTCCAGCATAGTGGTACATGCTTTTAATTCCAGAACTCAGGGAGGCAGAGGCAGGAGAATCTCTGTGAGTTCAAGGCCAGCCTGTTCTATAAAGTGAGTCCAGGACAGCCAGGGCTACACAGAGAAACTGTCTCAAAAAATCTACACATCAACTTTGAGCTTTGAAAAATAAGCTAACATCTGTAAATAAGGATAACATGTTCAGCTTCTCTCAAAATCTTATTTTTCTCAATACTGATTTGCCCTTATTCTTTAAGTTACTTATACTTTTATTCTATAGTTAATCAGATACATCTCTTTTGTTCTGTATTTCTTTTAATTGTGTTTTCTCTTTCATTGATTTCTGTTTTTCATTACTATTCCTCCACAGTTTTGTGTCTTATATTGTTTATTTGTAAATTATTATCCTGAACACTTACCATAGTTATAGTTTCAGTTTTTCTCAAGTAGAAAAGTATTGAATCCTTTGGTGGTGGTGTGTGCCTTTAATCCAAGCACTCAGGAAGCAGAGGTAGGTGGCTCTCTGAGTTTGAGCCTGGTCTACAGAGTGAGTCTCAGGACAGCCAGGGAAACCCTTGTCTTAAAATTCCTAAGAGAGAGAGAGAGAGAGAGAGAGAGAGAGAGAGAGAGAGAGAGAGAAATACTATATCCATGAATTGCTCCCTAAAATCCAAAACTGTCTTCCTATTATCTTCATTTCCTTTCCTCTTTTTCTTTTAGTAGTCAGGAGCCAATTTTGCTTTCATTAACCCTCTAAAAGTGAATTATAAACACCCTTACTTCATACTTCACTACTCACCTTCAAAATAAGTATATTTTAATTAATTTATTCATATATTTATTCACTTTAGATCCCAATCATAGTCCCTTCCTTACTCTCTTCCCAGTCCCACCCTCCCTCCCTCTTCCCCCATCCTCTCCTCAGAAACTGGGGAGCCCTCCCCCCTTACCTACCCACCCCAGCATATCAAGTCACATCAGGACTGAGCATGTCCTCGTCCCCTGGGGTTTGGTGAGGCAGCCCTCGACATGGGGAAGTGAGCAACAGAGTCCATGTCAGAGACCACGCCTACTTCCCTCTCTAGGGACCCACATGAAGACCAAGCTGCCCATCGGGTAGATGTGGACTACTTCCAGTCCATGCATGGTCCGTGGTTGGTGCTTCGGTCTCCAGAAGACCCTCTGGGCCCTGGTTGTCATCCTATGGTAAGTGTGGCTACTCTTTGGACAGTGCTCTCAGTATCTACTATGGTATTCCTAAATTTAGAGAAAGTTAATATAGTGACTGGCAGGGGGCAGGGTATCTACCATTCCTCCTTCTGTAAAGATCATCTTTCTTCTCTCTGCTCCTTTGGTGGCTTTTATGTTTTTTAATTAATCATTTAGAGTACTTCAATTGATGTGCAGATTATTTTTCTTTAGCAGATTTTGCTCATATTGTCCTGAAAGCTCAATGTTTTCAGACTTTTGAGCTGGCCACTCTATCCTTTTGACATGATTGTGACTTTGAGATCTACCTTGCAATGAATCAAGTTATTCCCCAAGCTCATCCTGGATTCCTCTTCCTTCACCTGAAATCAGCCTTTTCTAGTGTACTCCAGCTCCTTTTATTTAAAACTTTGACTTAGAAGAGAGAAACAGTCTATATGTTCACAACCATTAAAAAATTTATTAGCCTCAGGGCTGGAGAGATGGCTCAGAGGCTCTGACTGCTCTTCCAGAGGTCCTGAGTTCAATTCCCAGCAACCACATGGTGGCTCACAACCATTGACAATGTGATATGATGCCCTCTCCTGGCCTGCAGGTGTACATGCAGGCAGAGCACTATATAAATAATAAATAAATAAATAAATCTTTTTAAAAAATCATTAGCTGTCCATTGGCTATATCTGGGTAGGGGTGTGAAGTTTACTGCCTGTATTGTCCTTGGCTGGTGCCATAGTTTGAGAGGGAACCCTGGGCCCAAATCTGTCTATCATAATGTTCTTCTTGTAGGCTTCTAGGACCCTCTGGATCCTTCTACTTTGCCATTCTCCCATGCTTCTCTCAGGACATTCTCCACAGTTGCGTGGAGAGCGGGGACTCACTTTCACACGAGTTCTGGTCCCCCATGTTTCCTAGGGGACCACATCCCCTGGATGGGGAGACCTGGTGGCACTCAGAGGAAGGCTAGCAGGCTTCCAAGAAGAGACTTGATACCCTATGAGCATATAAAGGGGGAGGAGGTCCCTCTCAGTCACAGTCATAGGGGAGGGGAGTAAGGGGAAAATGAGAGGGAGGGAGGCATTGGAGGGTACAAGGGATGGGATAACCATTGAGATGTAATATGAATAAATTAATAAAATATAAAAATACAAAAAAGTAAAAAAAATCATTATTTGTGTGTGTCTGCCTGTCTGTCTGTCTGTTCCTGTGTATGTGCTCATGCGTGCATACGTTAATTGTTATTGTTATCAAAAGGTCTTGCTTTCTTATAACAACAGTCTGCTCCTTTGTGAATATAAAATGTTCCATTTCTTGAACCATGGGAGGAGGGTAGTGGGAAACAGTTGCAATTCATATTCTTCATAAAATAGAATAAATACTGAACAAGGTAATGAAAACTTGAAGAATTTGAAGATACAATTTGAATTTATTTTTATAAAAACAATTAAAGAGCTGAGGATGTGACTCAGATGTAGAGTGCTTGCCTCACATGCCCAAGACCCTGGGCTAAATTCCCTGCAGCACAAAAACAAACAATAATTCTAAATTTTTTCATTACATGTCAAAATATGCTTAACACATTTGCATCCTATCTTGCTTTTTAATCAATATAATTGACACCTCTAAATTTTTCTTCTTAGCATTCCCTAGACAAAAGCAATCTCAGATGATTGAAACTAATTTGAGCCATCTGTAGGAGAAATTGACCCTGTAAGTTAGCTTGCTCTTGTCACTACAGAAATCATCAACGGCTAAGCCTTCAGTAGTTAACCTTCTAGAAAGATCAGTATCTGGAGTCTTTAAAATATGCTGTCTGAAATATATTCAACAGAAAACTGATCTTTTCAATAAAAATGTTATAAAACAACTAGAAATTCATACATAAATGCTGAAGCTTGAAAATGAGTGTATCTTGTACCATGTTTAGAAGTAACCCATAATGCATCGCAGAGTCAATGAACCATCAAACACATACAAAAACACTGGAGGAAAATCTTCAATTTTAAGTAATAAAACAATATCCTAGATAAGCAGAAATGAACTGTAAGTCATAAAACAATACAGGTCATTTAAATTTATTCAAAATTTCAAGCAAACCTCTACTTTTCAAAATCCAGTCTTAAGCATTTCAAAATACAAGGCAAATCTTTGGAAAATACATGCAAATATCATGTGCAGAAAAAATGTTGAAATCCAAATTATAATAAATGTTCAAAATTCTGTAATATGAAAATAAACATCATTAGCCCAATACAATGAGCAAAAGATTTGAGTATGTAACACACTAGAGATGTGAATACATGAATAATAAGTAAACACAAGATATTCAGTTTCATTAGTCATAGGGAAATGTAAATTAAAACCTAAATATGATACAGCTACATACCCTATTAAATGAAAACTTTGGCAAAGCCAAATCTCAAAGGAGAGAAATGAAATGTAGCACTATCTTGGAAAATGGGTTGAGAGTTTTGTAAAAATGTTACAATTCACTTGTAGTTATGGGAGAAGGAAGATTAGTTCACATTATCACAAAAGCCCCCAAATCAGACAGCTCAAGGTTAGGAAAAGCCTAGGATTTACCTCTAGTCTTCGTCTGAAAGTCTGGGAATCAGGAAAGCCAATAGCATAATTTGTCTGAAAACTGGCAGGCTGAAGCCCTAGGCAGAGTCAATGTATCAGCTCAAGTCCAAAGAAGGGGGAAAGAAGATAAGCAATGCCCCTGCTCGAAGGCTACCATGCAATGGGATTCTCACTCCTAATGCTCTTCTGTCCTACTCAGACCTTCAACTGGTTAGACAAGCTCACACTAGGCTTTATTCAATTCACTGATCAAAATATTGACAGCATTCAAAGAAAATCTCTCTCTCTCTCTCTCTCTCTCTCTCTCTCTCTCTCTCTCTCTCTCTCTCATTATTCTCAAGTGAAATTCAAATGGCCAACAGACACATGAAATAGCATTTGTTATCATTACCCATCAGGGAAATACTAAGCAAAACCATAAACAGGGGTTCTCTCACTCTAGGTAGAATGCTATCAAGAGAAAGAAAAAAAAAAAGACTGGTGTGGCTGTGAATGCGAATGGGCTCTCACACACCACCGGTGGGAAAGTAAAATAGTACAACCATTATGAGGACAGTTTAGAGATTGCCAGAAACTTCGGGACAGAGGCCGTGTAGATGCCCCAGTGGTTGTGAGTGCTGGCTGTGCAAACATGAGGAACTAAGGAGAAACCCCCAGAATCCATGTAAAAGCAGAGTGCCTGTAACCCTAGCACTGGGCAGGAGGTGAAGCAAACAGAAGGACAGCCAGAGCTCGCTGCACACCAACCCAGCTGAAAACGGCTTCAGTGTTGAGTGAAACAGCCTAGACAACGCTACAAGTACTTTTTCATATATGTACTATTTTTAAAAGCCAACCTTAATGGAAATAGATGATTACTAGAGGTTGGGAAGGGATCACTGGGTAAAGGGAGACAGGATTTGATTGATACATGTTACATGTATAAATTAAAATATCACACCTTTGTTATGGGGAAGGGTGCGTCCTCCCTGCCCCAAGCTCCTGAAATAAAGACCTGTGAGATGCACAATATTATTTACGAATACCTAGACCGTGTAGCTGTACTCTTCCCTGACTAGCTCATATTGTAATCTACATTCTGTCCCATGGCTCTTCTCAAGTACCATGCATCTGTCCTCCTCACTTCTTTCCAGAGGAATCTCATGCCTTGCTCTATCCTAGACTCCATTCTGCCTGCCAGATGTCCCACCATTTCCTGCCTCTAACTGTAGGTCATTAGCTTTTTATTGACAGGTGATCATTCCATACAACACAAGAAATTCCTTCTACCCACCTTACTCCATTCATATGTATAACTAGCACACCTTAATTAAAACAATTTTAGTAGCAGGCTGGCATGATTGCTTGCTATGAAGTCTCTCTTTTTTAACATATTTTATTAATTTATTCATATTACATCTCAATTTTTAGCCCATCCCTTATATCCTCCCATTCCTCCCTCCTTCTCATTTCTCCTTACTCTCCTCCCCTATGACTGTGACCTCCTCCCCTATATATGCTTATAGGGTATCAAGTCTCTTCTTGGTAGCCTGCTATCCTTCCTCTGAGTGCCACCAGGCCTCCCCATCCAGGGGACATGGTCAAATATGGGACACCAGAGTTCGTGTGAAACTCAGCCCCCACTCTCCACTTAACTGTGGAGAACGTCCTGTCCATTGCCTAGATCTGGGTAGGGGTTCGAAGTTTACTGCACGTATTGTCTTTCAACTTGTGGCTGATATTTCATGTCATGTTACTTGGCCTCTTCTTTGTATGCATATGTAAAGAGAGATCTGATCTTTCTTCTTCATCTGGGAAGGATATAAGTCTCACTGAGTTGGGATCTCACTCTCATGTTATAACTCACTCTGTTATAATTTAATTACTTCCCTATAGGTCCGACTTCCAAACACTGTCATACTAGAAGTGGTTGAACATACAAATTCTGATGAGACACAATTTTAGCAATAACAAGATTTTATATAAACAGTGGTGCCTTGGGACTTGAGACCTGGCTCAGTAGGTGGGACAACTTGCTAGGCAAGCTGGAGACCTGAGTATGGATCCTAAATCCACATAAAAAGTTGGGCAAGCCTGATGTGAACTCATCACTGTGAGAGACACAGACAGGAGGAATGCTAGCAGTTCATTGGCTGCCATCTTAGCTCTGGTTATACTAAGGGTCTCAAGGGTCTCAAGGGAATAAGGAAGAGAATGATAGAGTGGAGTGCCCACTGTTCTCCCTTGCCTTCCACGTGTATGTGTAGGTACAGGCATACAAACATACACCACACACACACACACTCACACACACACACACAAGACACACATAAAGTGTATCCAGCTAATACCACCCAACCCCACACAAATGAACTATGAGCCACTAGTGATATCATCAATTGACACTAGCAGACATGGAAAGTGAAGTGAACTATGTAATTTTAAATATACTTAATGTCTAGTTAACATCCAAGCAAAACAAATTAAAATTTCATCTTTAAGTGAAAGAACTGCTATATCAATGCACATCACAAATTAGGTACAAATTAAATTCATGAAGAGACAAATTATGCTTCCCTCCCAGAGAGGTCATTTCATTCACAGCGGGAGTAATTTACTATTCCACGTCAGCATCTTACTAATTAAAGAGTAGCTCTAGTGATGCCTGTAGATTCACAAAGCCCCAGATCTCTCGCAAGTAAACAACACTACATAAACAATAGCCTTTTGCCCTGAGTTATGTGTATTTATTATTAACCAATTTCAAAGGCTTCAGATTACCGACTTTGTAACTTATACTTCATTCCAAGTATCTTGGGGAAGGGAAACTGGGCCAGCTAGTGTGTTTTGTTTAGTTTTCCCTTTGTTGATTCTACATTATAATACAGCTATTTAATCATGCTAATAACTTTGACAATATCAAAACTACCTCATCAACTTTATGAACCCATTAGAGGTTTGTGGTACCATATCTCTTTAATTGGTGGCAGATAGCCTTTCCCACTCAGTGTTGTTCCTCTGGAATTCTGTACCCTCCTTTGCTTAGTTAATAAGAACAGTGTGTTACCGTACCTGGAGCATATCTGGAAATGAAAACAGCAAACATAAATGAGCTTTCTTTCTGAGAGTGAGTCACTGCAAAATACAGCAAGGACTAAAACCTACTGACTTAAACATGGGATGTTTAGGTTTCACATCTGTATTAGTCAGTTTTCCTTACTATAACAAAATACCGAAGTGAGGTTAGCTTTATTTTTTGAACAGAGGGTTTTATTTTTTGTTTTGTTTTGTTTTGTTTGTTTGATTTTTGTTTGTTTTGGGTTTTTTTTTTCCTCAGCTCTCGGTCTTGCAGTCATGGGCAAATTGCCAGTGCTGACAACGGCATGGCAGATGGTATGAGAGGAATCAATCACATCACCAGACATGAAGGCAGGGAATCCTCTAGACTCATCAGGACTGTCTGCCCCCTCTTCTGTGGCTTGGCAAGGCCACCTCACCAGGGGAAAGTGATCAATGAGCCAGCAACAGAGTCCATGTCAGAGATAGCTCCTGCTTCCCATGTTAGGAGACCCCCATGGAGACTGAGCTGCCTATTGACTAGATCTGAGCAGGGGGTCTAGGTCCTCTCCATGCATGGTCCTCGATTGGTGCATCAGTCTCTGCAGCCCCCTGTTTGGTGGCTCTGTTGGCCTTCTTGTGAAGCTCCTGTCCCCTCTGAGTCTTATCCCCCAAATCCTCCATAAGACTCCCTACACTCTGCCCAAAGTCTGGCTGTAAGTCTCAGCTTCTGCATTGATCCCCTGCTGGGTGGAGTCTTTCAGAGGACATCTATGGTAGGCTTCCTGGAAATCATGAAATTTACAGACAAATTAATGGAACTAGAAAAGATCATCCTGAGTGAGGTAACCCAGAACCAGAAAGACATGCATGCTATATACCCACTTATAAGAGGGTATTAGCCAAATAACACAGGATAACCACACTACATTCCACAGACCTAAAGAAGGTAAATAACAGAGAGGACCCTAGAGAGGATGCTTAATAATTGGTCAGAAGGTAAAATAGCATAGACACCAGAAGTAGTTGAAGAGACGCGAAGGGGTCTGAACTCAGTAGCTGCTTCCAATAGCAATGACGCCTTGTTTTTCTCCCACAATTCATTTGTACATATGACAAGCAGCTCGATACAAGTGCTTCTGGAAAGAAACCTGACTCCCAAATGGGAGGGTGGCCAGGATCTTCTAAAACAACCAGTGTCCTCATACCTAACTCTGAAACAACTAAAATCCAAAGTGGAGCACAGCAACTGTAAGCTAAATACAATCTGCTACATCCAGAATCTTGCTAATAAGTAGCTCTAAGTACTTTTATGTCAAAAAATAAGTGTGTGAAATGAAAGATCTGTTAATTATTCAATTTTGTCATTTCACAACATCTGAACATATTATAACATATTATATGTGATGCATACATATAATTTAGAGAATTGCATCATCATAAAGCTGAAAACGTGTTTGTCTGTGGGTTTAGCAGCAAATAATTCTTGGAACTGAAAAAAAATCTATTACTTTAAAAGGAATTAAGATATCTAACCATAAAAGTAAATTCTTTTCAAGCTAGAGCTGTCGCTCATACTTAGATGCACTTAATCTAGCACATACAAAGCATTAGATTCCAGCCCTAGCATTGCAGAAAATTAGGCATTTCTGGATCTTCTATCTAGTCAATGCCAATGATGCTTCTCAGATATCAGGCTAATATTTTTGGCTAACATAAAATTAGAAAAATGAGTCCATTAAGGAAGGTCACACCTGCTTCCTATTTACCGTATCATATCTAGAAAATAACGAAGCCTAAATTAAAACTAAAGTCCTTCTGTCCCTGTAAAAGCCAAGTCTCATACCCATTTCTATCATGCTGTCTGCATTCATATCTTCTTTCTTTTTAAATTTAAATAATTTATTCAGTTTACATCCATATTGTTATCCCCTCACTCATATCTTTCCATTCCTCCCTCACTCTTCTTTCACCCTATTCCCCTCCCCTACATCTGTGACGGAAGGGGACCTCCTCCCTCACCATATGATCACAGCCTATCACGTCTCATCCAGAGAGCCTGCTTCCACTTCCTCTGAGTGCAACTAGGCCTCCCCACCATGGGGAAGTGGTCAAATAGGGGGCACCAGAGTTCTTAAGCCACTATAAAAACTGTTCGTTTGAGGATGTTGGGCCCTGGTTATATCACCAGAATACATGAAAGGTCACAGCATTAATTACAAGACTCAAAGAGCTAATCCTGGATCCTTGAGCCGTCCACCCAGACATCTCTAAAGGTGTCCTTCCCTGAGCAAAACTAACGTGTCAGCCACCACTCGGGCCCCTGACTTTGGGCTAACTGGCTTATGGTCATAAATGGACCCTTATCTTAGATTAAGTATAGGAAAGCTCTACAAAAAGAAAATTGCTAATATCATACAAAATATGCTGAAACCAGTAGGGTTTTTTTAATCCCACAAAGAACTAATTCATAAAGAAATTGATTGATTGTTAGGTAATAAAAAAAAAAACTAGAAGTTATAATTAGTACTGCATTGCAACCTTGCTTATTTAAGATTTGATCTAAAGTCATAAACTGACCTGTGGCCTCTGCATGATACGCACTGGGTCTTGGTACCTGACATAGTACTTCTCCTTCCCCAACATTAGGATTTATAATAACAAAACACTAGGCTAGCTAAAACAGGCTTAAATGTTACCCTGTAAGGACGTCAGAATTGAAACTCACATCTGTTAGATCATAGACCATTGATGATCAATGCATTCAGTTATTGATGGCCTTAATTAGAAAGTAAACAAGGTATAGGAACTTAGACTCTGGGATTTCTCTCATTCCTTCTCTTTCCTCTATTTTTCTTTTCTTTTCTTTTTATAAGGAATAAAGGGTTGAGAAGAAAAAGAGAGGAATATAAGAATATCATATAGAAATAATACAGGAATAATAGGAGAGAAAGGTAGATGATTGAATCTGCTCTTCAACTGCAGAACTACTGTTCTCAAATATTTTTGATACCTGAGTATATATTATTATATATTGATATTAAAAGTATGGTTATTTTGATACATTGCTCTATGATTTTATATATTGATATGGAAATAAGGTTTTATATATTTGTATGGATTATTATATGTTGATACAAATTTGAAGTTATTTTGACAAACATATGTAGAGATGTTTCTACTTTGTATAAGGTTTTGGACCTTTGCAACTTATTTCAAATTGCAAAATTTATTTTCAGTCTTTTTAAAGGCTGCCATTATAAACTATTTAGGATAGTTACGTAATGCAAGTTAATAGTCAATCAAACTTATTGTCATATCAAAAACTCATCTAGGGTATCATAGAAATATACATCCTAGATAAACAGATAGTGACTTAAAACAGGCAGTGTCTGCCTGTTCAAATTCACTGTAGATTAATAAATAGATATGATTATGCACTACGTAAATGTAGATAGGTAACCTCCAAAAGCCTCAGAGGCCTGTAGAATATGGCCTTTAAAGATGTTTTGATTTATCCTAAGGATTCTTTGACAATGAGACATGCTAGCTCCTGGCAGCACCCATAACCTCTCTCACAGAAGATGATGAGCACTGAAGAATGTCCATTAGGAGATGGCTCAAATGTGGCAAAGAAAATGGCTTTTCCCTCTGCAGACAAAATGCTCTCCAACATGAACAAAACTAGGATGCAGGCGAAGTTGACTGCCAAGCTCTACCAAGACATGATAAGCAAGTCCTTAATAGCTCCTGCTTCACAGATATGTCTGCCAAATATTCTAGTCCAGAAGGCTGAAGACTGATGCTCTAACATTACAGAGAAATTTCAGGTGATTGTCCAGGCAGCCAGCTGTCTATTGATTCTATTTTGGAAACTGCTTGCCTGTACTTCCTACTTACTTAGGTAATATTTATTTCCTTCTCAAGTCTCTGATGGGGCTGAAGACTAGATAGTTATAGTCTTACAATTAAGATTAGTTGTTCAGGTCTAAAAAGATGTTTTTAGATAGGTAATGCAAATAAGGATAGAAAATGATTTAGGTATAGAACTCCGAACTCATCAAGATAGGATAGATAATAGAATAATTTTCCTAAGTTGCCAAATTCATTGGACTGTACATTATAGATGTATTTTACCTAATATTTTATAACTGTTTCATAACTATTATTTTTGGATATTAATTTGTTATTGAAAGAAAACAGTCTCTGAGGTTTGCAGCTCAGAACTCTTGTTGGACTTAAAAGGAGAAATGTTGGCATAACGTTTTGTGGACTATGTAAAGTTTACTCTTGTTCATTCAAATACTGATTTCTCTGCCCTACTATCTGGTTTCAATCAGACATGGCATTGTGATGTTTATTCTAAGTATCTCCTGTCTCAAGTTTGTGCAAACATACCCACCATTTGTTCTCTGTTCTACCAATAAAACACCATCCAGTCAATGCTGAGCAATAGGGTAGAATATATTGGACTAGCCAGAGGTGGAGAAAGAGGAGAGGTGGAAAGCCAGAGGACCAGAAGGCATCAGGAGAAATAGATCAGAACTAAGAGATGATTTAAAATGCAACTATGATGGGAAACTTGCCTGGGAGAAAACTATACTAGCTTGGAAGTTTATGATGGAGTAATTATTGCTCAGTGTTATGCTCAAGGCTAATTAAATAAATCATAGTCTCCATGTGTCATTACTTGGGTAAATAACTGGCTAAAGATAAACTGTCATGGTAGTACTAAAGTTATGCTTTATATCACATTAATAATCATTCTACATTACTTGGAAACCTTATTCACATGAAGCTGGAATAACTCTATTGCTTTTGGTCTGGAACAAATTCTGATAACAGAAACTAAGGGAATGAAAGTAACTTGTCTGATCTATTCTGGCAAGGGAAAACTCCCTGAAATCCTTTGAGGTTTTTCTCTGCATGTGTCTGCATGCCTACACACATGTATGTGCCATGGGTATATGCCCATGTATGCACATGATTGGGAAGACTAAAGGTTAACCTCAGGTGTCAGTCTATAGTTGCCACCCATCTTGTTTCTTGGGATAGGATCGTTCATTAGCCTGGAGCTTTCCACTTAGGATGGCTGACCAGTAAACTTCAGGCATCCCCCTGTCTTCATGTCCCCAGAAATGGGATTTCAAGCATGCACCAGCAAATCTCAGCTTTTTGTGTGGACCCTGGGGACTAAACTCAGGTCCTCCTTGCATTCACAAACACTACCAACTGAGCTATCTTCCCAGCTCAGGGTTGTTTTATTGCTTGCTTTCTTTTCTTCCTTCCTTCCTTCCTTGCTTGCTTGCTTTCTTTTTAATTAATTGATTTATTTACTTTACATCCTGGTCATAGCCCCAACCCTCCACACCTCCCAGTCCTATCCTTTAGTCTGCTCCCCCTCCCCCTATTCAACAGAAAAGGGGAGCCACACTTCCAACACACCCCAGCTTATCAAGTTGCGTCAAGACTGAGTGCATTCTCTTCCCCTGAGGCCTGACATGGCAATTCCACCAGGGGAAAGTCATTTTAAAAAAGATATCGCAACAGAGATCATGCCTGCTTCCCCTTCCTCTGTGTGCCAGCAGGCCTCCCCACCAAAGGGAAGTGATCAAACTGGGGGCACCAGAGTTCATGTTAGAGGCAGTCCTAGCTTCCTTCCCTCCCCCAGCCCCGCCCCCCACACATACACACACTCCTGGAGAATGAGGTGTCCATTGGCCATATCTGAACACTGGGTCAAGGTTCACTGCATGCATTGTACTTGGTTAGTGTAACAGTCTGTGCAGGTCCTCCTGGGTCTAGACCCACTAACCTTATTAATGGTCTCCTTGTGGGGCTTCTGAACCCCCTAAGTCCTTCCATCCATCCCCCTATTCTTCCATATCACTACCAGTGCTCCACCCTGAGTCAAGCAGGGAGTTCCAGCATCTGTCCTGATCCCCTCTGGGTGGAGTCTCTCAGAGAACATCTATGTTGGGTTAATATCCACTTATAAGTGAGTATGTACTATGTGTGTCTTTCTGGGTCTAGGTTACCTCACTCAGGACGATCATTTCTAGTTCCATCCATTTGCCTGAAATTTGCAAGATTTCCTTGTTTTTAATAGCTGAGTAGTACTCCATTATGTAAATGTACCACAGTTTCTTTATTTTTCAATTGAGGGACATCTAGGTTTTTTCCAGATTCTGGCTATTATGAATAAGGCTGCTATGAACATAGTTGAGCAAATGTCCTTGTTGTGTAGTGACGCATCTTTCAGGTATATGACCAGGGATGGTATAGCTGGGTCTTTATGTAGCACTATTCCCAATATTCTGAGAAAGTGCCAGATTGATGTCCAAATTGGTTGTACAAGTTTGTACTCCCACCAGCAATGAAAAAGTGTTCCCCTTTCTCCACATCCTCGCCAGCATGTGCTGTCACTTGAGTTTTTAATCTTGCATTTCCCTGATGACTAAGGACTTTAAGTGTTTCTCAGCTGTTTGATATTCTTTTGTGGAGAATTCTCTGATTAGATCTGTATCCCATTTTTTAATTGGGTTATTTGATTTGTTGGTGTTTAATATCTTGAGTTCTTAAATATTTTGGATATTAGCCTTTTGTCAGATGTAGAGTTTAGCTTAATACTTCTGGAGTACCTCAATGATATCCTTAATTTTTATACATTAATTTTCTATTTCTAATCATATTTCTTTTTATAATATATATTTTGTTAATTTATTCATATCACATCTCAATTGTTATCCCATCCCTTGTATCCTCCCATTCCTCCCTCCTGCTTTCCCCCTACTCCCCTCCCCTATGACTGTGACTGAGGGGGACCTCTTCCCCCTGTATATGCTCATAGGGTATCAAGTCTCTTCTTGGTCTAATTATATTTCTATTTGTTCATCTTAACACATAGCAAGTGCTTCCCCTAAGTTGCATTTTTTTTTCATTTTATCTTGTGTATAGGAAGAGTAGTTTTTCTTCATACTATACCAATAGTATAATAATACTATTGAATATTCAGATAACCACTTGGATTTTTAATACATCCTCCTGTCCTCCTCATCCTCCTCTTCCTCTTCCTCCTCTTCCTCTTCTTCATCTTTCTTTTTCTTCTTCTTCCATTCCTTCTTCTATCCCCATATGTATGAGTTATACACATAGCCTGCTGCAGATAATCACATCTGAATACAGGAGCACGTACACATGCTTGTGGAGGCCAAATGCTGACATGAGGTGTCTTTCTGAGTCACTTTCCATCTTATATGTTGAGTCATGACCTCTCACTTCAGCCCAAAACTTGCCAGTCCAGCCACTCTAGCTAGCCAGCTGGCTCCAAGAATACCCTGTTTCTGTGCTGTGAGTACTGGAGCTACAGGGGGACCACGTGCTCTCCCTATCATTTATGTGCCTTCTGCAGGACAGATTCAGGTCCTCAGATCAGGTGGAAAGAACTTTACCCATAAAGCCATGTCCCCAGCCCTTGCCCTTTCTGTCATCTCATACTCACTTATTTCTCTAAGTTGATTTCACAAACTGCATGCCATTAAAGTATGGTATCACAGTGAATACTTTCTCTTCTTCTAAAAAGTCAAAAGATGTTTTCCAGATGTGTTAAATACCTTTCTTTATAGCTACAAAGTAAATACATTTTATTACATTAAGAAACTTAATACAAAAAAAAAAAGAAACTTAATACAGTGCAAATGTGCTAACATAAAGTAGGCTTATTAGAAGGGGACATTGGCTTTCATCAAATTCTTTTTTTTTTCACTCCAGAAAATAAATGATGTGCTCTTTTTTTATCTGTAATTTCATGAATTGTACTACATACTCATTAAATAATAAGCAATTCTGGACTTTATAGATCCTATAACTCATAAATAATATTTTCTAGGATTGGGCTTTGATTCCTGGTTCTTATCTTACTCTTGGGATGTTTCGTTAGAATACTGGCTTAAGAGAAAGTTCTCTGGAGCTAGAACATATTAAAACATTGTGCATCCTTTTACGCTAAGTTAGATAATGAACTGTATTCCAGAACAAGAAGTACCAAAGGATTATCCACAGTACATTTCCCCAGATGTGACTGCTAAGAATAATCTAAGACACAGGAGATACTGGATCAAACAATTGGTTAGGGGAGAAAATTACCAAATAAAATGGAAAGATCCAAAAGCAACAAGGAGTGGACCATTTTTTCTCCAGACATTAATTAACTTGTAGTCGAAGTCAAGAAACAAAAACAGTCTATCGAGACTTTTTTAAAATGTTTTTTGTTTGTTTTATTTTTGAGATAGGGTTTTTCTGTGTAGCCTTGGCTGTCCTGGAATCATTCTGTAGACCAGGCTGGCCTCAAACTCACAGAGATCCACCTGCCTCTGCCTCTCCAGTGCTGGGATTAAAGGCGTGCGCCACCAGCTTTGCCTCACAAGATGAATTTGGCAGTATTCTACATGTTTCTATTTTATGGAGCAATTTGAGGAGTATTGGTATTAGCTCTTCTTAAAATGTCTGGTAATATCCTGCACTGGACTTTTTTGAGTTGGGAGAATTTTAACAACTGCTTCTATTTCCTTAGGAGCTATAGGGCTACTTAAAAAGGTTAACCTGACTTTGACTTAACTTTGGTAAGTGGTATCTATCAAGAAAAATTGTCCATTTTGTTCAGATTTTCTGATTTTGTGGACTTTAGGTTTTGAAGTAAAACTAAATGATCCTTTGGATTTCCTCGGTGTCTGTTGTTATGTCCCCCTTTTCATTTCTGATTTTGTTAATTTGGATATTCTCTCAGTGAGTCTTTTAGTTAGTTTGGCTAGGAGTTTGTACAACTTATTGATTGTCTCAAAGAACCAGCTATTAGTTTCATTGTTTGTAGTGTTCCCTTTGTTTCTAATTTATTTTAGCCATGTGTTGGGTTATTTCTCTCTGTCTATTCATCTTGGGTGTGTTTGCTTCTTTATATTCTAGAACTTTCAGGTGTGCTGCTACCTTGCTAGTATGGGATCTCTCCAATTTCTTCAAGAAGGCACGTACTGCTCTGAGCTTTCCCCTTAGCACTGCTTTCATTGTGTCCATAAGTTTGGGTATGTTGCACCTTCATTTTCATTGAATTCTAGAAAGCCTTTAATTGCTTTATTTCTCCCTTGACACAGTGGTTATTCAGTAGGGAGTTGTTCAGTTTCCATGAGTTTTTAGAATTTCTGCTGTTTCTATTGTTGTTGAAGTCCAGCTTTAACCCATTGTGGTATCATAAGATACAGGGGGTTATTTTAATTTTCTTGTATCTCTTGAGGCTTGCTTTGTGACCAAGTATGTGGTCAGTTTTGGAAAAGGTACCATGAGGTGCTGAGAATAAGATACATTCTTCTGTGTCTGGGTGAAATTTTCTATAGATATCTGTTAGGTCCATTTGATGCAAAATGTCTGTTAGTTTCATTAATTCTCTATTTAGTTTCTGTCTCAATGACCTGTCCACTGGTAAGAGTAAGGTGTTGAAGTCTCCCGTTATTAGTGTATGGGGTTCAATGCATGATTTATCTTTAAGTCTTTTAAGCTTTGGCAATGTTCCTTTTACAAGCGTAGGTGACCTTGCATTTGGGATATAGATATTCAGAATTAATTTGTCATCTTTGTAGGTATTTCCTTTGAGGAGTATGAAGTGTCTTTACCCATCTCTTTATTAATTTTGGTTGAAAGTCTGTTTTATTAGATATCAGAGTGGCTACCTTCAGCTTGTTTCTTGGGTCTGTTTGCTTGGAAACTTTTCCCGGCCCTTTACTCTCAGGTAATGCCTTTCTTTCATGCTGAGGTGTGTTTCTTGTATGTAGCAGTATGATGAATTGTGTTTTGCATCCATTCTGTTAGCATGAGACTTTTAATTGGGGAATTGAGTTCAATGATTTTAAGAGAATTAAAGGCCAGTGATTGTTATTTTCTGTTACTTTGATATTGGGGTGTGTGTGTGTGTGTGTGTGTGTGTGTGTGTGTGTGTGTGTGTGTGTGTGTGTCCCTTCTTTTAGTTTTACTAGTGTGTAATTAAGTTAAGCTTGTGTTGATTGTGTTAGAGTTTTCCTTCTAGTATCTTTTGTAGGGCTGGATTTGCAGATAGATATTGTCTAAATTTGGCTTTGTTATAGAAAATCTAGTTTTCTCCCTCTGTGGCAATTGAAAGTTTTGCTGAGTATAGTAGTCTGGGCTGGAATCTGTGATCTCTTACAGATTATAAGACATCTGTCCAGGCCCTTCGGGCTTCTAGAGTGTCTGTTGAGAACTTGAGTGTAATTCTGATAGGTCTGTTTTTTGTGTGTTACTTTGTCCTTTTTCCTTGTACTTTTAATGTTCTTTTCTTGTTCTGTACATTTAGTGTTTTATTATGTGGTGTGAGGATTTTCTTTTCTAGTCCAATCTCTTTGGTGTTCTGTGTGCTTCTTGTAGAAAGGCATATCTTTCTTTAGATTAGGAAAATTTTCTATGATGTTAGTGGAAATATTTTCTGGACCTTTGAGCTGGGAATCTTCTTTTTCTTCTATTCTTTTATTCTTAGGTTATATCTTTTCATAGTGTCCCATATTCCTGAATTTTTTGTTAGAAATTGTATTGTCTACACCCATGATTCTCTTTTACTTTCTGTATTCTGTTGGTGATGCTTGCATCTGTAGTTGCCTACTCTCTTACTTAGATTTTCCATCTCCAGGATTCTCTCAGTTTGCATTTTCTTTATTTCCATTTGCAGTTCTTGAACAGTTTTATTCATTTCCTTTACCTATGCGGTTGCATTTCCCTATATTTCTTTAAGAGATTTATTCATTTCCTCTTTAAAGGCCTCTATTGTTGTCATAGTGATGGACTTAAATTCATTTTGTTGTGCTTCATCTATGTTAGGCTAGCCAGGGCTTGTAGTAAGATGGCTTGGCCCTAGTGACACCATGTTGCTTTGGCTTTTGTTGATTGTATTCTTATGCTGGTCTTTAGGCATCTGGGTTTTATGGTTATTATAGGTTTGGATGCTGATCTCTGACTTTATCATAGTCGGATAGATGGGGATTTGGGGGGAGGAGATATTTTCCCCTTGGTTTCTGTTTCCTCTGTCTTCTGGCCTGAGTGGCCTAGGGTTATGGTGACTAGCAAGTCTTCAGGTCTAGTAGGGTGCCTCCCCTGGGGTTTTTGTGGCCATGTGGCGTCTAGGATTTTGGGTGCTAACCCTTCCTTTGGGTCCCTAGTACCAGTTTGGCCTGAGGTCCCTGGTAACAGTGGGCCTGCAGGAAAGCAGGCATCATTCTGGGTTGGAAAATGGAGTACATGGCTTGGAGTGCAGTTTAAGGCTGTTGGGTGTGTTTGAAGGGCAAAGGCTTGAAGGAAGGTCTTACCTGCTTGTGAGCTTGGAAATGGAGCACAGGGTTTGAGGTGCAGTTTACCATTGTTGAGTATGCCTTAAGGAGAGTTGGCTGGCATGGGCTTTTGGAAATGGAGGAGCTTACTTGGGGACCCTGGTGTTGGCAGGTTACAAGGACAGCAAGCAGAATAGTCATGCAGGAAGTGCAGTTCAGTAAAATCCATTTTTATAACCTCATAAACTTGATAGTTTATCTTTGTGTTGTAAGAAAGACTCCCAAAGAAACTGCTTCCTCATATAAATATATAATACATATATACATAGATACATACACACACATACACACACACACACACACACACACACACACACACACACACACACACACACATACACATTTGCTATATGTCTGTCCCAGGAATGTTGTTCTGCCTGCTAGAAGCTCAGGGTCAAGGCGAGCATGAGCCTGAACCTGAGGTAGCCCTGCCTCAAAATTGGGTAATCTCTGAATGCTTGTAGTCCAAGAAGGACTTTTCATATTCACAGTAATAAAAAGCAATGCACATCTCTCAATAGTATATCTGTAACCCCAAAGTATGGATGTGAGGAAAGGGAAAGCCAGGCTGGTCCAGGGAGCTTCCTAGTCAGCCAGTCTAGCCAATTGGTGAGCTCCAGGTTTTGTGAGAAACCCTATTTCAAAAAAAAGAAGGTGGGGTCTGATAGAAGCAGAAATCTCTTGTCTACCTCTGGTTTTTATATGTGTACACAACTGCATATAGACATGAACATTATACATGAATATACCACATGTATGCACATGCATACATATGCATATATGAAGGCATGCACACACACACACCAATGTATTTTCAGTAGAAGTCATATGTCTCAGAGTTTTATTGCTATTAAGAGACATCTTTCTCTCAAGGCAAGCAACTCTTATAAAAGAAAACATTTAATGGTGCTGGCTTACTGTTTCAGAGGTTTAGTCCATTATCATGATGGCAAGGAGCATGGCTGCATACAGACAGACACATTGCTGGAGAGGGAGCTGAGACTTCTACATTTTGATCTGAAGGCAGCCAGAAGGGGACTGTCTTTCACAGGGAACCAGGAAGAAGCTCTGATTCCACACAAGGCAGAGCTTGAGCACAGGAAACCTCAAAGCCCACCCCACAGTTATGCCCTTCCTCCAAGGCCACACCTACTCCAACAGAGTCACACCTCCAAACAGTGCCACTCCCTATGGCCAAACATTCAAACACATAACTCTATGGGGGCCAAACCTATCCAAACCCCCGCACTGCATTTTTATTTTTGATCTTTTCTTAGACTAGCTGTATCAGTCCCCAGCAGGCCATACAATCACAAGAGACTATCTCACTTTGGACAATGAGTTGAATTGTTAACTAGGATCTAGGTAGGTGGGGGTTTTAGATGCTTTGTGTTCTCCAGATAGGTTTATCAGGATTTCAGGAGCATCTGCTTTTGCTGCAGCATTAGCCTTTATGGAATGCCTCCTGCCAAAGCTGATTTAAGATGCTAATCAAGAACTGGTAACAAATTCCTGTAATACCACCACTAAGGAGGTTGAAGCAGGAATATCAAGTGTTCAAGGCCACTATCTATAAGGCAAATTTTAGGCTAACCTGGGTTACAAAGTAAAATAATCTGTCTGGAAATAAAAATAGTAAATCTTAAATCCAGACTCACCATTTTTTCCATAGCTACAGACATGAATATTTTCAGCCCCACACCTTTATCGATCACTATAAATATTTATTCCCCCCTTTTCTGTTGCCTTATTTTTATCTGTATGCAAATTTTATATGATCAAATTTTTAATTAAAAATCTTGTTCCAGAAGTATTGTGCTTAGATCAATATGCTTTTCAATCTAGAAGCTTCTCAATATATAATGTCTTTTCAATAAATATTATATATACAGTTCTTATTTTGCAAATAAAGAAAAACAATGTTCATTTCAAGGTTTACATTTATTTTTGGCAGGCCTTGCTATGTAGATGAGTTTAGCCTAGACCTCAGTTCCCTACTGCTAGAATTTACAAGTGTGTTCCATAATGCCAGGCTAGACCATACTTTGAAGAATTAATTTTGTGCTTCTTATAATTTTGGAGGTGGGTACAGTGGATAATCAATCCTATTTAATGTCTTAACTAAGAGAAGACAGAGGTTTAGAGAAGCTACCTGACTTGCTAAAAAAAAAAAAAATGAGGGCTGGAGAGATGGTTCAGTGGTTAAGAGGACTGCCTGTTCTTTCAGAGGTCCTGAGTTCAATTCCCAGCAACCACATGGTGGCTCACATCCATCTATAATGTGATCTGATGCCCTCTTCTACAGATAAAGCACTCATATACAATAAATAAATTTTTAAAAAAGGAAAATGAAAGAACTGTAAGATTAAAAAATCATTTTTTTCTGAGCCCTCAATGTTTTCTTACATTTTGTATATGACATTACTAATACCCATCCATCATCCAGCAAAAAGCTAACCAGTTGTGGCATTAACCTGTTCACCTTCATTGGTGTAGAGTTAAAGTGAGACTTTTGGATTAAGACATTTGCTCCCTGAACACTTAACCATGTGGTGGGAAAAACACATGGAGATTTCTTTTCTGGGAGATTTTGGTTGTCTGAGACGCAAACAAAATGAGCTGCCAGTCTATATACAACATTATGTGAAGCATACCAAGGCAAGTTTCTGATTGGCCACAGCCTACTGGGTCTCAGTGAGCCTCATTAATTTGATGCACTTTGCTTCTGTGACAATAGGATGCTGGCCCAGTCAATTACCTCCACCTGCATTTTTCAGCTTGTCATCGCTCTACACTCTTGATTTTTTAGGGATATTGAAATAATTGGGAAAGAAAAACATCACTGTATAGAGACAACTGCAGATTTCTTCTTTCATCCAGCAGAATATGGACCTTCCTTCAGATATGTGCAGGTAAATGTATTCATTTAAAATATAAGGCTCATTTTTTTCATCCTATATGGGAACATCCAAATATTAAGACCAGGAAAGGGAGTGCTCTGAAGCAGTTGTAATTCTTTCTCTTTTTCGTCATGAGTTTTTATTCTGTTTCTGTTTTTATGTATAAATTTGATCAGTGCTTCCTTCCACACTGACAGAATACTTGCTAGTTCCTAAAAAAAATTTAAGGACCCCTTACCCAGGCAAAAATCGCTGCGTCTATTTTTGTAAAACACAGCTTTCACTGTGAAAAGATCAAGAATCCACTGTTAACTTAAATTTTCTGTTCACACACAATCTTTTGAAATCTCAGTTTCCTTTTCTTTCAAAATCACGATTTACCTCTTCCTGGTAATAGGAAAGTTTACTTCCTCCATGTTTTCATTCTGATTATTCTGATCTGTAAATTGTTGTAACACCATTTTTTCAAACTCAAACTAAGCAAACACTCTCTTTTTCATTGTTTAGCATCTTGATGAGTTAGTCCACACACAGACTTCCCCTCTTCATCTTTTCTCACAGCCCTCAACCTCACTGCTCACAGATTTCTGCCTCTATCACTGGCAAAAGGGGTTGATTTTCTACAGTCCTTTACCAGCATCTGGTACTGATAGTCCTGTATAAGATGGCATTGCTTAAGAAAACTCATTTCTAATTGCCTACTGCTGGTATTAGAAATATTATTGTCTCCTTTAAAATGGATTTATTAACACATTATAATCTATTTGATTAAAGCACAAAACTCATTGGCCCTTACATTTCATAAAATGTGTTTCTAGTTAGTTTTCTGTGATGAAACACTCTGACCAAAAACAACTCGGGGAGCAAAGGGTTTATTTGGCTTACACTTATAGGTTGGGGTCCATCATTTAGGGAAGTTGGGTATGCCTGTATATGAAAGGTGAACAAGTAAGAGTGAGCCAGGAAGCAGCATCCCACACTTCCTGTTCAGGTCACGAGGAAGAGTGCCCGTTGCCTTGTTAATAGTGTTATGGTGTCTAGAGAGAGGTTTGGGCTGTATTGCCCGGAAGTTGATGGATATTGAACATCTTTTTACAGGGTTGTTGGTGATTCTTATCTATATACTTTTCTAATATAATCTTAAAATTAATTTTAAGCCAATATAAAAAATACTTGGCTTTTTTATGGCAGTTTCATACATATTTGCCATTATACTTTGCTTAAAAGTGTGAAGTCTCCAGGCCTCACTAGCTGGATACTTTTTTTCCTCAGCCCATTTTCTGTCTTTGTCACATCTATTCCATTATCTTGTCTTCCCAATTAAGATATCTTTCTCCCTTACCATGATGCCCTTTGTGGTACACACACACACACACACACACACACACACACACACACACATACACACACACACACACACATAATAATACATATATATATATACTTGCATATGAAATAAAAATATTTGTCTGGAGTCTGTTTTTTTTTTTTTGTTTTTTTTTCTAAACACGATTTTGTCTCATCTATTTTTCCACAAATGAAATTATTTCATTTTTCATTGTGTAAATATGCCACAGTTTCCTTACCTTTAATTCTCTGGTGGTTACCTTTCTTAACTATTGTCAATAGTGTAGCAGTAAACAAAATATGCAAATATCTCTCATATTTTGACTCAAAGCCCTTCAAGTGTACAACTCCAAAGTGATATAGATAAGTTGTTTGCTAGTTCTGTTTTCCACCCCGATCTTCACAGTGGCTGCACCAGCTCTCATTCCTACAAGCAGTGGATAAAATCTCCCTTTTCCTTACACTTAGCATTTGTTTTCTTGAGAGCCATTCTGACTTCTTGAAGAAGTTTTACTTTATATTTCCATGATGGCTATGGATGTTGAATACTTTTCAAGTAGTTATTAGTCATATGGTTTTTTTTAGAGAATTGTATATTCAGTTAAACCATTTATTGATTGGATAACTTGTTATATAGTCCAGGGTCTCAGTTTATGAGTTGTGTCGTCAACAGTGTGTAGATTTACTGAAGGTAACCCCCACAAGTGTGCCCAGAAGCCCATCTCTCAGCTGCTAGATTCTGTCAAACTGACAATACTGGCCATCACAGACACTGCTCATTTTTTATGTGGGTTGTTCAAAATTATTGATTTATAATGGTTATTTATATATCCTCAACATACTTCCAGATCATTTATGTTACTTGTAGGGGTTTTTTGTTGTTGTTGTTGTTTGTTTTTGTTTTGTTTTTTTGTTTTTCGAGACAGAGTTTCTCTGTGTAGCCTTGGCTGTCCTGGACTCACTTTGTAGACCAGGCTGGCCTCAAACTCACAGCGATCCGCCTGCCTCTGCCTCCAGAGTGCTCGGATTAAAGGCGTGGGCCACCACCGCCTGGCCTACTTGTAGGTTTTTAATGTAATTTTTGTTGTCTTTTCATCTTCTGATGGTATCTTTGATAATAAAATATTTCAACTTCTAAAAAAACTTTCCTTCCTTCCTCTATCTTTCCTTCCCTTCCTTCCCTCTTTCCTTCCTTTTTCTTTCCTCCATAGTGTATTATTATGTGGCCTAGGGTGTCATGGAGTTTGCTATGCCCCTGCCTCTGCTTTCCAAGTGCTACTGTTACAAGTATAAGCCACCATAACTGATATACCCACGACTTTTTAGTTGCTATAACAAAATGCCTGACAAACCCACTTGATGGAAGGGCAAAGACACAGTGGTAAGATTTTTAAGGAGACTGGTCACATTGCAGTCTCAGTCGGGGAGCAGAGAGAGAGGGAGGAATGCCCAATTTTTACTTGATTTCTGTTTTCACACAGCCCAAAGAGTGTGCCACCTACATGCAGAATTGGTCTTCTCTCCCCAGCTAAACCTTCCTAGAAATACTGTCATAAATATGCCCAGAGGTTTGTTTCCATGGTGATTCTATAGTCTCTCAAGTTGACAATTGAGATAAGTCATCGCCCAGTATATAGTACTGGGGCATTTATTTTATCTTTGACTATTGTGGTTTCCATATATACCTGTTGCAGAATATCTGATACCTGAGATTGTGAACTGTAAAATCCTGTCTTTTATTTGGCATGGTTGAGCCCTAACATACACCATTAATCCAAGAACTTTCTGTTTGTTGTAAACAGGTGATTACGGTGTAGTTCAGCCATCCCTACAGCACACCTTTAGTCCAAGAGCGTTCTGTACACAGGATTTAATAACGTTAACCCCAGGTCAAGAGGGGGAGCAAGAAACCAGCTGACAGGGATCAGAGAGTAGGAGGGACTTTGAGTTGAAGGTCATTTAAGACAGTGTGTGGAAGTAGAAGGGTTTTAGCGTTTTAGCTCTTCAGCTCTTCAGCTCCTTGGCCCTTGGCTTTTGGGATTTTGAACTAGCAACCCTTTAGCCTTGGGTTTTGTTTTGTTTTGTTTTGTTTTGTTTTGTTGCCTTTTCCTCCTGGGATGTTAGCTGAGCTAGTGAGCCTTTTGGGCTTTTTCCATGGGGACATGAGCTAGTAGGAAGGTCAGTTAGGTGTTTTCTTTGCCTCTCTGAGCTAGCAGGGTTTCACCCTCGCATCATTCCTGGTGCTGGAGAAAGAAAGAAAGAAAGAAAGAAAGAAAGAAAGAAAGAAAGAAAGAAAGAAAGAAAGAAAGATTTGGATTTTCTTTTAAAACCACATACACCAATATTGTGATGAGTGGCTGTACTTTATATTTTTACATTATTGTACGAATAATGTAATTGTATTTGTTTTTTCCTCAGTAAATTATATTTCTATTTTTATACCATTAAGAACTTTCCTCGTATAATTTTTAACATGGCAATATCACTATTTTGATCAGTACTTTACTTTTAAAATTGCATATATAATGTCATTATATCCTTTTTTAATGAGATTTTTACCACCACAAACTTTAGTAATATGTGTTTTTTTCTAAAAAGTACTTTAAATCACCCATTTTTCTTTTATCCTGGAGCCTTTGCAAAGACTTTGGCTCAGTTTTGAAGAAGTTGTCCTTCCCTGCTTGGCATCTTCATTAGCTTGAGTTACACTTTCATGGCACTGCCTTCAATTTCCTGGAGTCTTTCTTGCTACCCTAACTTACAATTGGTGATCCAATACCCCATGACAAGCTTCTACTCTCCTGCTCATCTCCCAATTTAAAGGTGTTCATTATACTCTTATTTATGTTCAGTTTTACTTTCCTGTCTGAGCTATCTACCAACATGGAAATTTGGAGTTACAGACCTATGGCTTGTTGTTTGACATATTTAAACCCAGGCCAGGGCCTGATACTAGTAAGAAAGTCTACAAAAACAAACAAGCAAGTGAAGGAATTTCTAAGCTGTTACTTCCTGCTCATCCCAATTATCAAAAGCAACTATTTGAAATACCTGCAGACTGGGTGTTTTAGAATTGTAGCTGTGAAGGATCCAGACCATCAACCATCCAGGCCTCTAGTCACTCCTTGGCCCGTGGAGATGCAGCTCACAATGCCAGCTATTGATTCCAACCATTAGACTGCCAGGCGAGCTAGCAATAATTGCTTTAGGAATTTGATCCATGAATATTTCCTGTTAATTTCCCAGAAGTAAAGCCAGCTGCTTCCCCCTTTTAACAAAAAAAAACTAAGAGAGCAGGTGGAAATTACCATATTTATAAATGATTGCTAGAAAAATATTTACTTGGATTGGGATAGTGAAGAATAAGAAGCCAAATACAAAGGTATTCAAATCAGAAGATTTTAATTTGCAATATGAATAAATAAAGACCAAGGTAGAAAAAAGTATAAATGAAACACGCTACCATTCTATTTTTTAATCTTAGTATCTTTTCAGGGCTTGGTAGATGCTACAATATGCAACTCCCTCATGATTCAGACAAAGAAGCAAAGGGTTGGCTTAGTAATTTCTTCATGCATATCAGATCTTTTAAATGATATCATTTAATTTTTTCCTTTTTCTTTTTTTAAGATGCCAATCTTTTCCTTTATGATTCACTTCACACCCTGGTCATTGCCCCATCCCTCCTCATGTCCCAGTCCCACCCTCCTTCCCTCTCCCCCATGCCCCCTACCCTACTCCTCAGAAGAAAGGAGCCCCCCTCCCACCCACCCCAGCTCATCAAGTTGTATCAGGACCAAGCATGTCCTCTTCCCCTGTGGTATGCCAAGGCAATCCCACCAAGGCAGTCCCACCAAGGCAGTCCCACCAAGGCAGTCCCACCAAGGCAGTCCCACCAAGGCAGTCCCACCAAGGCAGCCCCACCAAGGCAGCCCCACCAAGGCAGTCCCACCAAGGCAGTCCCACCAAGGCAATCCCACCAAGGCAATCGCACCAAGGCAGCCCCACCAAGGCAGCCACACCAAGGCAGCCCCACCAAGGCAATCCCACCAAGGCAATCCCACCAAGGCAGTCCCACCAAGGCAGTCCTACCAAGGCAGCCCCACCAAGGCAGCCCCACCAAGGCAGTCCCACCAAGGCAGTCCCACCAAGACAGTCCCACCAAGGCAGTCCCACCAAGGCAGTCCCACCAAGGCAGTCCCACCAAGGCAGCCCCACCAAGGCAGTCCCACCAAGGCAGTCCCACCAAGGCAATCCCACCAAGGCAGTCCCACCAAGGCAATCCCACCAAGGCAGCCCCACCAAGGCAATCCCACCAAGGCAATCCCACCAAGGCAGTCCCACCAAGGCAATCCCACCAAGGCAATCCCACCAAGGCAATCCCACCAAGGGGGTATAAGAGAAAACCTGGCAAGAGAGTCCATGTTAGAGAGATCCCCAACCTCCCTCACTAGAGAACTCACATGAAGCCCAAGCTGCCCATTGGCTATGTCTGTGTAGGGGGCCTAGGTCCAGTCCATGCAAGGTCTCTGGTTGGTGCCTCAGCCTCAGCAGGCCCCTCTGTGGCCAGGTTAGTTGGCCCTGCTGCTTTTCCTGTTAAGCTCCTGTCACTTTCCAGGTCCTTCCTCCCCACCCTCCACTTTTCCATAAGTTCGCTATGCATGGCCCAGTGTTTGGCTGGGAGTCTCAGTATCTGCTTTGAGGCACTGCTGGTGGAGCCTCTCAGAGATCAACTCTGCTAGGTTCCTATCTGCAAGCATAGCAGAGTATTATTAATAGTGTTAGGGGTTGGCTTTCTCCCAGGAGGTGGGCTTGGGTTGGGCCAGGCACTGGTTGGTCATTCCCTCAATCTCTGCTCTATCTTTATCCCTGAACATCTTGTAGGCAGGGGAATTTTGATTCCAAGTTTTTGTGGGTGGGTTGGTGTTCCCCTCCCTCCACTAAGAGACTTGTCTAGTTAGAGGGTGTCCTCTTCAGTCCCATGGCCCCTGCTACTAGGAGTCTCAGCTAGAGTCCCTCTCATATCCCCCTGGTAGCCTCCTTTACTTAGGCCTCCAGCTTTTCACAGAGATGCCCTTGCCCACAGTTTCTATTTTCTTTATAGCCCTTCTGTCCTCCCTCCCTGATTTTCCCCAGGTCTGATTTCCACCCTCATATTGCTCTGTGTTTCCTCTCCTACCTGTTCTCTATCTTTAATCACTGTCTCTGGCTATTCCATTTCCCCTTCTGAGTGAGATTTACGCATTTTCCCTTAGATCATACTTGTTATTTATCTTCTTTGGGTCTATGCATTATAGTATTTTTATCCTGTACCATATGGCTAAAATCCGCTTGTAAATGGGTACATACCAAGTGTGTCTTTCAGGATCTGGGTTACCTCACTCAGGATGATCTTTTCTATTTCCATCCATTTGCCTGCAAATTTTGGGAATTCCTTGTTTTTAATAGCTGAGTAGTATCCCATTGTGTAAGTGTACCACAGTTTCTTTACCCATTCTTCAGTTGAGGGACATCTACGTTGTTTCCAAATTCTAGCTTTTACAAATAAAGCTGCTATGAACATAGTTGAGCATATGTCCTGGTTGTATGATAGAGCATTTTGAGGGTAGATGCCCAGGAGTACTATAGCTGGGTCTTGAGGTAGAGCTATTCCCAATTTTCTGAGAAGGTGCCAGATTGATTTCCAAAGTGGTTGTAATAAGTTTGCCCTCCTATCATCCATTTTCCTTTTCAAGCATGAGTTGCAAATAGTTTTTTCTTTGACTTGCATTTATATTTACACAGTAAGTGCATTCTAAATCCCCACCCTTAAAATCCCACCCCCCAATATGTTATTAGTAATTTTCAGTCTTCTATGAGTATTTCAAATAGAATACACATATTTAAATATTCAAAGCTAACATCCACACATGAGAGAAAACATGAGACATTTGTTTTTCTGCATCCGGGTTACATCAAGCAGGATTATTGTTTCTAGTTCCATCCATTTATATGTCTGACAGGGTTGTTTTTTGGTTTTGTTTTGTTTTTTTACAGCATCTCACTATATAGTTCAGGATGGTCTCAAATTTTAATCCTCCTGCCTCAGTGTCACACATGTTAGAATTGCATTTGCTGTGGTTCTTATAACTTTTGGTCTATTATTTCCTCAGCTACTTTTATCTTTGGGGACTCCAACCTCTTTGTCATTCACTGTTTTTATCCTATACTTAGGAAGAACAATTTTAATGAATATAGAAATTCGAGGTTCATGAACACCTAGCCCCTCATACTAGTTGACATGCACTTTTGTCATTTTCTGCATTTCATTATTTCTGAAAAAATAGATGGATTTATTTCTATTTATGCAATATTTGATGTTTGCTTTTTCCTCTACAAGTGATTTAAAATATTTTGTTTCTAGTGCAAATTGAGGTATCTTCCTTATTATTCCCCAGGTTCATTCAGGTTTCTAAATATACAGGTTGTTGTTCATCAGGTTTAGAAAGATCCTATTATTTAATTTTTTGTCCTCGTGTTAAAAGCATATTAATTTCCATGCCAAAAATGAAGAGATCTTGCTCCTGATAGCTTCTTCTCTGTACTATGATCATTTCTAAAAACATGGACCCAGATTGCTATGACTGACGTTTGTATCCCAGCAGTCTACAACTCTGTGGCTGTATAGGAAACTCACATGACCACCATTGTCTCACAAAAACCATAGAATCTGCAAGAACACCCTGTTCTCACAGCAGCACACACCCACGTCATGTGGTTATGTTGATCTAAGCTTGTAGACAAGGTTTGACATAATATTGCTTTTGTTATCTATTGTTTTTCACTAGCAAGTGATTTTCTTAAAAATCATATGCATACCTTACACGTTGTCTCTCGTCCTGTAACGGGAAGACACAGAGGAGCATCAACTCAGGGAGTCTCTTGACTCCAAATGTTCTTTGTCTTCTCTGCGACAGGTCTGCCGCCTCCTGCGTGTGTTACGTGGTTGGGCTTTAGAGGCAGTGAAAATTCTCAAATTTGGGACCTTGGAACTTAAATGGGTCTGTGGCTCAAAGTTTTGTTTTGTTTTTGTTTTTGTTTAGTTTGGCTTGCCGAAATGATGTTGACAGTGACTCTCTGTGACCTCTCCACCAGGACAATATTAATAAAGATGCTCAAATTTTGCAAGAAACAATATTTAAAATGTCTGCGATATAAATAAGTATCTTACAACAAAATGAGAAGCAGTTTTTAAACAAAACCTGTAGAAAAAAATCAATAATAGGACACTGTAACATTGAAGACAGAAACTGTTCTCATTTGACAAAAGCACTGCCTTGCAGAAAACAAAAAGGGAAACCCAAAGGGTTCAGGAGCCCACAAGGAGACCATCACGGCTGGTCGATTTGGACCCAGAGGGGCCTACACAAACTGATGCCCCAACCAAGGACAATGCATGCAGAGAACCTAGACCCTCTGTTCGGATATAGCCAATGGACAGCACATTCTCCAAGGTTATGGGGAGAAGTGAGCGGGGACTGCCTCTGACATAAACTCTGATGCCTGCAATTTGATCACTTCCCCTTGAGGAAGGGGACACAGACTGTCCAGATGAGACCTGATAAGCTGTGGTCAGATGGTGGGGGGAGAAAGATTCCCACCCCCAACCCCCACACTCTCCCCCAACCCTGCCAAGTCAGAGGCCTACAGTAGGGGGGAATACAGTGGAAGAGGGAGGGAAGGAGGGTGAGAAATGGAAGATACAAGCAAGTGAGGGGATAGCAATTGGGATATAAGATAAATAAATTATAATTTAAAAGGGGGGGGGGGTAAATTGTAGTAGACCCAGCTACCAAATGCCAACTCGGATCTCCCGCAGGCTCCCTGGGATGCAGATGCAATCCTAATTGTTCCTGCAGCCAGGAAGCATTAACAGAGCCTATCTTTTGTTGTGCTGTTTAGCAAAAGCCCTACATCAAGCAGTGGGTGGCAGCTGGGAAGCACCTGTTCTGTCACCAACTCCTAATATTTAGGTCAGCACCAGACAGAACAGCTGGTGAAAAGTACACTCTCCCTTTCCTACACAGCACCGAGCTACCCCAGTGGGCCGGGCTGGGCAGCAGGCCAACTTTCTCCTCAGGAAAAGACCATGTGGCAACTATTGAACATTAATTGTTCCCTTCCTCTCTTGTCCTGGCTTACAGAAATGCCGCATTAGGCAGTAGCCACAGACAGAACACGTCATTACTCCCGGCTTCCCTCTTCCATCTTCAATAGAGAAGGACCAGGTATGATCACCAGGGAAAACCTAGCTCTTCCCGTGAGCTCTCGCTCCTAAAACAAAGAGATTCTTTGGAGGTAAGAACTGATCTTAAAGAATTGATCCACTTTGTCAAGGGGATTAATTTTAATTGTATCCAACTGAAATAGTTAATAAACTAGAATGTTACAAAAAATAGTAAAACTGGCAGTTGATTTGGCTTCGTGCAATTAACTACAAATCCTAAATGCTCTAAACTTTTTAAATTAAATCAGAAAGGAACACAGATTCCTGAATAAAACTAGTTATCACTGGTCATCAGGAAAATGCTGTGCATGCCTAGGGTATGCCTTCAGAACAGATATCAGATACTGCACATTACAGAGGAAATAGATCTCAAACTAGCCCAACCATTGAAACTCACCAAATTCACTTCACCAAATGAAAACAATCCTCCAGTCGAGCTTTCTATATGTAGAATCACTATATGTATTAACTTAAATGTCCAGCCATTAAATATATAAAACTTCCAAAGACACATGAATGTCGGATTCACATGTTGGGTCAGCAGAGGGACTAGAAATCTGCAAAGGCTTCTCATACACAGACTTCAGGCAACTGTTAAGAAAATGTCTAAAGAGTACGCAATCAAAGAGATCATGCCCAAAGAGCCAAAAGAGTGCAATGCCTCACCAAATAAACATATTGCTCTGAGCACATACAAATTACTCTGAGAAACCATAAAAATAAAACTTCCAGAACTGAAAAGTAAAATTGCCAAACATACAAAAACTTCACTAGGGAACTAACAGTTATTCAAGGAGTCCAATGAAATAATCAAAAAACTTTACGCTAAATTGGCTAATACTGTTCAATTGGAAAAACAGAAACAACAAAGTTAAATAAAAATTAGCATGTCCTAGGGTATTGTGAGTTTTTTATTTTAAAAAAAGGGGGGAGGAGGTGTGAGCCATCCACCAAAATATACTTAATAGGAAAATTGAAAGCAAAGAGAAAAAAATGCACATTTGAATATAGTGACTAACGAATGCCTAAAGACACCCTATATGCCATGAAAGCAATCCATACACTCAAGATGCTCAAAATTCTCCATGCTGAAATAAATGCAAGCATTTGTTATTGTTATACCACAGGCAAAATATTACAGTCTAATGAAATATTAAATAAAAATACAAAAGGATGAGAAAAATCCTTTGTATCATGATAACGTTTGAAAGACATTCTTATAAAGCCATAAATAAATTAAATAAATCAATATTGTAGAAATCAGTACATAGAAATCAGAAAAAAAAGATTCATCAAGTAAAAGGTAACCTATACAAGGTTAAAGTCTGATTTCTCATGAGAACTTATGAATGACACATTCAGACAATAAAAAAATCATGTTCCATCATGTCCAGCCACAAACAGTAGCTGCTGACAAAGATATGAAGAGACTGGAACCCAAACACCAGCAGTGGCAGCTGGGAACTATGTCTCCTCTATGAAAAGTACCTTGGTATTTTTCTCAAAAGTTAAACACTGAGCTTGTAATTCAGTGATTTCACTTCTAGTTACATACCTGAAAGGATTGAAAGTTCATCTATACAAAAACATTTGTATAGAACATAAATATGCATGACAGGAATAAACTAAATACTCAAAAAACTGAAATTCAGTGGTGTATAGTGTGTAAATAGAACATGGTAAACTCATAAACAGAAAATCACTTTACCATATAAAAGAACAAAGTACTGGTGTGTGACATAATACGAATGAACCTTGAGAAGATGCTAAGTAAAAGAAGCCAGACACATAAATCCACATACTTTGATGTCATTAGTAGGAAACACTAAGAGTGTTGCCAAGTACCAAGGAGGAGAATGACAGATTGATGACTAAATGTGAACTTTGTTATCAAGATGATGCAAATGGTCTGAAATTAGACAGTACCAATGTTCACACAACCTGATAGATGTATCAACAAACAACTGTGCACTCCTAAAAGAGAGAGAGAGACAGAAAGAGAGAGAGAGAGAGAGAGAGAGAGAGAGAGAGAGAGAGAGAGAATACAATAATGTCTGAATTTAGCTCATTGTTCAATTACGAAAATTCACATTATAATCTGCCATATAAACAAAATGAAAGAAAAATTTAAAAATGACCCCATTAGATGCTGGAAAACCCTGTAAAAAATCTAACACCCATTGATGTTAAAAATCTTGTAAAGATCCAATGGCCGACATCAAACTAAATGGAGAGGAACTTACAGCAATTCCACTGAAATCAGGATCAAGACAAGGCTGCCTACTCTCTCCATATCTATTCATTATAGTACTTGAAGTTCTTGCTAGAGCAATAAGACAACTGAAGGAGATCAAGGGGATACAAATAAGAAAGGAAAAAGTCAAGATATTACTATTCACAAATGATATAACAGTATATATAAATGACCCCAAAAATTCTACAAGAGAGCTCCTACAGCTGAGAAACACCTTCAGCAAAGTGGTTGGATACAAAATTAACACATACAAAGAGAGTAGCCCTCCTGTATACAAATGATAGAGGAACTAAAAAAAAATGAGAGAATTGACATCCTTGACAAATCATATAAAATAACTTAGTGTAACCCTAACTAAGCAAGTGAAAGACCTGTATGACAAGACCTTCACATCTTGAAAGAAAGATGTTGATGAAAATGTCAGAAGATGAAACAATCCCCCATGTTCATTATTTGGTAAAATTAACATAGTAAAGATGGCCGTCTTTCCAAAGGCAGTCTACAGATTCAACACAATTTCCACCAAAATTCCAACAGAACTCTTTACAACCCTTGAAAGAACAATACTCAACTTTATGTGAAAAAAAAAACACAAAATCAAGATAGCTAAGACCGTCCTCTACAATAAAAGAACTTCTGCAAGTACCACCATCCCTGATTTCAAGTTGTACTACAGAGCAATAGTAATAAAACCTCAAGGTATTATCATAAAAAACAAATAAGCTAATCAGTGTAACCAAATCAAAGATACAGAAATAAACCTACACACCTATCAACACTTGATTTTTGACAAAGAAGACAAAAGCATACACTAGAAAAAAGCATATTCAATAATATTGCAGGTATGAATAGATATCTGCATGTAGAAGAATGCAAATAGATCCATATAATACGCTGCACAAAACTCAAGTTCAAGTGCATAAAAGGCAGTAACATAAAACCAAATACACTAAGTCTAATAGACGAGAAAATGAGGAATAGCCTTAAATGTATTGTCACAATTTTAATAACAAAGCACCAACAGCCCAGGGTCTGAGATCAATAATTAATAAATAGGACCTCATGAAACTGAAAAGCTTCTGTAAGACAAAGGACACAATCAATAGAACAATACTGCAGCCTAAATACAGATCTTCCCCAACTCTACATCCAACATAGGACTAATATCCAAAATATATAAAGAAATCAGGGAATTAGACACAACAAACCAAATAACCCAATTAAAAATGGGGTACAGGGAATCCAAGATGGCAGCATAGATCATGGACTGTGTCTAATTGACAGGACAGGAGCTGAAGGACCAGTTGGGAGTTACAGAGCTATTTCTCCTGAGGAAATAGAAGCAGTCATCAAATGTCTTCCAACCAAAAAAAGCCCAGGGCCAGATGGATTCAGCACAGAATTCTACCAGACCTTCAAAGAAGAGCTAATGCTGATACTCTTCAAAATATATCACAAAACAGAAATGGAAAAGAACATTACCAAACTCATTCTATGAGGCCACAGTCACCTTGATACATAAACCTCACAAATACCTAATAAAGAAAGAGAACTTCAGACTAAATTCTCTTATGAACATTGATGCAAAAATATTCAATAAAATACTTACAAACCAAATCCAAGAACACATCAAAAAGATTATTAACCATGACCAAGTAGGCTTCATCCTCGGCATGCAGGGATAGTTCGACATACAGATATCCATCAATGTAATCCATCATATAGCCAAACTGAAAGAAAAAAACCCCACATGATCATCTTAGATGTTGAAAAAGCATTTTAAAATATCTAACATCCATTCAGGTTTAAAGTCTTAGAGAGGTCAGGAATTCAAGGCATATACCTAAACATAATAAATGCTATATACAGCAAGCCAATAACCATCATCAAAGTAAATGGAGAGAAACTCAAAGAAATTCCACTAAAATCAGGGATTAGAGAAGGCTTCCCACTCTCTCTATGTCTCTTCAGTATAGCACTTAAAGTTCTAGCTAGAGCAATAAGACAACAAAAGAATATAAAGGGGATCCACATTGGAAAGGAAGAAGTCCAAGTGTCCTTATTGGCTGATGACATGATAGGATACATGTGACCCCAAAAATTCCACCAGAGAACTCCTACAGCTGATAAACATCTACAGCAAAGTAGCAGGGTACAAGATTAATGCAAGAAATTCAGTAGCCCTCCTGTATACAAATAACAAACAAGCTTAAAAAAATAAAATAAAACCTAGGGAAATTCAACCCTTCACAATAGCCAAAAATAATATAAAGTATCTTGGTATAATTCTATCAAGCAAATGAAATACTTGTGTAAAAAATTTCAAGTCTCTAAAGAAAGAAATTGAAGAATATATCAAAAGATGGAAAGATCTCCCATGCTCATGGATTGAGAGGATCAACATAGTAAAAATGGCCATATTACCAAAAGCAATCTACAGATTCAATGAAATCCATATCAAAATACCTACACAATTCTTTACAGACCTAGAATGATCAATTCTCAACTTTATATGGAAGAACAAAAACCCAGAATAGCTAAAACAATCCTGTACAGTAAAAGATCTTCTGGAGGACTCTCCATCCCTGATCTCAAGCTGCACTACAGAGCAATAGTAATAAAAGCAGCATGTTACTGGCATAGAAAGAGGCTGGTTGATAAATGGAATCAAATTGAAGACCCAAAAATAAACCCACACACCTATGCACACTTTATTTTTGACAAAGAAGCCAAAACCATACAATGGGAAAAGGATAGCATCTTCAACAAATGGTGCTGCTCTAACTGGATTTCACATGTAGAAAAATGAAAATAGATCCATGTTTATCACCCTTCACAAAACTCAAGTCCAAATGGATTAAAGATCTCAACATAAAACCAAACATACTAAATCTGTTAGAAGAAAAAGTGGGGGAGACAACTTCCTAAACAGAACACCAAAAGCTCAGGCTCTGAGAGCAACAATTAATAAATGGGACCTAATGAAACTGGAAAGCTTCTGTAAGATAAAGGACACTGTCACCAGAACAACAGTCTACAGACTGGGAAAAGATTTTTACCAACCCTACATCTGACAAGGGGCTAATATCCAAAACATATAAAGAACTCAAGAAATTAAACATCACTGAACCAAATAACCCAATTTAAAAATGGGGTACAGAGCTAAACAGAGAATTCTCAACAGAGGAATATTGAATGACTGAGAAAGACTTAAGAAAATGCTCATTGTCCTTAGTCATCAGGAAAATGCAAATCAAAATAACTCTGAAATTCCATCTTACACCTGTCAGAATGCCTAAGATCAAAAATTCAAGTGACAGCACATTCTGGTGAGGAAGTGGAGAAAGGAACACTCCTCCATTGCTGGTGTGAGTGCAAAATTGTACAGCAACTTTAGAAATCAATCTGGCACTTTCTCAGAAAACTGGGAAAAATGGTACCTCAAGAACCAGCTATCCCACCCCTGGGCATATACCTGAAAGATGCTCACCATACCACAAGGACATATGCTCAACCATGTTCATAGTAGTCTTATTTGTAATAAACAGAACCTAGAAGCAATCTAGATGTCTCTCAACTGAAGAATGGATAAAGAAACTTACACAATGGAATACCACTCAGCTATTAAAAACAAGGAAATCTTGAAATTTGCAGGCAAATTGATGGAATTAGAAAAGATCATCCTGAGTGAGGTAACCCAGACCCAGAAAGACAAGCATGGTATATATTCACTTATAAGTGGATATTAGCCCAACATAGAAGTCCTCTGAGAGACTCCACCCAGCAGGGGATTGGAACAGATGCTGGGACTAGCTGCTGGACTCAGGGCGGAGCAGAGAGTGGTATGGAAGAATGGGGGAATGGAAGGAGCCAGAGGGTTCAGGAGCCTCACAAAGAGACCATCAAAGCTGGCAGATCTGGACCCGGGGGGGGGGGGGCTGCACAAACTGTTACACCAAGGAAGGACAATGCATGCAGTAAATATAGACATCCTGTTCAGACATATTCATTGGAAAGCTGAGTCTCCAAGATTGTGGGGAATGGGGACTGCCTTTGACATAAATTCAGGTGCCCCCAGTGTGATCACTTCTCCTTGGTAGGGAGACCTGGAGGCACACAGAGGAAGCAGAAGCAGGATTTCTGGATGAGACCTGATATCCTGAGGCCATATGGTGGAGGAGGAGGTCCCGGTCTGTCAAAGGTCTAAGGGAGGGGAATAGGGAGGAAGAAGGAGGGAGGGTGAGAATGGGAAGATACAAGTCAAGGGACACCATTCCGGATGCAATCTGAATAAACTATAATAATTTTTAATAGGGTACAGAGCTAAACAGAGAATTCTCAACAGAAGAACTTCTAATGGCTGAGAAGCACTTAAAGAACATAGTCATCAGGGAAATGCAATTCAAAATGACCCTTAGATTCCCTCTTATACTCATCAGAAGAGCTAAGATCAAAATCTCAAAGGACTGAACGTGCTGGCAAGGATGTGGAACAAAAGGAACACTCCTCCATTACTGGTGGGATTGAAAACTTATACAATCATTTTGGAAATCAATTTGGTGGCTTCTCAGAAAGTTGAGAGTAGTTCTACATCAAGACCCAGCTATACCACTCCTGGGTATATACCGAAAAGATACTCTACCATACCACAAGGACATAATAGCCGGAAACTAGGAACAACTTAGATGTCTCTCAGCTGAAGAATGGATAGAAAAAAATGTGGTACATTTACATAATGAAATACTACTCAGCTATTAAAAACAAGGACACCTAGAAAATATCATCCTGAGTAAAGAAACCCAGGCCAAGAAAAATATGCATGTTATGTACTCACTTATAAGTGGATATTAGCCATAAAGTACAGGATAACCATGCGACAATCCACAGACCCAAAGAAGCTTAACAATGAGGGCCCAAGGGAGGGTGCTTGAATCCCACTCAGAAAGAAAAACAAAATAGACATTGGAGGTGAGTTGTAAGGGTAGTGGTCGGAGGAACAGGAGGGATCAAGTGAGTGCAGAGCTGGGGGTGAGAACTGAAATGGGGGGGCAGCTCTGGGATGAGCTGGAAACCTAGGACAAGGGAAGCTCCCAGCAATCTAGGAGGATTCCTGCCAACAGGAGATATGGAAGCTGAAATGGCTATCTCCAGTAACCAGGCAAGACGTCCAATGAAGGAATGGGTACACCAACCATCCATAAAACCTTTGACTGAAAATTTGTCTTACATACAAGCTGTGCAGGGATAAAGATGGAGCAGAAGTTATAGAAATTCCCAAACAAGGACTGGCCCAACTTGAGACCCATCCTATGAGAGAGAACCAACCTCTGACACTTTTAACCATACTCTGCTAGACTTGCAGCATCAGGAGCCTAGCATAACTGTCCTGTGAGAGGCTTCAGCCAGCAACTGATGGAAACAGATGCACAGACACACAGCCAAACACTAGGCAGAGCTCAGGGAATCTTGTGGAAGAGTGAGAGGAAGGATTGAAGGAGCCAGAGAGATCAGGGACAGCAAAAGAAAACATATAGTCAACAAACCTGTGCCCAGGAGAGATTACAGAGATTGGACAAACCAGAGAGCATGCATGGGACAGACCTAGGTTCCCTACACATGTGTAACAGATGTGCAGCTTGGCCTTCCTGTGGGCCCCTAACAACTGGAGCAGGGGCTGTTTTTGACTCTGTTACCTGCCTTTGGATCCCTTTCCCCTAACTGGGCGGTTATGTCTAGCCTCAGTAGGAAATGTGCTTTGTCGTACTGCAACTTCATATGCCAAGGAGGGTTGGCATACATGCTAGGCCTCCCCTTCTCTGAGGAGAAAGGGAATGAGGAATGTGGGTAGGGGAAGTGAGACAGAGGGAAGGGAAGCTGTCATCTAGATGCGAAGTGAGTAAATAAAAAAATAAACAGCACCATGAGAGATAATTCTGGAACTGATTATAAAAGACCATATTTGCAGAAGTCATATTTTATTAACTAATTTTAAAAATACTTCTATAAAACATGTATATAATTGTGTTGTTGAGCTTATAACATAGAGAAATTCCATTTTTTCTAGAAATAGCAGCACAAAAAAAAAATAAAAAAGAACAAACTCTGCTGGGATTTGAAAAGATACCAGATGGTAACTTTAAGCCATAAGAAGAAACAAAGACTCAGAATGGTCAATAAAAGGCTAATATAACATGCTCTAAGAATATACGCTTATGTTCTTTTCTTTACTTAGCTTCTTTAATTTAGTTTTGGTTTTCCTTAGGCAATATAAACAACAATAAAAAGTTATTTTAATACACTGTTCCAACTTTCACTACCAAATAGGCCGCCAAGCACCTGCTACACCTGGGAAATGTTGACATTTCTGTGTGGTCACCAACTATACTCACAGAGGAGAGTTGCCCTTGTGTTCTGCTGCTGTGATAGACACCATAACCAAAAGTAATTTGGAGGGAGAGGGCTTGTTTGGCTTACAGATTATATTTGATCATTGAAGGAAGCCAAGGCAGGAACCTAGAAGCAGAGACCCCAAGGGACACTGCTTCCTGGCTTGCTCCCTGTGGCCTGCTCAGCCAGGTTTCATATACAGCCTAGGATGATTTGCCCAGGGTTTTCACTCCTCACTGTAGGCTACACTTTCTTACACAAATCAACAATCAAGAAATGTGCCCCCAGACACACTAACAGGACAATCTGGTGGAAGCAGCTTATCAAGTGGGATTCCCTCTTCCCAGGAGTGTTTCTATCGGTAGTAAGTTGACCAAAAAAACAAAACAAAAAAAAAAAAAAACACTATTCAGCACAAGAGGATGACATATATAGTAGGTCTTGAACCATTTTATTTTATTTACCTAGTTTCTATTAGCAATATTCATACAAAATACAGGTGATAGAAGGATAACCAATAAGCATTAAGGCAAAATACAACCAACTTCTAATCTTGTCACTTGGGAGGCACAAGCAGGAACAAGGTTCAGTTCAAGGCCTACTTTAATACACAGTGAGACAGATATCAGCCTGAGCTACACATATGTGTGTATGCATGTTTTCTATATATACATATTATGTATGCATATATGTAATATAAATTATTCATGCATATAAGATAAACTGTTACTTAATACTTCAAAAAATTTGAACTATTCATCAATAATGTAAGTGGACTTCTTAAAATGAATTGCTGCATTCATTTTTTTCTCACTTTGTTCAACGAATAGAAAAGTGTAGGCATATGACCTGAGAAAACATGTCCTTATATGGTTTTTCCCCCGACCTTACAAATCTTGCCACCAGTGTGGAAATGAGACTCAGCAGCTTTATTAAGGCAAGTGTATGTGGAGGAAGAACAAAAGACAAATAAAACACAAGGGGCACCTGGCATAAGGTCCGTGTGGTCAGAGCAGGGTTTGCCAAGGGCAGAAGCAAAGCACAAGCACACCCGAAGGATGAAGAGAATGTAGTTGGGTGTGAGGAAGTTCAGATAAAAAGGCATCCTGTTCAAAGGCCTGGAAGTCTAAGAATACTCTGCATCCAAGGAACTGAAAAAAATACCTGTGGTGGCTACTCACGGACCTGTGAACTGTTTTTCCCTACTCGCTCCATTTTCTATTTTCAAGGAAGCATTACATGGAATAAAGAGTCCTGAGTGTGAAACCGTACAAATAGATATTTTGCTTCTTTCTTCTGCAGTCTAACTTTAGACAAATGGCACCACTCCTTACGCTCTAGCCTCATTGCTGACAAAATAGGAATAATTTCAGCATATAAAATGAATAGTTCTCAACAAAATCCACGTACATGACTACACAGGAAAAATTGGCTGGTGCAGAAATGTTCAATAGATGACAATTTCTCTATTATAACAAATATGTGTATAAACTAATTTACCACAAATATTTTGTAAAAGTTTGAGGTTTTTCTTTGTGCTGCAGTTTGTTATTTAATTTATTACTGTAGATTCAGGAATGGTTTATTTAGATTTGGAATAAGAAGCGATCTTAAGAAGTCATCCATTTTACTCACAGTGGGGGCATGTGAGCAGGACAAAATTTTACCATTTAAGATGTGCTACTCACTAAAGGACATTTCCAACCCAGACTGACAACCAGGGCATATCAGTAACATCTATCTTAGCTAGTGTTTCTACTGCTGTGATAAAACACCATGACCATTAACAACTTTGGAAGAAAAGTTCCTTTTGGCTTAGTCTGCCACACCACAGCCTATCACTGAGGAAAGGCAAGGCAATCTGGAGGCAGGAACTGATCCAGAGGCCATGGAAGATCACTGGTTACTGCCTTGCTCCCAGTAGCTGGGCTTCCCTACCTCAATCACCAACCAAGAAAATACACCACGAGCTTACTTACAGGACAGTCTAGTGAAGGAATTTATTTGACTAAGGCTCCCTTTTTCTAAAGGACTCCAGTTCATGTTGGGTTGACATAAAACGAACCGGCACATATCTCAAATCACTGTGATAAAAACTGGAATCAGGTTTCCAAACGTATCCTTGGAGGTCAACATTACCCTATTTGAAAACTCAGAAATCTCTCTCTCCCCTCTCCCCTCTCCCCTCTTCTCTTCTCTCTCTCTCTCTCTCTCTCCCTCTCCCTCCCTCTCCCTCCCTCTCCCTCCCTGTCCTCCCCCCCCTCACATACACACACACTTTTATTACCTATGAAACTTCTGAGGCTCAAAGGATGAAGTAGTTTGTCCAAGGTCAAAAATTAGTAAGTGTTCGGAACAGAACTCTTGCTTTTGAGTCCAATCCTCCTCTGATTCAGAAAATCAACACTGTAATATTCTGTTATTTTTTTTTAATTTACTTAACTGTGTGCACAGGTGTTCCTCCATACATGTAGATTCTACATTCGTACATTCAACTGACCTCAGATGAAAAACATTCTAAAAATAAAACTTAGGTCTGGACTAAACATTTATTGAAATTTTTCATTATTTTCTAAACAATAACATATAATAACTCTTTATGTTAAATAGTACAAATAATTGAAAGATGATTTAAAACATATAGGAGGGGACTGGATAGTTGGTTCCATCAGTAAGAGCTCTTGATGTGAAAACATGGGCACCTGACTTTAGATCCCCAGAGCCCTCATAAGAAGCCAGGCTGCTCAGCCCACCAGCCTGACCAAAGAAAAGCTTCTGAAATAGAAAGAAATCTTGTCTTAAGGGCAAGACACCCTAACCCTCCTCTTATATATATATATACTCACTTAGTGTTGTTTTTTATGACATTGCTCAGATGTTTCTGTTTGTATGAAAATGCCTTTTAATTATAAGGACTTGAGTACCTGTATGTGTGAGTATCCACACACGAGTGAGCCTTGAAACAAATCTCCGGGAGGTACCAAAGGAAGACTGTCTCTCATTTAACAAATGCACAAGTGCCTTTCTAAGTTAGGGGAAAGGGAAAAGAAAGTGGACATTTTGTTACTTCATAAAATGAAGTTAACTAACACTGGTCATTTGTCTTGTCATTGCCTGATACAACAAAAGAGTTTCAAGAAGAAGAAAAAAGTGACAACTCTAGATCACTCTTTCATGAAAAGCCATTGAAAAAAAGTCCTCTCTGCCCTATCTAGGTCCATTTGCTGCTGGATAGAGGCTTAGTCCTGTGACACATCATGGCCCATGTGCTACTAAGTTACTACAAATGTCACTGCAGAAAAGCTTCACACCACTCTACTTTCTTAAGATAATGACCCTTTAGACCTCCCTCCATGTGCCATGAGGCATAGTTTTGGAGATAAGTATTTTGAAGTTCCTCATGAATTATGTGTAGTCTGTTTTAGGATATGTACTTGTAAATGTGTACTCTGGCTAGAAAACATACAGTCAGTGTCAACATCTCTTTCAAAAACACTTCCAAACTCCAGTGAGTGCCAGAATACAGGCATGTGCGTGGGCTCACCCCTAATCAGAGAACCCAGGACAGCTGTCTTTCTCTGAATTCCAAACTCTCAGGAGATTTAAGTATTTACTAGTCTATGAACTAAAAAAATCTGTGGATATTTCAAGAAGACCAAAGGTCATCGATGCCTCCATGAGCCTAAAAGATGGCATCAAACTACTTTCCATATTCCTTGAAAACTTCCAAGGAAGGGAGGGCTTGAGGAAGAGTGTTAGATACAGACAGCCCACCACAATTTGAGGGATGGGACACAGAAAAAAGCTACTAAGAGCCACATTTTTAAAGTCCTGCCCATAGTCTAGGAGGGACCCAATATTACATCAAGGCTTCCAATGACAGATTTCTGAGAAATGGGTGATAAACATGACTCTTTACAAGGCTTAGCTATCTACTGCTTCATGAAAATACCTTCAAGAGAAAGAAACTATAGACTAAAAGATTCCAAGACATTGTGGCATCAAGGTAATTAGGGTTTGTTCATAATATAGATGAAGATAAAATTCTTCCTGGGGCTACTATAAACTTTGAAATCAATCACTCAATCTTATACACATTGAAAATGTAGGGAGATAAAAAAAAAAAAACAGGGTCAGTATACATATACACATGCATATCTATATTTACCTTAGCACTTTTCACAATAGAAAAGTTAGTCAGCCTAGAGAACCATCAGCTGATAAAGAAATGTGATATATTAGTCAGCCATAAAAAGAATGATATTATGCCATTTTCAGAAAAATAGAAATGGAGATCATGTTATAAAATAATTCAGACTCAGAAAAAAAATCTTTCTTGTTTCTCTCATATGTGGAATCTAGAAGAGAGGATAGGCATGACTGTGTTTATATGTTTGGAAATTAATTGTAACATATATAAATTAGTATACAGACCAACAATTAGAGAAAAGTATGCTATGGGTTTGAAAGAGAGAAAGAGGGAGTACATGAGAGGGTTTGGAAGGAAGAAAAATAGGAATGGTATATTATAATCTCAAAAAATTTTTAAAAAATTTAAAGGGGGAAAGTTATTATGACTGTGGAAGAGGGAAAGGAGGAGATGATAAGAAAGAGTAATAAATAGCAGAAATAAAGATGGTCAAAGTACATTATATGAGGTCTGGAAGAGTATTCATAAAAGCTCTTCTTTGTATAATTAGAGTAAATTTAATATTTGGGGGAAGTAGAGGATGGGATAAATTGCTATCACAATTATACTGTTTTCCTTGTAAATACCATTCTTATTTAATATTCCCAGATCTAAATAACTAATGAGAGAACGGGTTGAGTATCTCATTTGCATTAGCACAATTAACAGAAAGTGGAATATTCAAAATGTATGCACCCTTTTTACAATTGTATTTTATGGTCTTGTAAAGTTGGTTTTAGGCTTTTTTAAAAGAAGTTAAATGTCAAATAAATTAAATCTAAGGAAAGAACAAGAGACTATGAAGTACAAAATATCTGGCTTCAGTGGTACACACAGAATGGTAACTATCTTTTAAAGATGTTAATCAAAAATAATAATGATCAGGCCTATTAGCTTTGAATATGCATACTCATTTTTCCATTGGCTTTACTCACAAAGGACCACGAGCATCAGTCACAAATAGAAACCCCAACCTTACTTGCACTTCTGAGTGAAAAAAACAATGTCAACTTAACATATCTTCCATATGTAAGTCTTCTAAAATTAACTATATACACAAATCTTCCTACATCTCATTTTCAGTAGAAATTTGTTTAAAATCACCTCATTTTATTAGAAAAAACATTCTACAATAATTTAAATTTAAATGTAGAATGAGACCCCATCTCAAAAAGTAAGAGACATTTGCTTTATTTAATTTAATTCTAAGTTCCATTGATTTAAGCCTCTGAACCTCAATTTTGACTTAGCTTTTTGTCGTCTTTTAAATATATTTGGGAGCTGGAGCAATGGCTCAGCAGCTAAAAACCCTGGCTGCTCTTGCAGAGGACCTGAGTTTGACTCCCAGAATCCACGTTCTAGGCGACTGGCTTCTTTCTTCTGGCTTTCATTGGCACCAGGAAAACACATGGTACACAGACACACAGACGTGCAGGCAAAACACGGATATGTATAAAATAAAAATAATTTTAAGTTAAATGTATTTCGAAAATTATGTCACTCAATGAAATGAAAGTAATCACATGACTTTTCAAACATAAAAGGCCTGATTTGTCCCATGCACTGCATGGATTCATGTGTCCCACAAATATTGAAATTGATATCAATATAGTATAAACCAGTTGAGCCTCTGGTTGACTAAATGTCTTTGCTGTCTACTGGCTTCTTCATCAATAATCAGATGTCTCCTAGAAGCAAACAGAAATGGCCCAAAATGCACTGTAATCTATTCTATAAGGATAAGTAAATTTAGGAAATGTTTCAGAGTCTGAGCACTTAGGACCTCTGTGGTGCCAATGAGTAGATCTCACTCAGGGAAAACAGAGAAAAAGAACTTTCTCTACCATCTGTGCCAAGGAGAAATAAATGTGGCTCAAACGCACAGCACTGATCCCATGCAAAGCTGGTGAGAAAGGATGGGCAAAAATATTGTTCTGGAGATGAAGAAACACTGTTGTAGTTAAAATTAACCACCTAGCAATGGGATACAAACAACACTGTTCAAAGTGGGTCTGAGTGTCCTCACCCATAAAATTGAGAGGACTCATGATAAACAGACAAATGCGCTAAAATATCTTGCACTCTTAAAAATAGTTGGTTTTTCCCTAAAATACACACCATACGTTCTCAGTGTGTGTGTGTGTGTGTGTGTGTGTGTGTGTGTGTGTGTGTGTGTGTGTGTGAAGTGTACTTTATGGAAAACTTTTAAAAGTTAAAAATGAACCATGTATAATAAAGGATAAAAAGATCAGACACCATTGTTATATAAAATATCACTCACTATGTGTAGTACTCAGAAAAAAAATTGTTTTCATGAGTACATATACTATGTCTCCTGCCATTAAAATTTTAAAACAGGTCATGTTATAAGTACTATTAGGGATATTGTATAAAGAATACTTGGGATGAATTTGGAAAGCATTTAATATTTTCCCTACTGTCAAAAGGGAAGAACATAAAAATCAGAGTTATTTAATGATTTGGATTTGAACTTGAAGGTGGAATGTGATTGAAAGGATGGGTATCTCACACCTGGCACATATTCCCCTCATGAGTAAAGGAGCCGACAGTAGCAAGAACAACTGTACAAGGCAAACTCCCCACGTGAACCTCCTAAATAATCAACAGCTGGACACAGGAAATTCATTCTTAAGACAAGAAACATTACATTACTCATTGGAATATGATTACCTACTTGGTGTCAGAACAAACCTTTATTTTTATCAAGGATGTCTTAAATCAAAACACAATACTTCAGAGGAGAGAAAGTAGTCATATAAGGAGGAAGCTCATCCGAGGAGGAAGACATGTCTGACTTTTAAAAAGAAGAGAAAACAGGGCCATGATTGAAACTAGTTTTACCTGCAACCATCAGTGTGACTCAGAAGAGGGAGCCAGAGTGGTAAACTGTTAATGCAAGAGTTTAGGGGTGCAGGTGAGCTGAATGAAGGGGTGCAGGTGAGCTGAAGGGGTGCAGGTGAGCTGAAGGGGTGACTTTGACAGTATCGGGTGGCAGAAGATTGGTATGCAATGTCTGTGGAAGTTCTGTTGGTTTCATTTGACGAGAGGAGAACTATAAATAGGAATAATATGTAAATATGCTTTATGACAAAAAATAATCAGCATCAAATGGGGGGAAATAGTTGGTTATTTTACTCTAACTAAAATAAAGAGCCAACAACTTAAATGCATATATCAGCTCCAAAATTACTTATATTGTGAAATTGCTATTTGACCATTTTAAGTAACATCTCTTCTGAGAGGCTCTTGGGACAACAAGTGCACGCACTTCTTTTCCTGTCATGCTTTTCTGGCCCAGACTCAGTGCTTATGGAATTCGTTTGTCTATAGTATAGCGTCCACAGTCTTGAAAGCCTCACAATTACTCTTGCATCTTCTTCATCTAGGACACCACCTAGTATTGCCTTAAAGTGACTTTGATCCCCACTAATTATTTCTTTTATGTCAGCATTTTAGCTTTTAATATAACCTCTCTTAAATAACAATTTCACATTTAGTTCTTAAGACTCAAAACATTAGCCTTTTTATTATTACATGTTTTGTTGTCAAATTAAGGTTAATATGATAAAGAGTCTAGAAGCCAATTTATTTATAAAATTTAATAAAAAATGATTTTCATGAAAAACCTCCTGGAAATAAACACAGCTCTGTAGTTGTAACTCTTGTTAAACTTGTTTAACTCAAACTCTCAAAGTTTTTCTTTCTTCGTTTCTTAACAATAAGTCATGATGAAAAAGGAAGACTACAAGCTCAACCCATGATCAAGAATGAAAAAATGTAAATTTTTATAGAAATAACAAAGAAACATGGTTCACTCTGCCTCAGGAGACACAAAAAAAGAGGCCTAGGCACGGTCTTCCTAAAAGTCATGTTTCCTGAAATATAAACAGTAAATGCTGCTGCAAAAACTTCTGTGCAGGGTGTCTCTTTCTCTCACTGCAAGTATGATATCAAGCAGAAAAACAGAGTTGTTGTTACCAGTGGTGAGATTGCTTCTGCTTCCGTGTGAGGTCTTCATTGCACATTTTAATATCTGCTTTGTCCACTTTAATGTGCATCGGACCCATTAATAATGTTGGAGGGGTTAATGTGACAGTAATTTTTGTGCTGAGTGATACACAAAAGAATGGGGGGAAATCACATAGAAATAATGTAGGGTGCAATACTTGATGACGTTAACGATTTCTCCTCCACTACTTGAATTTTAAAGAAGCTTGCTGGGCACAATCTGCAATATACTAGTCTACAGCCAAACAAAAACACTCAAATTCCACTCTGTATTTCTGTAGAGTTCTAGTAATTCAGATTCTAGTAGAGACAATCAGACTTCTAAAGATGAGGAATTTTCCTCTTTGTGAATTTTCCCTCTTTAAATTAATTTTTTATTTTTTATAATTTACTCACATTACATCCCGGTTGTTTCCCCTCACTCCTATCTCCCCATCCCCACCCTCACTCACTGCCCCCCCCCCCGTTCCCTCCCCTGGTCCCCACACAGGGGGACCCCTCCTCCCAGCCTATCAGGTCTCCTTAGGGCTGCTGCCCCCTCTTCTTCTGTGGCCAGGCAAGGCCTTCTCACCAGGGGAAAGTGATCAGACAGTGGCAGAACTCCATGGCAGAGGCATCCCCACCTCCCCTTATTAGGGGATCCAAGTGGAGAATGAGTTATCTATCCATCAGCTACATATGAATACCTCTTTGTGAATTTTAATTACGTCTTTTAAAATTCCTCTGAATTCAAGAAAACAGCAAACTGAGGATTCTATCTGACTAAAGTCACTTTTTCTAAACCTTCTGCCTTCAATTGGTGTTAAGTTTCTTTATCCAGGGAAAAAAAGACAAGCTGAACTATATTATTTTTATGGTTCCAACTTTTACAAGTGTGCATCATGACTAGTTAAGAATTGCCTATTATCTGTCCAAATAATTCAACTGCAAACCTCTATTCATGGCTTGTGAATTCACAATTCAGTACTTTTTTTTTTATGTAAACATCACTAGCAACTTAAGCCACTTTATATGCTGATGTGAAGCTCCTAAAATTAATTGAGAACTTGACTGGTCCAAATGAAACAAGATCTCACCCTCTCAAAAGGAAGACATATGCTTACAGATTCCATATTTAAATAACATGATGAGCTCACGCATCACACACACACACACACACACACACACACACACACACACACACACACACAGGGGTGGGGGAGAGAGAGAGAGAGACAGAGAGAGAGAGACAGAGAGAGAGAGACAGAGAGAGAGAGAGAGAGAGAGAGAGAGAGAATATCTCAGCACGAATACAGAGATTTTTTTTTAAATTCCCTCCTATGATTTTGATACATAGTCAAGTTTGTACACCATTATTATAAACAATAAATGTTATGAGGTTTGAACACTGAGGGACCCCCTTCGCTCTAAATTAGTTTGGGAAAGCTAATAATAATGTGTATTATTGAAATTGATTCATAATTTCTCCTTGATCAACCAGTAATTGTTTGAACAAAACTGACAGTAGTAATTCCTTGGGGCTATGATAATCAGCCAAACTTTTCATACAGCAAGTGAAGTGTATTTAAATATACCCATATGCTCTCCCCAACTCTCCTAACAATAATCATTATTACATCTGATATTTGTATAGAGTTTTACAGATCACAATGTGCTCCACATGAATCCTCATTTGAACCTAACTTAGATGTATTAGACCTGTCTTAAAAGTCGGGAAATTGAAGCTCATATATAATACTCCAGGGTCCTACAACTACGGAGCAACTTCTATCTAAATAGAAGTTTTTCTGACTTAAAAAAAATGCTTCTTAGCCGAGCGTGGTGGCGCATGCCTTTAATCCCAGCACTCGGGAGGCAGAGGCAGGTGGATCGCTGTGAGTTCGAGGCCAGCCTGGACTACAAAGTGAGTCCAGGACAGTCAAGGCTACACAAAGAAACCCTGTCTAGAAAAACCAAAAAAAAAATGCTTCTTATCTCACTCACATGAGCAGTAGAAGCTGTTCTTGATATAGATACCATTTAAAGTATCAATATGCTTACATAACTTCAACACAATTCTTACCTTAACTCAGGTAGTAATACATTTTTTCTATAAAATTTGCTAATAGTCATTTTTTTTTTACTATGCTTGAGTTGGCTCACTCTCACCTCTGTAGCACAAATTAGCAGAAGGAACTCTGTTGTGTGAGTCCCATCCAAAGGCGTGGAGAGGACTCACTACCAAAAGTCACAAAAGGAGGAAACTGCTTCTCCCACTAAGAAGGAATCCAAATATATCAGGGAAGATAATTATAAATATGATCAGAAAACCAACAACTGTAGTCATAATCCATGGATAAATTCAAAAGCATCCTTTGATAAGAGCAAAAGTCCTAACAGAGTGGCAAGAAGATGAGAGGAATCTGGTCCAAGCGCACATCTTCTTAATCATCATATCAGCTCGAGTTTACAAAGAATGTTGAAGATGCAAAGGTAGGGTACACATTACCACATTTGTTTTCTGTTGTTCTTGATATGCATTTCCACAAGTTTGGCATCTTTAAATATCCAAATTTATCTTATGGTTTGAATGTCAGAAGTCTGAGGCAGGTGTCTTACTGAGCTAAAATCAGAGCTGCTTTTCTTTGGGACACTCTGGGGAGAATCCACGGCTTTGATGTTCCCAGCTTCCAGCAGTTCACCAGTTCACTGCATCCCTTGACTTTTGACCTCTACTGTCTTCAAAGGCAGCAACGACTTGTCAAGCCTCTTTCATGTTACTTCACATGGATGCTGATTCCCCTACCACACTCTTCTTTTATGGGCTTCTGGGATTGGATACTCCAATGCACTCTGTCTACTAAAGTCAGATGTTTAGCATCCATTTTCCCATCTGCTTCCTTAGTTCGCTTCTGCCACAGGTCCTAGCATATTCACTATAAGACATCCAAGTACAGTTTGAAAACCTCTGAGACAGCTTCTGTTTCCCTAGATTTGACTCCTTGCTGATTTGAACATATACTTTCCAGTCCAGAATAGCAAGTGGTATCCCTAAGTTACATCGATTGTAAAGAGTATTTAAGTTATGGGACATGTCCATTTATACCCCAGATGGGAGTAGAGCACACATGGTGTGAATCACTGAGTGCCATTCTTTAGTTCACAGATACTGGCTCTCTCGGCATAACCAATTGCAAATTGGTTACTAGGGATTTACTACTCAAAACATCAAGAGAATAAGGCATCTTCCTGTCCAAGTCAATAGTTTATGCCTATAATATCAGCACTCAAAAGCTGAGGCAGGTGGTTTGCTGTGAGGTTAAAGCTGGTACATAGTGACCCTTTCTCTCAAAAAAAAATCTTTCCACAAAATATCAGGCTGTTTACCCAAATGTCTTCTTTCTTCCTTTCTTTCTTTTGTGCTGGGGATTGAATTCTCTGATCATTTTTGGTTAATATTAAAGAAGATTAAAGAACATCATTTGAATTCTTTTTTCTCTCCAGGAGGGCTCCCTTAGGTATCAGGGAAGATTAAGTTATGGGACCTAATTCAAGAACTTTCTTCCAAGGAAGGCTGTTATGAAATAGGAATAAGGTAGTTATGAATACATGATTTATGTATAATTCCCAACACAATATCTGATATATAATATATATCCAATGAACACCATATTTTTCAGCATATAAGATGACAGATGACCCCCAACTTTAACTTTTCCAGTTAAAATATAGAGTTTGACGCCCATGTCTGCTGCACAGTGTATGCTTTGAAAGAGGAGTAGTCTTATACGGCAAGTATATTCTAAACTATATTTTAACTGGAAAAGTTAAAGTTGGGGGTCACTTACATGCTGGAAAATATGGTAGTAACTATCATCACTCCTACCAACTGTTGGACTGGCTGCATGACTGAAGTTTTGAATGTACATGTCATAAGACATAATTCACACATACACACCTTAGGAGAGGTTAGTTGTTGCTTTTGTCTCACTCCTGACTTTGGTTGTGAACAGTGTTTCACTATGCTACCAGGAGTGGGTTTAAATGACGCTCCTGCCTCATTCTCCCAAGTTCCTAGGACCATAAGTATAAGCACCATCACTCACAGGCAGTCTCATAGACGTAGTTTTCACTTCCTCAAAAGAGAGGATGAGATTAGAGCCATGCCCAAACTTAATGAATACATGGTTTGGGTTGAGCCCAGAGTACTTCTATATATTTATGCCTGGGTCTAGGCCTGGAAGCTTCTAGCTTCCATACAATCTAATCTTTTGCAAGCCCAGACCTTGAAGGCCTCAGCCTCTGTCTACTAACCTAAGCCTAGAATGTTTTCAGCCTCTGATACTTACTGCTTAATAAGCTCATCATCTCTAGTTCTTTCTTAACTCTACCTGACTGGTTCAACTCAGCTGTTCTCTTTCAAAACTCCTCTTTAATATAACTGACTGAAATTGGCTTCTCTCCACTTCTCACTGAATTGCTCTGCTTGGGAAAACTGCCTCTGAAGCCCACGAACTCAACTGTACTCAACTAAACTGCACCCAACTATACCATACTCCCAAACTCTACTGTACTGTCTCCACAAACTCTACTGTATTCCTGCACTGTCTCTCCCTCAGTTAGATGTCATTGTTTGGGATTAAAGGTACATACTAAGGGTAATCCAGCCAGATCACACAGCCCTTGGTTTTAGGATTGTGATTCCTTGCCAGAGCAACCATATTGCTGGGTTAAAATTCCTCTACAAAGTCTTATAACTCCTAACTGCGTGTAATATATTTAGTCACACAAGAAATATAGGCAAAGGACATTCTAAAATACCAAGTATGAAGTTAATATGGATCATTTCAATAACACAGCTGTTCTTTTGCCCATGAAACAGGATAGTTGGTGTTACCAACTCTCTGGACATCAAATGGAAGTCATCATTTACCTAGGATAATCTTCTAAACTAGTCCAAAGGATTACCCCCCTTTTCAATGACTTCTAATGCTTTTGTCATCCCTTTACTGTCTTTTTTTTTTTTTTTTTTAGCAATAGCTGTGCTTAGTACAGTTGCCCAGTAACACCATGCAGCTGCCATTCTAGCCTGTTTTCACTCTAAACAGACAGGAAAATTTTTTCTTTGAAATTTACTAATCGTTTTTCTAGGAATAAATATGCAATTCTTACATCTAGAAACCTCAGGCCACAGAAAAAATTTTAGAATCACAATTTTTGACAGAGGGGAAAGCCATCAGTGAGAGTTAAAAGACAGATAAAGTCTCAACATCAGCACATGTGAGAACACACCATGATTTCCTATTCCTCGGTTTCTTGAAAAAAGTTACTCTACCAACGTATTGATCATAGTACGATTCTACCAACATACTGATCGTAGTCACAGATCATTTGGGTCATTGTTGATTGGAGTCAAAATTTGACCTATGTCAAGTCAGAGTTCCATCATGGCCACTACTCAGAAATGTTTGTGCTCATAAGCAAAGCCATTGCCCACTGCCAAATTAGTGGTATAGATCCATTAAATTCCCAGGGGAAAAAAAAGGTGTTTTCTCTGTCACTTAGCCAGTATATTTTTGTGGATTTCTGCCACTTGTCCATCTTGACATCTTGGTCCAATACTGACTCATAACTAAAATTGTAATTGAGTTGAAACTGTAAAGGGAGCCAGGTGTCATCAAAAGGCGGGGGGAGACTTTAGAAGCAGACTTCCAAAACTGAACAAGAAATATTAGAAAACCTATTTTTTAGGGGATTCTGTCTGGTTGGTTGGTTGGTTGGTTGGTTGGTTGGTTTGGCTTGATTCAGTTTTTTGAGACAGGGTTTCTATGTGTAGTTTTAGCTGTCCTGGACTCACTTTGTAGAGCAGGCTAGCCTTGAACTCACAGCAATCTGCCTGCCTCTGCCTCCCCAAGTGCTGGCATTATAAGCATGTACCACCATGTCGGCTGAAAACATATCTTAATAGAAAATATAACTCATTCATTAGGTAGCATTGACTGATGTTGCTTAAGATTCAAGGGTGGTCAAATATCCTTTGATCTTAGTAGCTTGCTAAAAAAGCAAAGAGGCCTGTGACTGTCTGCACCAGGCTGTCAGAAGGCTTCCTGAAAACACTGGCATTTCGAGTGATACTTCCAGCAAGTCTTTTCCTGCCAAAAGTCATTAATTTCCCATAAGAATTGAAATTAACTGTTCCCATTCAACCAGATGCATAGACAGAAAACACAATAGATAGCCGAAGATAGAATTTAGAAAGCCATCAGCAAGGAGCAGGACAGCCCTCACAATAAGCTCAGAAAAGTGGGTGAGGACTCAACTGAAAAGAACCCACAGTGAAAACTTTAAAGGAAGTGCATCAAGACATTATGGAATGGATCCAAAAATCAGGATAAAAGAGGACCCCGGTGAATTGAACCAACAACACAGCCCATTAAGGACGCCTGACTACTTTTGGCTAGTGGAGAGATGCCAATTTTCTATACGTGGTCTAAAAACGTATAAAACCCAGCATGCAGATAATTTTGCCTGCCTCATCAACAGTAGTTAGAAACAACAATGAAGGGCGCGAATCAAGTAACTCTAGTACAAACCCTTTTTGCTAAAGGATCAGGCTCCCTCTGGCAGGAGAAGGGATCAGACACAGGGTCTCACAGCCAGACATTATGTGGAGAGTCTCTTAAAAGTCACCATCGGGTCCCTCCCCTCAGAGGTCGGGAACCACGTCAGAGGAGTCAGAGGGCATGGAGGATACCAGGAGAACGTGGGCCAATGAATCAACGAAGCAGGACTCACGTGGGCTCACAGAGAGCAGCAAGCTCGGAGCCTGCAAGGGTCTGTTCTAGGTCCTCTGCGTATGTTAGGGCTGCTGGCTTGTGTTTTTGTGGGACTCCTAACAGTGGAACAGGCATGTCTGAGTCTTTTGCAGGCTCTTGGGACTCTTCTCCTCCTATTGAGTTTCTTTGTCCAGTCCCGTATGAGGGCTTTTGCTTTGCCCTATTTTATACTGTTTGGCATGTTTGTTGTCTCTTGGAGGCCTGCTTTTTTCTGAACGGAAATGGAGGGAGAGTGAATGTGGGAGAGAGGGGAGGTGAGGAAGAGCTGGGAGAAGCGGAAGAAGAGGAAACTGTGCACAGGATGTATTGTACAAGAGAAAAATCCAATTTCATTTAAAAAATAAAATGTCTTGTACAAGTGGATCTGACTAATGTCCGCCCTATGTGAGTGTGCATATAAAACATGATATCCTCCTTGCCTTTACCTCTCTTCCTACCTCCTTGGTGGAAAAGGTAGAAGATTGTCCAGGAAACAGCTTTTTTTTTTTCTTTCTAGTGACAAAAAGACAAATACTTAACCATTTTTTTCTAACAATATTGTGAATCATTTTACTTAAGAGGAAGCATTGGTTAGGGCTTATATGGTCTTATTTTTATGAATTAAAACATCATTTATGACCTTGAATAGAAATTTTGATACATTGTATATGAATTATGTTCTTCAGAAACAATAAAAAGAAAAAATAGCTCTGACTAGTATAATAAACATACCATCTCATGAATGTATCATTTTTCCATCTTAGTTGCTACTGAGGAATTGTAGATTGTTTAGATCTAAAATCTGTGTATTCATGTGAAACAACATTTACATGAATTGCTTACATATTTTCAAATAAATATCCCCCTAACACCTTTATCCTAGCACATACCTCCTCTTGTTTGTTTTATTAACAAGCACAATTTTTAAGAGGCGTTCTGAGCGTGCATGATTGAGGGCTGAGAGAAATGGCAGGAAGATGCCAGTGAGGATATTGCTAATACAAGTTGAATACATAAATGCATTAATCACACAGACCATGCTCAATTATTCAGGAGCTGGCATTATACTACGGGATCAGCTCAGCCCCTGGCTCCTGCTCCTGTCAACTGAACACACATTCATTAAGCGGAGCTCTATGCCCAGCACTCTGGGGAGCTGATCAGTGGAAGGGGGTGTGGGGGGAGGGGGAATCACAAACCATTGCCTTAGCTGATACAATCAGATATACATAAGAAACAGCTGAGGAGCATGACTCCTGCCCTTATTTTCTTCAGCCAGTAATTTTTCAATGAGGATTCCTTGTTTCTCCTTAATGTTACCATAGGATTTAAGAGAGTTGGAGTATAAGGTAGCTGTTTGTCTTCTATAAAACAGACCTAGGTAATAGCTTAATAGGAAAAGAGGAAAGACGATAAAAGTCTGAGTGGAGGCTGGGGGGGGGGGGGGGGGGAGAGGGAGGATATGAGGTTATGTACAAATGTCCTTTTCTGTGTCCCAGACCTCCCTTGTGAGCATAGCAATTCAGACAAGAGTATTACAATGTAGCATAAGCAATCTAATGTGGATACACAGATACTCTACATGAATGCCTTCTAGAGTTATGGTTTCTTTAATAATCAGACTAACAAGTAACACAATTACAAATTCAGTTGTTTGGTTGTTGGTTTGTTGTTTGACTCTGTTTTGAGACAGTCTTGCTATGTAGCGCAGCCTGGACTAGAACCTCCAATCCTTTTGCCTTAGCTCACCAAGTGGAACAATTACTGACATGTACCATCACACCTAAAATAATTCTATATTTAGAGTATATTCAAATCACATGATCTTTAGTATTAGTTAGACTTGAATGCTAATTTCCTAAATTCCCTATTTGTGATATACATAATTTTAAAAATCATAGTTTAACTCTTTTGGAACTCAGTTTCCCTCTTCCATCATGTAATGGTGACTACAACTACTTAAATTAAAAAGTATACATTAAAGTAAGTTATATAATTATTCTACCTTAACACAAGGCCAGGCACAGAACAAGTAATTAATGAATGCCTGTTTTCCTTCTTACAAAGTGTGAAAGGAGGGGGGAAGCCACATTTATAGCTTACAGTCAAGAATATTAAGAAGATAATTGTTCACCCAAGATAAAGCATTATTTTGTTTAAATCTGAGAAGAGAGCACTTCACTTGATTAAAGTATCTCAAAGTGGTAAAGCTGAAAAAATGGCTCAGCAATTAACAGTAGGTACTGCTCTTATAGGGAATCTAAGCTGAGTTCCCAGCTCCCAGATTGGGCAACTTAAATGCCTCTAGCCTCCAAAGGCACATGCACTTGTGCAAATACCTACAAAATTAAAAGTAACAAAACATCACAGTTGAGTGGAGAGTGGGGTCTGACTTTCACACGAACTCTGGTGCCCCATATTTGACCACATCCCCTGGATGGGGAGACCTGGTGGCACTCAGAGGAAGGATAGCAGGCTACCAAGAAGAGACTTGATACCCTATGAGCATATCCAGTGGGAGGAGGTCCCCCTCAGTCACAGTCATAGGGGAGGGGAGTAAGGGGAATATAAGAGGGAGGGAGAAATGGGAGGATACAAGGGATGGGATAACAATTGAGATCTAATATGAATAAATTAATAAAATATATTTTTTTAAAAAGAGAGTGCACACAGAAAGATGTTGGGATCAATAGTGGGTACACCACTGAAGACAATGCTTACTTTCTTCCTTGAATGCATCAGTAACAGTTCTTCAAAGAGGAGAGAGGCCTCTTTGAGTCCCTCCATGGATTTGTCCTTTAAGTTATTAACTCAGTATTCTGTTATTAAACTCATTTAATTCCATTAAAAATTAATAACATCCAAGTCTTACATTTAATGTGGCATTATGGAATGGCACATGAATAAGCAAGAATACAAGGATGAAGTGACAGGAAACCTGAACCATCTGTTGAGTGAGATCTGCTGCCCTACAATGCATAAGAGCCTATAGAGTTATTATGTAAGCTAGAAAATGAAATACAATCCAAATTAAAGCATCTGTACATAGTGATGCATTCCTGAAGTCCCAGCACTCAAGAAGCCTAGGTACAAAGCCAGTGGAGGCTGTGTAATAAGTCAAAAGGCAGTCTATGTAACAAGACCCCAACTCAGAATTTTATTTCTTATATGTATAAATAATAATTATGGTGAATTTTGAAACCATATACCAGAATGAGACTAACATGCAATAAATATTAATTCCCAAGGTTAATAATTTCTTTCTCCTAATCCTGAGGGATGTTTTCCCCTCCACTGTACTCAATTCCTCAGGGAATTTTTAATTTTTCATTTATTCAATTGGCCAATCAACAGATATGACTTAAGTACCTGCAATGTGTCCAACATTCAGCTACACGGTGGGTTCACAAAGGGGCAATCTTTGAGAAACAGAACCCTTTTTAAAGTAGAGTTCTGTGCATGAACAAAGCTTGGCTTGGTGTATAAGGAAGACACCTGACTCCCCCACGGATGAAAGAAAGCTTCTTCGAGGGAAACCATTTCAAACTGAGGATAAATCTTAAGAAGGAGTTGCATTTTGCAACAGCTGGGGGGACAGCCAGGGAGAAGGGCATTGGCGGCTTTGTCTAGTCCCATTGACTTATTTCTCACATGGTCTTTCAAAGCCCAAATGTTCTCTCTCTCTCTCTCCAAATCCACGCACAACCTTCAGCTTTGGGCTGAATTTCATTTCCCTATTTCCTCCCATTACTTGCTAATAAAGCAAGTGACACTCCCTATTTCCAGCTTTCTCCCAAAAGTCAGCAAGCAGTGTGATCCTAGCACTTTTCTTCCACCTGTCCTTGTCACATGGGTCACTAACGCATCCTAAACCTTTATTTTTTAAAACTCATCCTGTTCTTCCCCAGGATCACAGCTCTAATTTAGATCTTCATGGTTTCCTGAAACAATTATCAAAATCACGGCCTGACCCCTCTTATCTGTTTTCACTTCCCTAACCCTAACCCTAAGCCTTCACACTTACTACAGATGAAAATCTGGTTATTTTCCTCCATGAGTCTCTCAGAAGTTTCCCAGAAATAAAAGGCTAAATTTTTCACAACTTGAATGCCTTTGGTCATCTGGCACTTGCCTATAACTATGTGTCAACATAATCCAGCCATCCACATGAGTGGTTGTGTGCCGAGGTCCATAGGCAGCATGTAGGCTGCCTCCACAAATTTCTATCTAGAAAACCCTCAACCCTCCAATATTAGTTCAGTATCTCTTTCTCTATAAGCCATTTCTGACCCTCCCAGATTGATAGTGCCATTTCCTGAGTATGCTTTCTGTATTTCATCCTTTCTTTCATGATAAAACAGCCATGCCTTTACTCCACAACCATGCCTAGCCAAGTGTTGGTTGAGCAGATCCCCCCAGCCATCCAGCCCTAAGGAGGCTTTCTGTGGTTTCTCTGCAAGCATTCCTTGCTCATTAGAATGGCAGAGCAAAGCCTGAGATCTCTCTTTGGCCACCAGTACATGATGAATGCTTAATTATCACGACTCTGAGTTATCCCTGCAACCCTATAAATTGGGGTCTGAAGAGGTCCTGTAATTTCCCCAACATCAGAAAAAACAACTTGAATCAGGACTTAACCATTGATCATCAATGTTCTAAATATATGTGAGAATGTAGCTAAACCTTGAAGGCACTGTTCTAAGCAAAACAAGCCTATAAGTAAAAAGGGAAATGTGACATGATTTCACTTACACAAGATACTAGTCAGAAAGTAGATGGCGGCTACCCAGGTTTCAAAAGAAGAAGAGTAAAGATTTATCATGTAATAGGCACAGAATTCCATTTGGGGAAAATGAGAACTTCTAATATAGATTCATTGATACTGGCATAGCAACCGGCAGAGCCTAACTCCACAAAACTGTGCCGTTAAAATGGATAAAGGGCAAATTTTATTATGCAGATTTTAAAAGAGAGATAGCATAGGAAGCTAGTATGGCAATGTTTCTTATGAAAAATCAAATAAAATAGATGGAGTGCCAGAGTCCTGGCAAATACTCTATGGGAAGAAAACAAGTGCAAAAGAAAAAGTGCAAAAGGCAACCATCAATGCCTGCTCTTATCCCATTGCACCCAACCCCATGTGTTGAAAGCTGGGCACTAGAAACAGCTGTATCTTCTTTCCTAAAGTGTTTTATTTGTTTGTTGCTTCGTTTTGCTATGCCTTGGTGAAGACAAGTGACTGACTCTGAGTGAGAGAAAACCCTCCAGTATCTTGGTCCTCTATAATGACGAACCTGAGGAATGTTCTACAGTAAAATAGGGGATGGCCTCCAGTTGGCCGACTGAAGTAACTGCCTGATGACATCGGCTGGCTTCCCCCTCCTTCATCGTCTTATTTTCTCCAAACCACCTCCCAGTTTGAAACTGGTTATATTCAACCGTGGTCTTAATCTCTCCAAAATAAAGCATAGCAAAAGTTCCAAACTGGTGAAATGTCCCTACAGACATCACAGAGTGGGCAAATACCAGGAGAGATGGGTGAAAGGGTGTTCACTTTAACACACACAGGATCCACGCTTGAAGAAAAACTTAACTACACTAGGTCATTCGTGAAGATAGACATAAGCTGACCATTCCTCGTCTGCTGGGATATTTACATTAATAGCACGTGCAGTCCTGATGCTTAGAAGACAGCACTTGGGCAAATAACAGCCAGCTTGTCCTAGTGCTTAATTTACAATTCTATCAGTGGAGCTTCTGTCTTTATCTGAGTCCTTTTTAAATGGTTACACAACAGCATGACACTACTGCAGCTTGCTTTAGACAGCCTCTTATTTGTAGGCTAAAGTCTACAGCCTGAACTGAAAACTTACTGAGTACCATAAAGTACTAACATTATGTCTGTTGTCTTGGCCCATGTGCGCCTTCTGTCAGGGAGTGAAACCATACTGGAAAAATCTTGCCTTCAATGCTGTTCTAGAGAGAAACAGCAGAATAATAAGAGGTCTCCCAGGCCTCCTGTCTCCTAATTATCAATCAATCCCCATTTCGTTTGCAGTCGCTTGTGAGTATCTATTGGAAAGGAGCCATACAGGTAATTATCTCCCTGGCCTGCAATTGGAGTCCCAATAGCAAACCATTTAAGATTCACCACCCAGTCCCTGAAGTCAATAGTGGTCTAAAGGGAGGGAGAATGCCAACACACTGCTCCAAATGGAGACCTCACTCTTCCTGTTTCCCATCAACACATTCCCTACTCTTCCTAGGACGTTTCATCATTTCTAACCGTTCCCCTGTGCCATGCACGCAGGGAGGCACCATCTCCATTGGACAAGGGATTTAGCCACTATCTAAGAGCCAAAACAGGGAACAGAGCCAGAGCAACTGACTCACACGACACAGCTTGAACCATTAGACCGAGCTTCCGCCCTGAGAAGGAGATGAATCAGTCAACAGTGATTCATCTCACCAAGGAAAGTATGTTCTCCCTAGGAAAGAGAAGTTCATTTTAAACATAATAACACAAAGGTGCAAAGGCAGTTCGGAAAACAAGCTGATAAAATTCAACAGCCATGTGAACCCTCCAGTTGCATACCCATGCAATCACATGGCAATAAAGAGTGACCATTGCTCAACTAGATGGCGGGGGAAGAAAACTATTAGGTATGCTAATGTTTTAGTTGACAAATGAAATTCTGTTTATTAGTCCCTGTGATGTTTTTATATTTTGTGTGTATATATACAATGATTTCATCTAGCTGATTAACACATCCATCACTTCACCTGCTTTAATAACAGTTAAAATAGCATCAAAAAGTAATGTGTACTTTAACTTAAACTGAAGAAACCAAGCTTTAGAACATTCTTAAACTTAAAAGTTTAAGTTGGTGATTTAAGCAGTTTTGTAATGTCTCGGGGGGCAGGGGAGGGCAGAGACAGATAGGAAAACATTCTTAAACTTAAAAGTTTAAGTTGGGGATTTAAGCAATTTTGTAATGTCTTGGAGGGCAGGGGAGGGTAAAGACAGGCGAGTGGAAGTCAAAGTACAACTGTGGGTGCTGACCCTCCCCTTATGTCCTTGAGATAGGCTATCTTGCTGTTCACTGCTGTGTGTGCCAGGTTACCAGAGCACAAAATTTCAGTGATTCTCACCCCTCTGCTTAGTTTGCTATTAGGATGCTAGGGTTACAGATGTGTGCCATTTCCAGTTGCACATGTACTCTGAGGATCCGAACTCAGGTCCTCACAGTTGTGTGGCAAGGTCTTTACCTTCTAAACTATTATACCTCAGTATAATCTTAGTAAAAATTAAATTAACCATGGGCAAAAATCACAAGGAGAACTTTTATTATAAACAAGTTTAGCATAAACAACTGGCTAAATTTGTAGGTTACTTCATAAACATAGTATCTGCCGTTTGTTAGGTGTCAGCTCTAATTTCTATAACAACCCTTAAAATAAGAATTTTCTATATTTTTGAAACAGTATCAGATGTTCAAGGAAACTCATGGGCCTGCCTGAGGTAAAATATATTTTTGCTCTGAAATTCATACGTGTGTTATTCTGGGCTTCAAATAGTTCCCCACTCTAGCCTGGAGATACCTGAAGCCCATCAGCTCCTTAAGCAACAGGCTGGATACCGTGCATATCTGAGAGAGCATCAATGTAGCATGTGCTCTGCATTAGCAAGAAACTCCCCCCCCCCTCTCTCTCTCTCTCTCTCTCACACACACACACACACACACACACACACACACACACACACCATAGCTGGCACCAAAGTCACTGACTGTGTAACTAAATATGACCCTGAATTTCTAGTCTTCCTACCTCCACTTTCTAAATGCCAGGGTTAAATGGACTGACTTCTAGCCAAATGACAGTCTCCATTGCTTGTGTGTACATGTAAACATATCTTTATTGTTAAACATGCTGCTATTCTTTCTTTATGAAATTTTGCTTGATGCACCTCTTGTCTAAGCCCTAATTCCTGCCTGTACTGCCACATTCTCACCGTAGCTTTACTTGCTGCGTGGGTTTTTGATAAATCATCCTTCCATGCATGGTCAAAGGTGCTCACTGGGAAAGTGAGCATACAAATAAGATCACGTGACAGAAGAGTATTGGAGTCATTCTCATCACTTATTCTTTCTTACATTGGCTAGGACATGGGCATGGGAGGAGAAGCAGCTTATGTAAGTTACCCTGGTTTTCACAAACCCCGTAGCCAAGAGCTATGTATAAGTTGACTTGGGAGATGGAATCACACAAACCAAGCCGGGGAAGTGACTTAGGGTGAGGGAAACAAGTATTCCTCGGAAGTTTTATGGGTAAGCTAAAGCTAGTGAGGTTATTTGCTTTTTTAATGGGTGTTAAAAAGCTAAGTGCCAAAAACCAACGGAAAAACAAATGGGAAAATAATTAACAAGTGATTCACAAAACAAAAACCTAAATACTTCATCCTAGTTTGACATGTTTGACATATCTGTTTCTATCTATATCTCCTTTGTAAATGTACATTTCAAGCCCTGGTTTATTAATAGACTGTTAAGAACTTACTAATTTAATGTGTCTAATATATAAATAAATTTCACAAACTGAATCAAACTAGCAGTGTGTGACCCTAGTCTCAAATGGTGTGAAATTTTCTTCAAAAATTGCTGTGGTCTGCCTATTAATTCTACACTGTGACATGACAACAGCCTAGCCTCCATCTGGTATTAGAAAACACCAGTTTCAAAGAAACCACACAGGCAAATGCATAAATACATTTAAATGTACATAACTAATTGTACCCTTGATAGCCAGGTGTTTATAGTCTTAAGTTATTTTCTGTTTTTCTTCTTTACAACATCACTGTAGGAGTTATCCCAGGTGACCCACTTCTCACTACCTAACATTTATTCAGGTCACAAAGCTGGGTATTTTGTCACAGATTAGTTCATTTGCCCTAATGGCCACAGCTCCTCCCCCACTAAGTAATTAACATATTAACAAAAGTTGAGTACCAGCAGTGAATAAGTAGTGCACCTCTTATTCTTAGCAAAATTATAAAGATCTAAAATTAGTGTCAGTAGATATATAAATATAGAAAATGCCATAGCATATTTAAAACGAGGAACTCAAGAGATTGACTTTTACTGATATTCTCCAGGTAAGGCTCGCCATTGTTATAAACAATGTGACGGCTTTGCAGACGCCACTTTCCCTTCTCGTCGCTTGCTGCAGCCATGGTCAACCCCGCAGTGTTCTTCTTCGACGTCACGGTCGATGGCGAGCCCTTGAGCCGCGTCTCCTTCGAGGTTTGTGCAGACAGAGTTCTAAAGACAGCAGAAAACTTTCGTGCTCTGAGCACTGGAGAAAAAGGATTTGGATATAAGGGATCCTGCTTTCACAGAATTATTTCAGGATTCATGTGCCAGGGTGATGACTTCACACACCATCATGGCTCTGGCAGCAGGTGCATCTATGGGGAGAAATTTGAGGATGAGAACTTCATCCTGAAGCACACAGGTCCTGGCATCTTGTCTATGGCAAATGCTGGATCAAAAACAAACAGTTCCCAGTTTTTTATCTGCACTGCCAAGACTGAGTGGCTGGATGGCAAGCACGTGGTCTTTGGGAAGGTGACGGAAGGCATGAGCATTGTGGAAGCCATGGAGCGCTTTGGGTCCAGGAATGGCAAGACCAGCAAGAAGATCACCATTTCCAACTGTGGACAAATCTAATTCTTTTGGCTTGCGGGCATCTTACCCAACAGGGCAATCCTTCTGTAGGTCAGGAGAGCACCTCCACCCCATCTGCTCACAGTACCCTGTAATCTGTGCTCTCACTGAAGTTCTTTGGGTTCCATATTGTCCTCATTGCCCTCCAAGTTTAGCTGGATTGCGGAGTTAAGTTTATAAGATTATGAATAGAAAGTAAATAGAAAAAAAATCTGACAACGTCAACAAATTACCTCCTTGATCTAGTTATAGGTGAACCAGTCACTCAAAGTTCAAAATATTAAAAATAAAAACCTAAGTATTTCACCATGTTTTAACATACTTGAATTAAGACACTTGGTGTTCCTTCTCTATTTCTACTGAGAAGAAATTAAAAACAAATTATAATTTTTGATGTTTTTTGTTTGTTTGTAGTATTTGTTAAATCAATCTACTCCTTAACTGTGTTCAGAAAGTGGAATTGGTCAGAAAACTGAAGGATTTTACATTTGTAGGTAAAGAGTAATCTACCATCTTCTGGCATAACCATATATTTTTAATTATTTACTTAATTAGCTTTTATATGTTTGGGTATTTTACTTACATGTATGTCTGTATATCACCTCTGTCCATGGAGGTCAGAAAAGGCAGCTGCACCTTCTGAAACTGGAGTTATAAATGGTTGTAAGCAGCCATATGGGTGCTGAAAATCAAATCAGGTCCTCTTGAGGAGCAGCCAGTGCTCTTAACCACTAAGGTGTCTCTCCAGCCCTTAAACCACATATTTTAAGAAGACATGTATTTGTGTGCTTGCTACATTTTATTAAATTTTCTAACTCATCTTTTTATATTTTATACAGTTCTTAATAAAGATCGTTTTTAAATGCACAACAGAATTTTATAAATATTAATACATCCATTGGTTTTTAGAGGCAATAAATAGTGGATTTCTCCCACTTTCTTATAAGGTGACAGATAAGTAATTCCTTGATTTTATGCAGTATTTTTTTATTAAAATATAATTACATTGCCCCCCTCCTTTCCTTTCCTACCTCCTTCTCTTTCTTCTATCCCTCCCATGCAACTGTATTTTTCAAATACAGATAGGACAAAAAACAGCACTTGGGGAATAAGAAAAAAAAACTAGTGAAGGAAAATCTAGAAAGATCATAGATGCTCCACTCATCACAAATGAGAAGAAAAGAGCCTGATGTTCTGCTTAGTTATTAAGAGAATTTCTAGTCATTGTTTTTATTTTGGTTGTTGCCAAAGGCATTTGTGTATATACTGATTCTTGATGATATCACAGACCAATAATAATAATAATGCATTTCCTGACTTAAGAAAAATCACCCAAATGAAAGTGGAAACCAGAGCACAAAATAAACACTCAGACAACACCAGCAGCAGATATCATGACCTGGCCATCTATGATGCAGCCACACTACAAGATCCCAGGCGGCAAGCTCCTCCCACAGGGCCACAGGGAGACAATCGCCCAAAGTGATGTGATGTGCATGTGACTGTGACTCTTCTGCTTTCTGGAACATTTCAGATACATGAGCCATAAGCAGAAGGGCAGAATGTGATAAGCTTTCAGCAAGCTAGCCACAAAGACCAGTGTAGCCAAAACAAGAGAAGATAGAAGAAAAAAAAAATCCAAAGCCAACAAATGTCAGAGAGAACATCAGGCTCAAAGGTTAGGCTGTCAGGAAGCAGAGAGAGGTGGGTTCAGGAGAGAGGTCTCATGTACAAGCCACACCACCCTAAGCATCCCGTCACCACTCTTCAACCACATGCCGCAATAGTACACATCCTGTCACCGTTGGCATACCATTTTCCAACCAGTCCACCCAGAAACTTCAGCAGGAAAGGATCTAACATCTGCCCCCAGCATGAAATGAAGATGGGCATGTCATCACTCAGAGGCCAGGCACACTGTTACCATTATTATACCATGTAACATGTTACATTTCTGCTGCTTGTATCCTATCACTAGCTAAAGCGTCCCCGAGAGAAGGAAATGCTTGCTTGTTATTTTTTCCAAATGTCTGGAACACAGTGCCTGATCCACCCTTAGCTCTCAAATGTTTGAATGTATGAATAGCACATAACATTCTACTGTCCTTAGAAACAGCAGCTACCACATTCATTTTCCCTTCAATACTTCACTCAAATTTAGGCTAGGAATATAAATATTTAACAAATGAGTAGATAAATGAAAAGCTCTTCTAATTCAACTATTCTATAGAGACCAAGTCCCAGAGAAACAAGGTGGGAACTTCTAGTACGCTTTGAAACAGAAAAGTGTCAATAAAGTGTAAGAAACACAGCAAGTTACTCAGCTGTGTCTTCTCAGTCAGGTGACAAACTCTGCCTTGGTATAATAAGCTATAAATGGAAACTAACACTACCTAGTAATTACCATAGTGATAGTGCTGTAAAGAAGAGATGAGCCACGGCCATGCAGAAAGCATTGTCAGTGTGGTGTTTCTCAGATGGCAAGAAACTTTTTGGAGTAAGAGAAATTTAATAACTATACAAAAATTTAATAACCTAAAGAAAAAGAGAAGCAATCAGAAGTTCCAGCCAAATAAACCTGCTGCCCATTTGACTTTGTCCAGTTCATTCCTCATTCCCTACTTTGATAACATCTGTATATTCACCCAGTAGGCATTTATATTGTTATTCTTTGGTGAATTTCAGTCATTCCAGCTCCCTCTGTCTTCTTTCATCCCACCTCCATTTGCCGTGGAAACTCTGCTCCCCATAAGCATCCCTCCTACTTCCATTCCTTGTGTGTGTGAGAGAACATTTACTAAGCAACCATAGTGCAAGATAGCAGAGACAACGTGGGAAATAACGCAGCCTATGGAGTTCTGAATACACTTTACTTGACTCTGAAATGAAAGTGTCTGTTTAGAAGAGTAAATTTAGGAACACCATCTCAGTGGGACTTATTCATTACTAATTTACTGTCTGATAAATGCATGCATGTATATAACACACTCTAGTTATTTTACCCCTCTACAGTTTTGTACCTTTTCAACTCCAACAAGACACACACACACACACACACACACACACACACACACACACGATAGATAGATAGATATATCATGTGCTATAGAAATAAAAATAAAAAGAAAATCTGAATTAAACTAAACCAAGATACAAAATATAAGAGTTGTTCAAATTAATGAGAGCTCACTGGAGATATATACATATATATATATATATATATATATATATGAATAATATTTAAATTGAGTGAAATATATTACTCAAACATGTTAATTATCGCTGCTGAAAACTTGAAAATCCAACGTTCATAGGTCCCTTTTGAGCCCTCTTTGTTAGCTAGCCATTCTATGCCTGTGTATTGTAACATAATTATCCTTTATAGCTCGTTTCCACATATAAGTGAGTGCATACCATGTTTGTCTTTATATGTCTTGGTTACATCACTCAGGATAGGTTTTTTTTCCTAGTTATATCCATTTGGCTCCAAAATTCATGATGTTATTTTTTGAACAGCTGCATAATATTCCATTGTGTTAATGTACATATTATCTTTATCAGTTCTTCAGTTGAGGGACATCTAGATTATTCCCAGTTTCTATTAGAAAGCTGCTATGAACATAGCTGAGCACGTGTCCTTGTGATAGGATACAGTATCATTTGGGAATATGCCCAAGATTGGTAAAGCTGGGACTTGAGGTAGATTGATTCCAATTTTTCTGAGAAAATGCCATATTGGTTTCGAAAGTGGTTATACAAGTTTTCACTTCCACTAGCAATGTTCCCCTTATTCCACGTTCTCGGCAGCACAAGCTGTGACTTGTTTTTTTTTTTTTTTATCTTAGCCAATCTGACAGACATAAGATAGAATCTCAAAGTAGTTTTGATTTGCATTTCCCTGATGGTTAAGGATGCTGAGCAGTTCGTTTCTCAGCATTCAAGATTACTCAGTTGAGAATCCTCTGTTTAAATCTGTACCCCATTTTTAAGTGGATTATTTGGTACATTGATGTCCAGTTTCTTGAGTTCCTTATGTAATTTCATGTTGTCTATAGGTTTGCTGTAAATTGTCTTTACTATGTTCAGATACATACCTTGTATCCCTCATCTCTCCAAGATATTTACCATGAAGGAATATTAGACTGGATTTTCTCAAAGGGTTTTAATCATCTAATAAGGTGGTCACATGTTTTTCTTCTTTCAGTTTATCGGGTGGATTATATTTACAGGGTTTTGTATGTTGAACTATCTCTGCATCTCTGGGATGAAGCCTACTTAATCATTGTGGATGACTTTTGTGATGTATTCTTGGATTCAGTTTGTGAATATTTTATTAAGTATTTTTAATCAATATTCAAAAGAGAATTTGGTCTATACTTCCTTTTATGTTGAATCTTTGTGTGTTTGGGTATTAAGGTGACTGTGCTTCATAAAATGAATTTGGTAATGTTCTTTCTGTTTCTGTTTTGTGAAATACGTTGAGGAGGGCCAGCTCTTCTGTGAAAGTCTGGTACAATTCTGTGTTAAAATCATATGGCCTTGGGCTTCTGTTGGTTGGGAGACATTTAATGACTTTGATTTCCTTAAAAATTGTAAGTTGATTTAAAATGTTTATTTTATCTTGATTTGATTCTGGTAAATGGTATATATCAAGAAAATTGTCCATTTCTTTTAGATTTTCCAATTTTGTGCAGTAAAGGTTCCTCAAGTATAACATGATGATTCTTTGGATTTCTTCCATCTCTGTTGTTATATCCCCCTTTTTATTTCTTATTTTCTTAATTTGGATATTTTCTCTGTGTCTTTTAGTTAGTTTGGATAAGCATTTTTTAATCTTGTTGATTTTCTTAAAGAATTAACTCTTTGTTTCATTGATTCTTTGTATTGGTCTCTTTGTTTCTATTTTATTAATTTCAGCTCTCAATTTGATTATTTCCTGCTATCTCTTCCTCTTGGACGTGTTTGTTTCTTTTTGTTCTAGACCTTTCAAGTGTAAATCTAAATTGTTACTATGAAATCTCTTGAATTTCCCTATACATGAACTTAGTGCTACGAACTTTCTTCTTAGCATCTCTTTCATTTTGTACCATAAGTTTGTTATTAATTTATTTTCATTGAATTCTAGGAAGTTGTTTATTTTTTTATTTATTTCTGCCCTGACTCAATAGTCATTCCGTAGAGAGTTGATCAGTCTTCGTGAGTGTGTATGCCTTCTGCTGTTTCTGTTGTTTTGGAACTCGAGTTTTAATTCATAGTGGTCTGTTAGAATGCAGGGATTATTTCTCTTTTCTTTTATCTGTTGAGACTTTCTTTGTGACCAAGTATGTGGTCAATTTTGGAGAAATTTCCATGAGGTAGTAAGAATAAAATATATTCATTTGTGTTTGGGTAAAATGTTCTGCAGATATCTACTAGGTCCATTTGTTTCATAACATCTATTAACTCCCATATTTCTCTGTTTACTTGTTTTCTAGATGACCTATCCATTTGAAAGTGGGATAGTGAAGTCTTCTCACTACCAGTGTGAAAGAGTCAGTGTGAGATTTAAGCTGCAGTAGTTTCTCTTTTACAAATATGGATGCCCTTACATTTGAAACATAGAAGTTAGGAATTAGAATGTCATCTTAGGTGGAGTTTTCTTTGATGAGTATCAAGTGCCCTTCCCTATCTCTTTTGATTAATTTTGGTTGGAAGTTTACTTTGTTAGATATTAAAATACCTACACCAGCTTGCATCTCTGGTCCATTTAGTTGTAATATCTTTTTCTAATCCTTTTCCTTGAGTTCATGTTATCCTTGATCTTTGAGGTGTTTCTTGGATGTAACAGAAGGATGGATCGTATTTTCAGATTCATTCTGATTTCCTGTGTCTTTTCATTGGGAAATTAAGTCCATTGATATTGACAGATATTAATGAGCAACAATATGTTGACTCTTATTATTTTGTTGTTGTTGTTGTTTATATGTTCATTTTCTTCTTTTGCTTTTTCTGGTATGAGATTATTTCCTGGATTTTGATGGGTATTTGTTTTTCTTAGCTTTCTTCAAGGGACTTACTCATTTCCTACAATTGTTTGTTTGTTTCCCTGGATTTTTTAAGGGCCTTATTAATTTCTTCCTCATGAACCTCTATTATCTTCATAAAGTTGCATTTAAGGTCTTTTTCTTGTGTTTCACTTGCTTGGCATTTTCAGGGACTGCTGTAGTCAGATGCCTAGGCTCTAGTAGTAACACATTGCCTTCGCTGCTGATAATCATGATTTTACTCTGGCATCTATGCGTCTGGGTTTGGGGTTATTATAAGTATAGGCTACAATTTTTCAGTTTGTCTTTGTTGGATAGCTATTTTGTTCCTTGGTTTCTACTTCCTCTTTGATTTTCTGTTCTTTGTGGCCTGGATTTCTGGAAGCCAGGTCTCCGCATTTCTCACTGTGTTCTTGCTTCTACTGAGCCACCAGAACTTATTGCCTGTATTGTTACAGTTTCTTTTCCTTTGGTCTTCTTGAAATTCATTCCCCACACACTCTGGCTAGAGTATTCTAACACACACATACACACACACACACACACACACACACACACACTCCTGAGAGAGAGAGAGAGAGAGAGAGAGAGAGAGAGAGAGAGAGAGATTTGTTATGAGTCCCTTACTGACCTAAGAAGAACAAAACCAATATCTTGGCAATAACTTCGAAGCACCTCTGTGATATAGCCTCTACTTTCTTCCTCCTTGTCCTATTTATTCCCTATGATTCGCAACCCTGTTTTCTTTCTGTTTTTTGAACCTGTCAATCCTTTTCCAAGATCACAGCCTTAGCATTTATTGTTTCTCATGCTAGGACTTCTCTGTTCCCAATGGTTATGACAGTAAAAAATATTTCACATTTATCAAGATCAAATACTGGGTCTTATTCTAGGAATGTTGCAAGTCTGCATCCTTCAAGAAGTGTTTGGCATGTGAGAATATTTGTTTTAAAAAAAATGGAAAGGAAACAAGCAGTTGAGCGAGCCATTGCACTAGGATCCAAGGTGAATAAAGTATGAATAAATAGGAGGATAGAGAAATCTTAAATTGCCACCTTAATTCCAAATAGTTCTTAAAGAATTTTACTAAGACCCCTAATTCAAAAGTTACTTAGGGAAGTCCAGTGTTTCCCAGGAAGGGTTTTAGGGTTCTTGTGATGGTCACTCCTTTTCTGGGTGCAGCCCTGTAGCAGAATGCTGTCTTCCTTTAAGTTGTGCTGCCCATCAATGGTATGGCTGCAGTCAGAGGCCTCAAAGACGTGATCTAGGGCCACCAGATCCATTATTGTTTCCAACAACCCATAAAGAAGGAAGGGTCAAATGCATTCTACTGCACCCCAACAGCAGTATGTGTCTGCCTACTGCCCCTCCCTTTTGAGTTAGTGCATCTACCACTGTGGTGGCTGCTGCAATCTTTCTCTGGCATCAGGCTCCATATCAACCGACCTATCAATATGAGTTCAATTCCAGTGACTCTCCAAAGAGCTATATGGCTTTTGGTACCAGACTGGGACTGCTAAGCTTCTTGCATTAGGCATCTACCTGCTTCTCTGCCTTATATATGTAGCACTGTTGGATTACTCAAACCCTATTGTGCAAGTCACATATTTATATCATATATATGTATTAATATATGATATATTACATATATTATATGTAATAAATAATACACACATGTACACTTAGTTCTTTTTATCCAAAGAACTATACCTAGTACAGTATTAAAATATTTTTGTGGAAATATTTAATAATTTTATAAAATATAAGCTATCAAAATTAAATTATAAAACAAAAAGATTCTATATTATAATAATCATTATATGAGTCTTCCTGATTGCAGAGGGAAGAAAAGTTCATCAATCATGAAGACAGTATTAGGGCAGCAGAAAGCTCAGTCAATAAAGTGCTTGCCTTGAAAACATGAGGAGCTGAGTTGAATTTATAGAACCTACACTTTAAAAAACAGCAGGAATGATGGCATGTACTAGCAATTCAAACCGCAGGAAGGAAGAGGCATCCTTTTCCCTGGGGCTTACTAGCCAACCATTCTATCATGCTTAGTTCCAGGCCAGTGAGAGATCCTTTCCCAAATTAAAGGGCAGATGGTATCTGAGGAACAAGAGCCAGCCAACATTGTCCTCTGACCTCCACACATAGGTATACATGCACTTGCATACACACACACACATGCATATACAAACACATACGAATATATTGAAAGCATTCCTTCATTAAGGACCACTTACACTCTTTATTAACTGGCCACTTAAATAGGACTGTCAGGTAGTGCTGTCAGATCATTGGGTTAATTATGGCTATTAATCAAATGTATATTTAGAACAATCTGTCTTTAGGAAAACTGATGAATCCCTCAAGCATTTTTATAAATGAATGACAATATTTAAGAAGCCAAGGATGCTGTAACAAGCAACAATTTAACAAATTAAGTTAAACAAACTGATTAACTTGTTTCTCACTCATAGAGGGCCACAGGACAAGCCTTTTGGGAATTGTCTGGATTTTGTTAATTGAAGTGAGAAAACTCTCCCATTGTGGGTGGCACCATTCCCTGATTGGGATACTGAATTCTATAAGTAGAGAAAGTTAAACAGCATCATACAGTCATCACTCCCTAATTCTGACTGTGGATACAATTTGAACAGCTGCTTCAAGATTTTGCTTTGATTTCCCCCACTATGATGAATACTCCTGAACTGTAAATGAGAATAAATAAACCCTTTCCCTCTTATTAAAAAGAAACCCTGATATCATAGCTATAATTAATGTGATTTATGAAATACTGTGTTTAATCTGTTTTCATTGTCATTTCATGTTTCTACATTAAGTCTCAATTAAGCCTTTCCCCACCCTAGTTGGCTTTATTCTATCTGTCCCCATTACGCACCTGTACGACCCTCTGGTTGTGACAGTGAGAGACACTTGTGAAAGTGGCGGGCTAGGTCTCCTATGACTATGCCATATTATATTACAGGATTTTGTGGATTTCACATTCTAATTATCTGATGCTAAGAAATTGCTGTAGATGTGTCTGGGTTAGTTTATCCTTTAACAAAGGCTGGAGAGACTAGAAGTGTGAAGTAAGTTCTCTGGCTACCATCCTAGAAAGAGGCTCATGTGGCAAGGAGCAGCCTTTAGCAGCGGCGAGAATGTCCCCAACTGACACCAGCAAGGATATCTTGGCTTTTAACTGAATCTGATGAGAACCAGTGAAGTGGAATAAGGCCCTGTATTCCACAGATCAAAGTTCCACCAGATATTTTAATAGTTTACTGAGAGACTGAGAAAAACAAAAAACAAAAACAGGAAAGACATGTCCAGACTCTAGACCTATGGAAACTGTAAAACAAGGCATGTGCATCACTTGATACCCCTAAGTTTGTGGTGATTGGTTATTAACAACACTCCTACTCTTAACTATGACAGCACAACCCCCACTTTAAGTAATGTCCATATAAGATGTCACTCTGTGGTAATACTCACCAGAGCCAAACACATTTGGATGATCATTTGATAGCTGCCTGTCTCTCATTGAGATTTTAAGCTCTTGGCAGGTACTGAGGCAGAAATGTCTTTCTCATCACACTAGCCTCATAAATAGAACACAGTATCTGTTTGACAAATGCTAAATAAAAGGATGTTCCCATTTGAGGATTGCATGCCTCTAATAAACCTTTGAAGCAGCTGTTACTGGGGAAAGAGTAAGTGAGGAAAACACCTTCCACTTCCTTTTCAAAGAGTTCAGGGTGTGTTAATGAAAGCCTGAAAGACATGTCTGAAAGATTTATCTCAGATCTGAATTAAATTAAATGTCCTCAGGAAGGCACTAAGCAGCTTGGTCCAATTGGCCAATGCTGTCCAACTGCAAAAAGCAGCTTCACCTGTGAGCCAATAGCTAGAGGAGATAGTCCCTTCACTACAACTGTGTCTCTCCAACTCTTCACTGTTGGGTACCTGGTCTCTGCTTATGAAGACGCTGCAAGTACCATTAAATAAAGTAGCAAGGTGTAGGACAATCTGCCCAGTTTCCAGCGCATTGCTTGCCACAGTTTGCTGTCTGAGCCCCATAGAAAATAGACCCCAATCTGTAATTCTAACTTAGTCACATGTTGATCCTTGTATCCTCTTCCAGATAAAGGTGATGTTCAAGACTGGGCCCAGGATAGAAACCCTGTGTTGAGGGTTGCCTCAGTCACAGCTGAAATAGCTATTCAATTCTGTACCCTGCCAGCTCTGTCAAGTCTACACACATAGAAAATGGTTCTCCAACTTACTCTTTTCTTTCCATCTTGTGATGATTTGAGTAAGTATGGCCCCCATAGATTAATGTGTTTGAATGTTTGGTCATAGGAAGTGGCACTGTTAGCAACTATGGTCTTATTGGAGAAGGCATGGCCTTGTTAGAGGAAATGTGTTGCTGTGGAGGCAGGGCTTTGATGTCTTAAATGCTCAGGCTATGTCCATTGCGAACACTCCAGTCTCCTCCTCACTGCCTTCAGATCAAGGTGTAGAACTCTCAACTCCCTCTCCAGCTCCGTCTTCCTGGATGCTGCCTTGCGTTTCACTATGTTGGTAACAGACTGAAGTTCTGAAACTGTAAGCCAATCTCCATTAAATGCTTTCTTTTATAACAGTTACATTGGTCATGCTGTCTCTTCGTAGCAATAAAACCCTAACTAAAACACAGCTGTATCTTTTTAAAAGATTTATTTAATTATTTGATGTGTATTTGTATGGACTTTGAGTGTACATATGTGTGCCATATGTGTGCAGTGCCTACAGAGGGCAGAAGGGGCATCAAATCCCCGGAACTGGAGTGACAGGTGGTTGTGAGCCATCGTATAGGTGCTGAGAAGGAAACCCTGGTGCCAGAAAGAAAAGTAAGCACCATTAGCCATTGAGCAATCTCTCTAGCACAACCCTTGCACATCTCCTTGACAAGATGTACATGAAGATAAAGTAGCATCCTATTAAGAAACTATTATTCTTCAATAAAATTATTCACAATGATATCCTGCTATATTCATAAGCAGGAACCTCACATAATTATCATCAGAGAGGCTTCATCCAGGAACTAATGAAAACAGATACAGGGACCCACAACCAAACATTAGGCAAATCTCAGAGAACATTATGGAAAATAGGAAGGAAGGCTTGTAGGAGCCAGTGGGGACAAGGACACCACAAGAAAGTCCACAGAATCAACTAACCTGGACTCATAGGGCCTCACGGACACTGATCTAACTAACAGTCAGGGAGCCTTTATGATTTTTGTAGCTTGGTCTTCTTGTGGAACTCCTAAAACTGAGAGCAGTGACTATCTTTGACTCCTTTGCCTTTTCCTCTCACAGAGTCACCTTTCAGCCTTAATACAAGGGGACGCGCCTACTCTAATTGGTATGCCATGTTTGGTTGATATACACAGGAAACCTGCCCTTTTCTGAAGGGAAACGGAAGAGAAGTGGATGGGAAGACTGATAATAGAAGGAGAGAAAGGAGGAGAAACCATATATATATATGTGTGTGTGTGTGTGTGTGTGTGTGTGTGTATGAAAGATTAATAATAAATGGAAAAAAGACTGTTCTTATAATTCTTGTATACAGAAGTCCATGGACAACTTACTATAACTGGCATGCATTTTAAATTTATTTTACCTAAAAACATTATAGTTACTCTAAGCCAGCCCATGCCTCGTCATTCTCTGTGTAAAATATCTTCTCTAAAACAATGTATATTTCTCTAACACTTTAAAATTGATATAATGGTAGTCTTTAAAATCTAAAACTTCAGACTTTATCAAGTGTATTTTGAACTGCTATTTTCTAGTATTTAACTAGCAGCATGAATGAAAGGAAATTTAAAGAAATATGTTAGCAAATTTTCTTTTATAAATATGCCATATTCCTTCAAATGACAATGTCATTTAAAGGCATTAATTTCTGTGCCCACCACACTTATAATATGAAATATTAGATTTTGCAATTAGTGGCTTTCAATACTGCTATTATTTAACAAAACCAATATAAGGAAATATATTCAGAAAATAGAACTATGAAACTGCTATTCATTGAGGTTATTTTTACAAAACTATATTTGTTTCTCAGTTTCTCCCTTAATGTGGCGAATAATTAATCACACAAATAATTGAGACTCTTTTATATTTGTTTAATAATAAGCTTCACAACACAATAACTTAGCAGTTATTACTCTATTCTTAACCCTCTACGCTAATCTGGTTTCCTCCTAGCATACATCTCAGAGATACTTGTACTTTGTAGCTTTCCTTGCTCCAGCTCCTCTCTAGATGTCTCTTGGACTTCTATCCTGGATGAATCCCCTACTTCCTCTTCTAACTCCTCCCCTGACTGGCTGGAAGTCCAGCCCTACTCTTGCCCCTGCTCTGTGATTGGCTGTAAGCAGCTTTATTGGCAGACCAGAGGACAATTGAAAAGTAGTGTTTATAAAACACTGAGTTAAAAAGACTCAGAACAATGGTTGCAACCAAATATGTGGGGTACAGAAATCAGCATTTGAATTACACAAATAACCTCCTCATAAAATGTTTATATGAAAGCTTTATGTATACATTTTTCCATTGTCTATAAGTTATCTAGTTGTTTTTTAGTGACACTTGCCACAATTTTAAAACAAATTTCAATAATTTTACAGAGAAAAAATACCTTCTGTGGTCATTATTTATATTTTTTTATATTTGTAGTCAAGCAGCAGAATGGTGCATACTTGTAACACCAGTACTTGACAAGCTGAAACAGGAGGATCATAACTTAGAGGCCAGCCTGGGCTACATAACAAGATCTTGTCTCCAAAAACATAAAACAAAACAAGTTCCTCCTGGCTATCAAGATCTTGTTAAGTAGTTTTTTCCATTTCTGTATACCAGAATATATATATATATATATATATATATATATATATATATATATTTCCAACCCTCAGAGAGAGTTGATTACCAGAGGAATTTTTACAAGACCCAAAGTGCAGGGTCACCACCAAAAAATCCCCAATTCAAGGGTCCAAGCATGAACATTTCTGAAAATATAGACTACAAACCACTTCTCTAAGGTGACCAGAGGCCTCAGGATTAAGATCAAATGTGAGTTCAGGCAGAGCATGGTCCTAAAATGATATTCTAAGGCATGTGAGGGCAGGGTCTAGCTGCCCTCCTGGGCTCACCCTTATGTGTGTGTCACATTGCTGTCTTCAAGAGTGTGAAGATAACCAGGAGATACACAAGCTGGGATGCAGAGTCATGAGTGGAGCTTTAGGTTGCCAACCCTCGAATCATACATCCTGAGCGTATGAGGAAATGCTCCATCTCCTCTGGAAAAGCATCTTCTTGACTTCTGTGTACAAGGACTCCTATGTTCTCTCCTTCCCTCACTCGCTCTCTTTCTCGGTTTCTCTCTGTCTCTCGTTCTCCATCTCTGTATGTGTGTGCGTTGGTTCTCCTCCTCTAGAGAACCTTGCCTAGTGCACCACCTAAGTTAACTATGCATTAAATCCACAACACGAGTAGAAAGACAAAGAAAGGGAAAAGCCTAACTTCCTGTTTTAGATGCTTCTGTCTAGACAGCTGAGGAGCTGAGGAAAACTCTGGATAGTCTAGCAACACTGCTCCATCCTACTGCTCGCCAGACCATCTCCCCGGGTCACCCTATTAGAAGTGACTTACACTATGTGGTAATAATATATGTGAAGAAACAATCATGAGTTATCAAACTTCATTTTCAAATATACTCCTTCTACAAATATTAGGCCAAAGAACCATTTTAATTAGAAGAAAACATGGGAAAACTCATAATGAGTGGTGTGTACCAAGGTTTGCAGAACGATTTTCTCCAGGCAGAGTTTCAGTGTCAATAAACCAAGATGAACAGACGTCAATCATACAGCGCTACTGCTTCCTTTGGTGGTGGAAGCATTTTAAAGGAATTTATTCTTCATTTTTACTGAAAAAATTTGGAACAAGTACAATCAAATTTAACTTGTTTTCCTTTCAGTATTAACTTTTTGAGCCAAGAAAACCTTTATTCCACTGCAGCCTTATTTTTCCCTCTGTGCCTAATAGGTCTCTTCTTCCTCTATAGTTAGTGTGCACTAGTATCCTGGTAATAGCAACTGTGGACAATAGGTACATTCATGCATCATCAAAAAGTAGATGCTCTTCTAAGTGCTTCTGTGCTGCTGAGGATACTATAACTGATGTGGGTCTCCATCACTAACCTCTGACTTTAAAAACAGCTATCATAAAGGAGAATATTTTTTAATTCCTACATATACTTTGATGAATACAGATTTTTTTAAAAAGTCAATTTTATCTGCCAAATCAGACTTTTTCTTCCAAAATGATACGTGTGTTGAAATATATATATATGTAAATATATGTATATTTATAATTTCACACATGGTTTACATTTTTCTAATTTCTTTCCATGAATTAATATTTATAAGCATATTAATTTGAAAGTCAATCTGAGACAGGCATACGATTTCTAGATAAGAAAACACAGATGGTGGCATGATTTTCTGCAGACTATTTTTATAATGACTCTCTTACAGACAATCTGTTTTATCAGCTTTCCAATGGGTCCACAGTACAAAGAATTCCAAAAGAGAAAAATTTTAAGATTCCAAAAATGCTTGGCTGTGAAGAGATTCAGTGGGCATAGCTTCCTCCTTGCCAAGGCTCTAGAATGTGTCAAACTAAGAATAAAGCTTAACATTTCCTCTCCTGCCCCTGCAAAGGAACCTTGTTGTTGTATTGTGAGCTGCTGATGTGGCTTTGGGCCATAAGGGTAATGGAAATTTGCTACAGAGTGCGATGAAAATGTATCAGGCATAAGAGCTGGGTAATCAAGGGATGAATCAACAAACCAGGCAGCACCAAACAAGCAATCCCATAGGGTCAGGGCTCAGGAGCAACCTGACTGCAGCCTGTTATCTAGAAATGATCACAAGTAGACCAGACACAGTGCGTCCTTGTGAAGGTACACACAGGGAATGGATATATAACCACTGGGGCACAGGAAAGGAACTGCCAGCTTCATGAGTAATCATTAATGATCAGTAATAACAGTGAAAGTTTCATGATGTTTTCTATTGAGGAGAGTGCAGCACAATTTAGTCAAAAGCCATTCATCTATGTAGGCACGGTGCCAGCCTTATCTAATTCAGAATAAATTGGTACGGGCTAAGTTGTGCTTTTAGTGGTTAAAGATCACCCACATCAACTTATCAAGCCTCTGAATTTTGAATGCATAACCCCACACACACAAAAGCCAAAGGAAACAACTAAAAGGCAGATGTGCTAGAGTTAGTATCATCAATAAGAAACAATGCCAGCACTCAGGATCACATGCTAACAGCATCCCCATCACTAACTTCCAGAACAAAAGACTGAACTCTGTTTAATAGCTAAATAATTAAAGAAGTTATTAAGAAGCCATTTCACCATTTAAAAAAATAGTTCAATTAGTTGGCAAGCTGATCTCAAAGCAATCTTGAGATACACAGGAAAATGAAGTGAATTTTATGGGTTAGGGGAAATGTTTGTCTGAAATATTAACTCCTATGGTTCCTTAGATTTTAACAAATATATTACATATATATGGGATTTGTGAGACCATAACATTGTGTAGTCTGTGGAATAACAAAGTCAATTTTTAAAAGAATATGGGAGGAATCTGCCCACATAAATTAGTATTTTGTTTCAGTTCCTTAACTCAACCTCACTATTATCACATTTGAAGAAAATTTTATATTTAAGGTCAAGAATATTGGCATGAATCTAAAGTTTCTCAGATTGGTAGCATATTGGTTGTACTCTAAATGATGACAGACTATCTCAAATTTCATGCTTTAATATAATGCTTCAGTCCACTCAGTTTATATGCCTTATTGAACAAAGGCTTTTAAGAATAAAAATTACATTGATTAACACATTTTTACTAAACTTTTAATGGGAGTTGGGTGTTAACTGTATTAATTACTGAAGAAAGCATGCCAACAAAGAAATTCAATCCAAATGCATGCTAGGTATTATAATGGCACAAGCATGCTACTGTTGCTTTTCACAAATATGGACAGGAAAAAAGTACTTGCCATCATATTAAATATATATTTCAATGAGATTTTGTTGCCAATTTTTAATATCTAATCACCCCAGTTTTCAGGTACAAAATAATGTGATGTCGGAGTAAGAATACAATAAACAACATCCAAGGGGATATGTCACCACTACAGCCCAGGTATCCTACTACAATAAGTCCTGAATATTCCAGCACAGCTGAGGAACAAGAAAAAGGCTTAAAAATCAGTTTTATGACAATAACAGCGGTCATTAAAAGGTATTTCTTAAAAATACCTTAAAGAAATCCAGGAAAACACAAATAAACATTTAGAAGAAATAAATAAAAATCCCTGAAAGTAAGCCAAGAAAATGCAAAGAAATGGTTGAAATAAATAAATAAAAATGTTCCAGTCCTGGAAAGGGAAACAGAAGAAATCTAACACACACTCTCAGACACAGACACACAAACACAGAGAAAGAGAGAGAGAGAGAGAGAGAGAGAGAGAGAGAGAGAGAGAGAGAGAGAGAGAGAATATTCTGGAAATTGAAAATCTATGTAGGCAAACAAGAATGATAGACACAAACATCACCAGCAGAACACAAGAGATGACAGAAAGAATCTACAATAGAAGAACTGGAAACACTGGTCAAAGGAAATGTTAAATGTAGAAACTACCTGACATCAAACATCCAGGAAGTCTGGGACACTAAGAAAAGACAAAACCTAAAAATAATAGTGATAGAAGGATACCAGCTCAAAGAAAAAACAATCAACAAAATCACAGAAGAAATTTTTTCTAATCTAAAATAGGACATAAAGTGTTCAGAACACCAAGTAGATTGGATCAGAAAAAAAATTCCTGTCCCCACATAATAATAAAAATACTAAGCATATTTGAAAGAGAAAAAAATAACATATAAATGCAGACTTATTAGAATTTTACCCAACTTGTCAATGGAGACTCTAAAATCCAGGAGGATCTGGACAGATATATTACAGACCCTAAGAGAACACAGATGCTCACACTACTCACGCGTAAGCAAAACTTTCAATCATCATAGATGGAGAAAATAATATATTCCATGACAACTTTCAATCATCATAGATGGAGAAAATAATATATTCCATGACAAAGTCAAATTCAAACAATATCTATCTACAAATCCAGCCCTACAAAAAGTACTAGAAGAAAAAAAACTCTAGCACAGGAAGTTCACTACACCATCAAAACACAGGAAATAAATAATCTCACACCAGAAAAGCTAAATGAATAAATAAATAAATAAAAGAAAACAACACACATAAACAGTAACAACAGGAATCAAATATTATTGCTAAAGTAATATCGCTCAGTATCAGTAGACTGAATTTCCCAATGAAAAGATACAGGATAGCAGATGATTTGAAAACAGGATCCATCCTTCTGCTACAACCAAGAAACACACCTCAAACAAGGATAAACATGAACGCAACTGGCTGAGCTATGACTGTCTATGCATAGACAGTGCTTCTTGGCCACAGAATCCCTGTGATTTGTTTTTAGATGCCATTCTTCTTAAGGCATAAATTAAGATTTGTAGATGTCTTTCTTCTGCTCATACAAAGAACAAAAAAACCAACCTTAATTGTTCTGTGCATCACCCACACCGCATACATTTATAATTTTAGGTCTGTATAATGCTTGTGAGAAATTATATGTTTTTAAAACATAAGAACTGGACACTGATGCTGCATCATAACTGACAGAATTCAGTTCTCTCAGCATGCTGGACACTGACATCCTGCATCCTTCAAGTTACAGCACCAAGTGCTTCAGCTGATCTTCCTCATCAGAACAGGACAGCTCCCAGGACAGCTTCAGAGAAAGCTTCCATTCCCAATTGGTCTGGCATCGCAGACTGTCCCATACAGGACTTTAATTAAGCCTGGAATTTCTCAACATTTAGAAACTGGACCACAAATGCTATTCCTAGCCTGTTTAACAATTTTCTACAATTTTATTTGGACCACTACAAAAGTATTATTCCTCCCCAATCAGCTGGAAGAAACCTTAAGAGAACCACACCCGATTTCCCTTAAGTGGGGTTATGTAGGGTTTTGGTTGCTTTCTTGGGCTATGGATGTTTATTTTCATTGGGAATTGGTTATAAGTTATTATGGGTCTTATTCAGAGAGAAAACAAGGTTGGACTCAGTGATGTCTCTCTTTTCCTTTATCTTTCTTTCATAGGTATAGAGATAGGGTTAAAAAGAAAGAACTGGAAATATGCAAATATATAGAGATGATAGAACAAAAAGTAGATTATTGAATCTACTCCTCAACTTAAGGCCTTAATTATTACTCACAATGTTATTTTTAATTCACTAGTATAGAATTTTGTATATTGATGCAAAATAAGTTTAGTTTTGATACATTGGTACAGAATTCAAATTTAAGATTATTCTTCACACACAAAATATATATTTCTACTCTAATAAGAAGTATTGTACCCAGACAACTCAGTTAAAATACAAGCTTTACTTCTAATACTTTGAAAGTGCTTTTGCAGGATACTCAGGCCAATTAAGTAATACAAGTCAATTGCTAGTTGATCAAATCATAGTCATGTCAATTACTAGTCTATTTTTAATCACAAGAATATACATCCTAGGTTTAGCAGATAGATATGATTCTATAGATAGATAAGGTAAAATAGATAAGGCTTCAAAAAACCTCAGAGACCTACAGAATATGGCATTTAACGATGTTTTTATTATTTTAAATTTTCTTTGACAATAAGACAGGTTAACTCCTTGCAACACCCAGCCAACCTCAAAGAAGATGATGAGCATCAGCAAAGCTCCTTATGGAGATGACTTCAAATGCGACAAACAAGCCACTGGGCAAATTGTCTTAGTTTCTGCCACAGAGAGAAGTCTGCCTAAAAATGGGCAAGCTTCAATACAGGCAGAGACGGCAGCCAAACTCTGCCAAGACAGGGTAAGCAAGTCCTCAATAGTTCCTGCCTCATAAATATGTCTGTCAGATATATTGGGCCAGAAGGCTGAAGATGATGCTCCATCATTACAGAGTTTTGGGTGACTGATAGAGCACCAAACTGTCTCTGTTGTTTTCTCATTTTGGAAACTTCTAACATGCACTTCCTGTTTACTCAGGTAATTAATTTTATTCCTTCTCAAGTCTCTGATGGGGTTGAAGACCACATAGTTTAGTTTTACAATTAAGCTTAGTTGTTTAGGGATTACGATGTCTCCACAGTTGTGTGGAGAGCGGGGACTGACTCTGAAATGAACTCTGGTGCCCCATATTTGACCACTTCCCCTTGGTGGGCAGGCCATGTGGCATTCAGAGGATGACCAGGATGAGACCTGATAGGCTGTGACCATATAGTGGAGGAGGAGGTTCCCTTCTATCACAGACCTGGGGGAGGAGAATGGGGTGAAAGAGGGAGGGAGAGAGAACAGGAAGATGCCAGTGAGGGGGTAACAATTGAGATGTAATCTGAACAAATTATTTAAATTTTAAAAAGATGTTTTTAATGTCTAGATAGATGTTTTAAGTTGATAAAGATGCACCAAGATAGGAGGGATGTTTTCTTCAAGGTTGCCAAATACCAATAGGACACTTCATACTCAAAGGAAAATTCCACCAAGATGACATTTCAATTCTTAACATTTATGTTCCAAATGCAAGGGCACACATATTTATAGAAAAACACTTCTACAGTTTAAATCATATATAGACCCTTACACACTACTAGTGGGAGACTTCAGTACCCCACTTTCACCAATGAACAGGTCATCTACACAAAAACTAAACAGAAATACTGCAGTTAACAGATGTCATGAACCAAATGGACCTAACAGATATCTGCAGAACATTTTACCCAAACACAAATGAATATATTTCCTTCCTAGCACCTCACAGAAGTTTCTCCAAAATTGAGCACATACTTGGTCACCAAAAACATTTTCAACAGATAAAAGAAATTTAAAATAACCCATGAATCCTTTCAATCACCACAAATTAAAATGACTTCAACAACAACAAACAAAAATCTTACAAGCTCATGGAGACTGAACAACTCTCTACTGAATGAAAAATGTGTCAAGACAGAAATTAACACCTTCCTAGAATTCAATGAAAATGAATACACAGAATAACCACTAGGAAAAAAGACAGCATTTTCAAAAATGGGGAGGGTCAAACTGGCTAGCTGCATTTGGAAGCTGCATTTGGAAGAATCCAAATAGATCAATATTTATCACCCTGCACAAAACTCCATATGTGTTAAAGACCTCAACATAAAACTAGATACACTGAATCTGATAGAAGAAAAAGTGGGAAATAATCTTGAATGCATTGGCTGAGGAAACAACTTATTGAACAGAATATTCATAGTACAGGCAACTAGATCATCAATTAATAAATGGAATACCAACCCACCATAAAACCTCTGACCCAAAATTCCTGCCTACAAGTATACATATGAAGCGGAGATTGAGGGAATGGCCTACCAATGGTTGACCCACATTGAGACCCACCCCATGGGAAAGATTAATGATACTATTAATGATGCTCTGTTATGACTGCAGACAGAAGCCTAGCATCACTGTCTTCTGAGAGGCTTTGTCCAGCATCTGATGGAAACAGATGCAGAGACCCACATATAATCAATAGGCAGAGTTCATGGTGTCTTGTGGAAAAGTGAGAGAAAAGATTAAGGAAGCCTGAAGGGTTCCACAAGAAGACCTACAGCATCAACTAAGCTGGACTCACAGGGGCTCACAGAGAATGAACCACCACCAAAGAACATCCATGGGCTGGACTTAGGCCCCTACATATATGTAGCAGATGTGCAGCTTGTTCTTCATGTGGGTCCCCTGATAGTTGCAATGGGGGCTGTCCCTGACTCTGTTGCCTGACTTTGGATCCCCTTCCTATAGCTGGGCTTCCCCGTCTGGCCTCAGTGAGAGGGGATGCACTTAGTCCAGCTGTGACTTAATGGACCAGGGTGGGTTGGTACCCATAGGGAGCTCTCCTTTTCTGAGGAGAAGAGGGGGAGGGATAAGGGAGGGGGTGATGTGAGACTGGGAGAAGAGGAAGGAGGGGGCTGAAATCATACTGCAAACTGATTAAATACATAACAAATAAATGAATAAATGGAACCTCATGAAACTGAAAAGCTTCTGTAAGGCAAAGAAATTCATCATTAGGACAAAATGGCAACTCCACATCTGGCAAAGGGCTAATATCCAAAATACATACATCAACAAACCAAATAATCCAGTTTAAAAATGGGGCAAAGATCTAAACAGAGAATTCTCAATAGAAGAATCAAAAATGGCTGAGAAACACTTAAAGAAATTTTCAACATCCCCAGCTATCAGGGAAGGGCAAATCAAAACTACCTTGAGATTCCATCTCAGAATGGCTAAGAGCAATAAGACAAGTGACAGATCATGCTGGCAAGAAAGTGGAGCACTGGAACACTCCTCCTTTGCTGATAGGAGTGCAAACTTACACAGCCACTGTGGAAATCAATATGCCTGCTCCACAGACAATGAGGAGTAGATCTACCACAAGACCCAAGATTACCATTCTTAAGCATATACCAAAAGGACGCCCATCCTACAAGGACACTTGCTAAGCCATATTTATTTCTGCTTTATTCACAATCACCAGGAAACAGCCTAGAAATCACTCAAGAGAAGAATGGATAAACAGCATGTGGTATATTTACATAATGGAGTACTACTCAGCTGTTATTTAAAAAAAAAAAATGACGGCATGAAATTTGCAGGTAAATGGATGGAACTAGAAAAAAAAATCCTGAATGGGATGACTCAGACCCAGAAAAACAAATATGGTATATATTCGCTTGTAACTGGATATTAGCCATTAAGTAAATGATAACCAAGCTACACTACATAGACCCATAGAGGAGGAGTCTAGGGAGAATGCATGGATCTTCTTGAGAAGGGAAAATAGAATAGATTTTATGGGTGAGCTGGGGATGGGTGGCAACAGGAACAGGAGGGATCAGGCTATGGGGGGCGATGGGGGATGAGAGTGCAGAGAGAAACGTCTGGAATTGGGGGCCACTTGGGGGATGGACGATGGTGTGGAAACCTAATGCAGTAAAAACTTCCGGGGATCTATGAAGGTGACCTTAATGCAGACTTCTAATAATGGAAGATATGGCGTCTCAACTGGCCATCTCTTGTAGCCAGGCAAGGCTTCCAGTGGAAGGACTGGGTTGCATTTAATTGAGGTTGAGAAATAAACTAAGCAAATGCCTTGTTGTATGGTAGAGCACCTTTCAGGCAGGACTATTCCAATTTCTCTGAAAAAGCTCCAGATTGATTTCCAAAGTGGTTGTACAAGTTTGCACTCCCATCAGCAATGGAGGAGTGTTCCCCTTTCTCCACATTCTCAACAGCATGTGCTGTCACTTGAATTTTTTGATCTTAGCCATTCTGGAAAGTATAGGATGGAATCTCAGAGTCATTTTGATTTGTGTTTCCCTGATGACTAAGGACAGTGAGTATTTATTTAAGTGTTTCTCAACCATTCTATGTTCCTCTGTTGAGAATTCTCGATTTAGCTCTGTACCCTATTTTTAATTGGATTATTTGTTCCGTTGGTGTTTAATTTCTTGAGTTCTTTATATCTTTTGGATATTAGCCCTTTGTCGGATGTAGGGTGGCCTTGCCAGGCCACAGAGGGAGAAGACTCAGGCAGTCTAGATAGACTTGATAGGCTGGCATGAGATGGTAGAGAAAGGGCCCTAGGGGAGGGGGGGGGATGAGGGATAGAGGATGGGATGGGAGGAAGGGGGCTACAATCAGAATATAAAGCAAATAAGTTAAGAATAAAAACGTTAAATTTTATTTAAAAAGCTAACATCAAGAGTTTAAAAAAAAAGAAAAAGAAAAAAGAAAGAAACGAAGAGAAACACTGTTTTATAAAAATAACTAGCAAATGGCATGCCAACATGGGGCAAAATGTACAGTAGTCAAACAATAATTTATGTAAAAAATAAAATAACAGAGCATTTTCTTAGTTCTGTTCAAAAAGAGAGGAACCACAGTTTCTAAGGCAGGAGCTCATATCTTCCTGATTAGACAGATTCCCAGCTGAGCAGCAAGGCCTCCAGCCAGCTACAGAAAAACAAAAACTGATACATACAAACCCTATAGAGGTGGTTCTTTTAGCCCTTGCTAAGAAAAAAAAAGTGGCTTTTTAACAGGAGGAGCAAGCTTTGCAAAGCCAGACTTTTCCTAGCCAAGTCAGGAAGCTAAATCCCTTTGAGAAGGAGCTCTTTGCTGGCCTGACTGGCTAGGCCAAAGGAGCAAACACTTATGTATCCAATAACTTCCCAGAGTGAACATGGGTCAAGGATCCAGTGAGAGAGTCAGGGAAAAAAGCCTCTCCCTGGAAAAAGGAGCCAAAGACAGACTGAGAAGCCTCAAGCATCTGAACTGGTAAGGTCTAGCAGGGAAGCCAAGTCTAAGAAAGTAAAGTCCTTAGGGAGAGCTTTTGAGATTAAAGAAGATTATTTCCTATGTTGAAAATGGAGGAAGACACAGTGGCATGGTTCTTCTAGATTACATTTGAGTTTGTTTCTCTTAGCATGCAAATAATTTTTCAGTGACAATTTTAGTTTTGTATATCCTTTTGGGGGGAAATCAGAATAAACCAGACTTGGAAAAGGAAAAGACTGAGAAAATGGATGCTAAACTAAAGGCCATAGAACAAAGATTGGAGATATCTTTGAATCAAAATAGGTAACCTTCAGAGAAATCCAATCAGGAACTTAAAATCACACCAAAAGTAGTTCCAGATGAGGAAAATTCACAAAGGCCTGAAGAAATTGAAGAACGGCAGCCCATTAAGATGCTGGCTCGAAAGGCTTTGGCTGTAGGTCAACATGGTCAGACTGGATATTGTGTGTGTGTTGTCAAGGTTTAATTACTGGATAAAGGTTTCTATGCTAAGGTAGAAATGCAGATCCTGTTTCATGTTGCCTTGGAACAAGGTCATACAATGGCTTGTATTCTCCATTTTGCAGAGATTAGAGAGCTAAAATAAATGTACCATGCCATGGGTTCATGGTCAAAATTCCAATGGGCCTTTGCCTCAAATTCTGTAGATTATGATGCTAAGGGTTTTACATTTGTTAGAGATGATGACTATCTTGGAGATGCCTTTGCAAATGGAAGCTATGTATCTATTGGAATACAATTTAGATATGACATAAAACCTGTCATAGATATAAACTATAATCCTATAGGTCAAACAATTATAAAAAGATATAACAATAAATTTTTAAAGGTTGTCAAATAATAGAAGGGGAATATAATATTTTACCAAAATAGATTAAATAATGATATATTGATTTTAACTTTTTTAAATGAGACAAGTAGCACACTTGCTAAGATACACTGGATTTTAGAGAGGACTGTTGAATTAGAACAGCATATAAAGGTCCTAATTCAAAATTGGAAGACAGGAAATGTGTTGAAGAGAAGAATATGCTCCTATCTCAACAGGAAACAAAAGATTATGTATTCCATCCAACCTGTTGGAAATCAGATTTGACAGGGGAAGACCTCCTGAAGATCTTGACTGCAGACAGAAGGAAAGAAATCAAGAAGACCAAATAGGACAAATAACATAATTTATTGATCTCTCCGCATGGAAACAGCTCTGAGACTGGCTGAGATATGAAAATGTCTCCAGCCAGGACTTCAGCTATGCAGGGCCAACAAATCTGTGGCTACAAATATCTCAGGACTTATCAGGCCTTTCTTTTAAATGTCATAGATAAAAATGTATTTTACAGAGAATCATCTTTAACCGAACTGTGCTCAGTGCACAGCCCATAAATATATCGATACACAAATGTATAATACCTCTAAAAGTTAATATGTTGCAGAGCAAGGGGACCAGAACACTGAAAAAGACAAGTAGTTCAGGTGATCCAACTTCACAGATGGCCTCGATGACAATGGTTCCTTGAAAATCTGCATCTGGGACAATTTCAAGCATCCAACATCCCAGACTGTTCCAGTCAGGACTTCAGTTAGGTGTTGAACTTTCTCAGCGTTCAGAGACTTGACAGCAAAAGTTACAGCTAGCTTTCTTAAGGCTGGACAATATCACAATTTTATCGGGCCTCCAAAAAGAAACCTACATCCCAAATCAGCAGGAAGCAATTTAAGAAAACTACACTCCATTTCCAAGAGGGGGTGGATGTTTTTTGGTCATTGTATGAATGATAGATGTTTGTTATTGTTTCAAGGGGTTGGTTATAGGAATTAAAAGGAAAGGTGTATTTTATCATATCTACTTTTATACCAAGAACATTAATAAGCAGAAATATTACATTGGTATATATCTTTGTATGTTAATACAGAATTAAGATTACATTTGGTTGCAACCTCTAAGGTACTGTACCTATATAATTCTTAAGAACTGCAATGTTAAATTCTAGTCATTTTGAAAGCTATTATTACAAACTGTTTAGGATAAGTAAAAAATGCATATTAGAAGTCAGGCAATTGAGCTTATAGTCATGTTAGATACTAGTTTAGTTAATTCCAAAAATATATTTTCTAGATTGACAGATGGAAAATAGATAAAAACAAATAATACAGATAAGATAGACAGGGGATCTTCAAAAACCTCAGAAATCTACAGAAACAGCATTTAAAGATTTTATTAACTTAAGGCTTCTCTGACATGAGACAGGTCTGCTCCTGGCAGCACCCTGTTCTACTTCAAAAAGCATCAAAGGCTTCATATGTGGCAAGGAAGCCAATGGGTGAGAAAATGCCCTTGTGTCAAATGCCGACAGAATACTGTCCAAAACTGAATAAACTGGATGTAGGAGAGTTGACTGGTGAGCTTTGCAAGGACAAGGTAGGAAAGTCCTTTACAATTCCTGCTTCACAGAAAAATCTGCCAAATATTCTGAGCCAGAAGGCTGAAGATGATGCTCCAACATTATAGAAGAATTTTGGAGGACTGACCAAGCAGCAAAATATCTGTCACTGCTATACCTTTGGAAGCTGTTTGCCCGCACTTCCTACATACTAGGTAATATTTACTCCTTCCTAAGCCTTTGATAGAGTTGAAGACTAGATAGCTATAGTCTCACAGTTAAACTTAAATTGTTTAGGATGATAGAAATTGATACATAGTAGAATGCTTTATCCAAAGGTGCCAAAAATACAAATGTAAAGCTTACCTAATAATTTTCATGATTATTATTATGCATAGTAATTGTAAGAAAAGGGGTCTTATTAGACTAGAAGGGTGAGATATAGGGATGAGGTTACTGTTTAATTCAAATGCTGATTTCTGTACACACCATACCTGGTTGCAAGCCTTATTGTGAAAATCTCCTGTCTCTATGTTATATGAACTCTGCTCCCCAATTGCTCCCTTGTATGCCAATAAAGCAGCTTACATCAATCACTAAGCAGAGGAGAGAGTAAGATTGGACTTCCTGCCAGCTGGGAGAGGAGGAGTTAGAAGAGGAAATAGGGATTCAACAAATGGTTCATAAGAGATAAAGAAGATTCAACTGGAGCAAAGAAAGAACTAAAAAGCAAGTAACTTAAGGATTTTGGCAAAGATGGAGTCAGGATAGCATAGAGGGTTCAGAACAGACTTCAATTGCTCAAGATTGTGTTGTAAAGCCTTATACACAAATATAAAAGAGTCTCAATTATTTGTGTGATGATCATGTTAAGAAATAGGCTAAGAGAAACAACCATTTTGTAGTTTTTTACAAAATAAGTGTAATATCCATGACTGAGGTAATCTTACTTCTTAGAGGTCAATTTACTACTGTTTCAGCTAAATTGACTTAGTACCAAGGTGTCATCTAAATGTTTATGTTTACAGTTATATAGACAATAGATACTCTCAATAATCAGAGAATCTTCTTTTTGCAATAATTTTTTTTACTTTTTTATTAATTAAACAGTTTTTATTTTACATGTACATTTATATAATTACACACATATACAATAAACTACCTATAGCCAGAACAACCATGACACAATCAGGATTTATATAAATGTTATATTCTTAGTGTTTTGGCTATTTGTATTTGACAGCCTTGAAGAAATCATCTTTCCTATCTTGGTGCATCTAAAATTCTGAATGTAGATCAATCTCCATCACATCTTTGTCATTATCAACTTAAAACATCTATCTGGACCTAAAAGCATCTTAACCCCTAAACAACTAAGCTTCATTGTAAAACTAAGCTATCTGGTCTTCAACTCCATCAGCGACTTGAGAAGGAATAAACTTGATTACCTGAGTATGCTGGGAGTGCAGGTGAGTAGCTTTCCAAATGAGAAGACGACAGAGGCAGTTTTCTACCTAGTCACTCAAAACTCTCTATTATGTTGGAGCATCTTCTTCAGCCTTCTGGCCCAATATATCTGACAGACATTTGTGAGGCAGGAACTATTGAGGACTTGCTTACCCTGCCTTGGCAGAGTTTGGCTGTCAACTCCGCCAGCATCCAAGCTTGCCTCTTTTTTAGGCAGAATTCTGTCTGTGGTAGAAATGAGGACATTTTGCCCAGTAGCTTATTTGCCACATTTGAAGCCATTTCCATAAAGAGGTTCTTTGATGCTCATCATCCTCGTTGAGGTTAAACTGTCTCATTGTCTGTGAATCTTTAAAATAATAAAAAATATTTTAAATGCCATATTCTACATGTCTCTGAGTTTTTTGAAGACCTTATCTAGCTATACTACCTTGTCTTTCTATAGAATCATATCTATCTGCCGCACCTAAGATGTATATTCTTGTGATAAAAGTAGACTAGTGATTGACATGACCATGATGTGATCAGCTAACAATTGACTTGTATAACTTATTTATCCTAAACAGCCTGCAATAGCACTTTCAAAGTACTGGAAGTATATATATATATATACTTACATTTGAATTCTGTACCTCTGTATCTAGAATTAAACTTATTTTGCATCTATATACAAAATTCTATACCAGTGAATTAAAAATAACCTTGTGAGTGACAATTCAGGCATTAAGTTGAGGAGTAGATTTAATAATCTACTTTTTGTTCTATCTTCCCTATATATTTCTATATTCCCCCATCTTTCTTTTCAACCCCTATCTCCAAACCTAAGAATGTAAGATAAGGGAAAAGAGAGACATCGCTGAGTCTAATCTTGTTTTCTTTCTAAATAAGACCAATAATAACTTGTAACCAACTCCCACTGATAATAACCCTCTATAGCCCAGGAAAGCAACCAAAAACCTACCCAAGCCCCTTAAAGGAAATGGGGCATCATTCTCTTCAGGATGATTTGGGATGAATAATACCTAGTAGGGGCCCAAATAAAATTGGGGAAATGGTTAAACAAGCTAGTAATAGCATTTGTGGTCTAGTTTCTAAATGTTGAGAAATTCCAGGCTGAATTAGAGTCCTGTATGGGACAGTCTGAAATGCTGAACCAAGTGAGATTGGAAGTTTTCTTTGAAAGTGTCCTGGGAGCCATCTTGTTCTGATGAGGAACAGCAAGTGAAGCACTTGGTGCTGTAACATGAAGGATAGAGGATGTCAGTGTCCAGAATGCTGAGAGGAATGGATCCTGCCAGGCCTGATCCAATGTCAGTGTCTGGTTCTTTTGTTCTGAATGCACAAAATTTCTCACAAGCATTATATAGGCCTAAAATTATAAGTGTATATGGGGTGCGTGATGCACAGAACAATTAAGGGCAATAAATGTTAATGAATACAGAAGCACACAGCTGTTCAAGATCCTAAGTATAATTGACGGATGGTTGCTGTGCCCTAAACTGGACATTTGTTTCGCCTCCTCTAAAGTTCAGGGAATATCACAAAAAAGACATGAGAAGAAAAAATGCTGAAAGATTGGGGAAAGACTTTGAAAGCTGTCTTCTAGGCCTCACACAGCCAATGCTGTAGGATAGTGACTTTACAGCATATAAGGCTATCAGTGATGGCCCTGCACAGGACTGGGGCTGACGCCCATCAATCAGTGATTGGGAACTATTGGTTACTGATGGATTCTAGGGGAGGGGCAGCCCCTGTGCTCACTTGTAAATCCACTGATGAGCCCACTAGACTTCAATAGATAGTTCCAAACCCACAGTGATTTAAAAAAAAAAAAGGCCCTGTTTAAATTCAGCAAGTCACAAAGCAAATAGTTGTGAATATGTGAAAGTGATTTGTGGGGAGGAAGGGGAAACAGGGGAGTAGGAGAGGGATAGAGAAAGTGGGGGTGACAGTAGTCAGAATGCATTTTATACATGTATGAAATTGTCTAGGGACAGATTTAATGGGTTATATTTTGAAAAGGCACTGACATTCTGGAAAGTAAAATTATATATACAAAAGAGCCCTAAAATATTTTTCTGCTTGAATTTCTATGTACATAATGCTTCTACATATTCTACTCCATAATAATGAAACATGGATCATAAATAAGGGAACAAAGATAAAGATGAGCTGCGAAGTCATTCTTTCTCTGTCAGTCTACATTTTTTTGTTTTGAACTATAAAATTTAACTATCATGGGCCAAACTTACAACCAAGTTTGGGTAACTTCATTATTATACAAATTTGGACAGAAATTTGCTTAATTAGAGTGACTACTTATATGAATATAAAAATATGGATTGAGAAAAAAATATGGTTTGAGGACAATCATTTTAAACCACTTTTAACTTGATTTTGAAGAAAAGTAGGCTAATGTGCACTAAATAATACAGCTTTAAAACAAGGAAGGTGACAAGGAAGGTGAAGGAATCCCAGGCTGTACACATTGGTTGGGTTCCTCTATTCACTGCTCTCAAATCCATTATCATCCTCCATTGCCTGACTTCTTATTTACAACAAGCACAGGGGAGTTCCAAGGGCTGGTGGACTCGTCTATGTGCTGAGCCTCCAGCTGCTCTTGTACAAAATGGTGAAGTTCTTGTAATTTTTCTTTTGTTATGAGCCTCTGCTCTTCCCACACAGGTCTGTTTGAAATCCATTTTAGGGACAAGGCTGTTGGTATATCAGCAGTGGCCCCTCTTATAAATTTGGGAACTCAATACCTGAGACGTTCTGTGTTTGGACAATGGGCATAGCTTGTGGTTGCTCCTGATTACTCATATTAATATCTTGCCCCAGAAGCATGTACCATTTCACCCCTTGCTTCATCATTGTTTAATCTCCGTACTTGCAGGAATATTAATCTGAGTAATCCCCCCATTGTTGTAAGAGATCACTTCACCATAAACTTATGGGTATGTCAGCCACATAGAATCTCAGCTTCTCCATCTGCCCTTCTGGTCCCACACACTTAAGTCACCATATGTGAGTTTTATTTGAGATAATTTACCAATCCTATAATTTCTGTATAAACCTTCTGGAATGGCCAATCTATACTCCAACGCCTGTCAGAGAGAATCATGACATGGGCACTATGTCTGCCAGAGCTTCTATTTCGTCTTTTTTAATTTTATTAATTTATTCAGATTACAACTCATTTGCCGTCCCATCACTTGTATCCTCCAATTCCTCCCTCCCTCCCACTTTCACTGTATTCCCCTCCCCTAGGGCTATGACTGAGGGGGACCTCCTCCCCCACTATATCAAACCTTCTATTTCAACAACATTCGTTTGTATCATTAATTTAGGTCTCTGATCATTAGCCATTGTTTGCCAGAACATACGTTTTTCCTGTAATCCCAATGAACCCGTTCTTTCTACTAGAACGGCGCTGCCCTTGATGTAAGGAAACAGTAACAGCTAAGCAATTCTATCTTCTGCATTAATTTGCATCTCTCACTTTACACATGCTATGATTTTGATTTCCTCCTTACAATCCCCATCTATAATACCAGGATGCACAATAAGACCTTGAGAAGTCCACTTCTTCCCAGAATTATTCCCACTGTTCCTGAAGGGAAACAACTGTAAACACCAGTGCTTAATTTGTAACATCCAACCTGTGGGGATAGTGTAAGAGATTTATCTGAAGCTAGATCCAAGGCTGTGCTACCTTCGGTAGCCTGCGTTAGGTCACCGACACCTAGTCCTCATTTTCCTGCAAGTCTGTTACTTTTAGACTGGCCAAGGAAAACTGATTGTATTGTTGGTGGGGCCCCAGGATAACATAGTAAATAGATAACTTCACTTTAGAAAAACAAAAACCAGACAAATATACAAACATATTACCACAACCAACATCAAATTCAAAGGACCTAATAGTTACTGGTCAGTAATCTCTTTCAACATCAATGGTCTCAACTCTACAATAAAAAGACACAGAAATTAGGGACTTAGGGACACATGGGAGAGCAGTGCTAAACGGAAAGTTCATAGCACCAAGTGCCTTCATAAACAGATTGGAAACATCTCATACAGACAACTTAACAGCATATCTGGAAGCCCTAGGGGGAAAAAATAGAAGCAAAAATACCCAAGAGTAGTACGTGGCTGGAAATCTTTAAACTTGGGGCTGAAATCAATAAATTAGAAACAAAGAGAACAATTCAAAGATTCAACAAGATAAACAAACCCTTAGCAAACTAACTAAAAGACAGAGAGACACTTTTGAAATCAACAAAATCAGAAACGAAAAGGGAGACATAACATCAGACACTGAGGAAATCCAAAGAATCATTAGGTCTTACTTCAAAATCCTATATGCCACAAAATTTAAAAATCTAAATGAAATGGTCAATTTTCTAGATAGATTCCATTTGCCAAAATTAAATCAGGATTAGGTAAAAAACAAAATCAAATAGTCCTATTTCTCCTACTGAATTATAAGCAGTCATCAAAAGTCTCCCATCCAAAAAATAAGGCCAGGGCCAGATGGTTTCAGTGCCATCAAAGAAGAGTTAATACCAATACTCTTCAAATTACCTCACAAAATAAAAATGTAAAAGCCATTATTCCTTACCTAACATATGTATGAGTATGTAAACTATTAAAATCTCACATCTTTGTTCTAATTTGGCCAGGCAGTTGGTTTTCTTCCCTGTGAACCATAAGCTCCCTTTGGAAAGGCCAAGAAAACTCTAACCTCACACACAAGACATGGATAGGCAACAGGAACTTAACTTTCTAGATTCATAATTAGAAAATAGCTTTAATTAACTGACTACCATGTGCAACACACACACACACATACACACACACACACACACACACACACACACACACACACACGTGTTTTAGATGATGAAAGTACGACATGGTGTTGCCCTGTCATGAGTGTCTGGTAAGATCAACGGCATATGCACACTCCTCTGAGAGCTGCAAAGAACCCCCACTCACTAGAAGTCTATTAAATAAACTTAAATGTCATATTAACCACATTGTGATATTGCCAAAGCCCAGGCATTTCTTGTGTTTTTGAAAGAGATAAATCTGCCTAGAAGGCTGACCTTGTACTTAGCGGCTGGGTAGCCTTACACATTCTAATTGTCATCAAGTTTATGCTGGCCTTTGCTTTATTCTGCATCCTTGTAAGAAGCTGCAAAGCCACCTGTTTTCCCATAGGGTACGCAGAAAAAAAAAGTCATCACAAAGTGGTCAAGTGACTTATTCAAGTTCACAGTTACAGAATGTGTCAAAATCCAGATACTAACACAAGCCTTCCCACCTATCTCAACCTCTCCGAGCTCTGCTATTCTCAGCTATAAAATGTAGACAATAAGAAATTGTGAGGTGAAGACTGAAATAAATATCATAAGGAAGAGTGGCTGGTGGCTCTCTAGTATCTATTTGTCTCATGTAACTCTAAGTTCATTTTCCATCAAACAACTCCCTGTCTCTTCCTCCCTCTATCTCCTAGCAACCACCACTCCACTTTCTGCTTCTATAAACTTGGTACCTCATGTGCACGGAATCATTTATCATTCCATGATTAACTTATTTAACACAGGATTCTGAATCCAGCTACAGTGTTGCAAACAGCAGGATTGCCCTTTGTTTAAAAGCTGACAAGCAATTCACTGTATATTCCATCCCAAATTATAATGACTCAATGTAAACATTTTTTTTTAATTTTACCACAATGCAAAAGTGATACACATCCAGCAGCAAACACTGGAAATTTTGAATTTTTATCTTTTCCCAGTACAGAAATATGTGGTACAGTCTTTTGTCCTGCTGCTGAGTAGAAGCAGTGATCCAGAAATCTCAGTCATGCTACTGAAAGACACCCTGTCCTGTGTCACCATGTAAGGACGCTCAGTGCGCTGTTTGGTTCACAGTAACATCATCTCACCATCAGCCAAAGCCAGTTCACCTACGACCAATGGAAACCAAGTGAAGTCTAGACAGAATGAGTAAGTATGGTCTTCGCTTGCTTCCTGGTACAGCGATAAAGAGCACGACCGAAGTCAGCTTGGGAAGGAAAGGGTTCTATTCACCTCTCAGATCAGTCCACTCTTGAGGGAAGGCATGGCAAGACCTCGTGGTGAGAAGCAGAAACGGAAGCCGAGACCATGGAAGAATGCTAACACTGGCTTGCTTCTCAAGGCTCACTCAGCTGGCTTTCTTAGGCCACCCAGGGCCCCCTGGCCAGGTGCAGCAGCAAAGCACCCACAGTGGGGCAATCTTCCCACACAATCATTAATCACAAAAATTCCCCACAGACCTGACTACAGGCCAATGTGACAGGCATTTTCTTTTCTTTCTTCCTTTTTTTTTAAAGTTTATTTATTTATTTATTTTCATCCCAAACACAGGTCCCTCCCTCTTCTTCCCCTGGTCCCACCCTCCCATTCTCTTCATGTTCCCGCCCCTGCCCGCCATGCTTCTCAGAAAAGGGGGGCTCTCCCAGTATCAACAACAGAGTCCATGACAGACACAGTCCCTGTTCCACTGGCTAGGGGACCCATATGAAGACCAAGCTGCCCCTTGGTTACATATGTGTAGCGGGTCTAGGCCCAGACCATGCCTGCTCTTTGGTGGGTGCTTCAGTCTCTCTAAGCCCCCATGGGCCTAAGTTAGTTAGCTCTGTTGGTTTTCTTGTGGAGTTCTTGTCCATTATGAATCTTTTCAATCCTTGCCCCCACACTTCCACAAGACTCCCCAAGCTCTGCCCCATGTTTGGCTGTGAGTCTCAGCATCTGTTTCTATCTGCTGCTGGGGGAAGCCTCTCAAAGGATAGCCTTGCTAAGCTCACTTTATTAACTGAGGTTCCATTTTTCTGGAAGACTCTAGCCAGTACACATGCTGAGATCTAGTGTATAACACAGCACCTAAAGCTGACAACACCTCATTTGCACTTAAAAACTAGAGAAAGTGGACTGTATGTTAATCTTTCTACACACACACACACATACACACACACACACACACACACACACACTGAAAGGTACTAAAAGGGCCACAGGTAAGTTCTGGAGGTGATGGATATTTGTACCTGCCTGTGGTGATAGTAGCAGAGACTCACGTGCATGTCCAAGGCAGCCCATCAGGTTATATCACTGTCATGTGCATGACTACATGCAACCCATGGCACAAGCAGTTCATGAAGCTGATCTAGGCCACCTCTTTATATCTCAATAAAACTCTTTTCTAAAACTGCCTGTTGTGAATCTTGTCGATACAAGGCTTAGGTGTTTATTTGGCCTAATTATGGTATATTGATCTTTTTCTAGGCTGTGGAAAACACTGAGAATGGGAAATCAAAATAGTCTCTGATCTCGGATATAAATTCTCCTCTCCAGCAGCAAAAACACACACACACACACACACACACACACACACACACACACACACACACACACCACTCCCCACAATTCTACACTAATTCTCTATTGTAATCCCTTGTCAGAATGCATTGGAAACGACGTAAAACTTAAGTAAGTTCTTTTGAAACTGGACTCAGTGGGAAATTAATAAGAAGTGATCAAACATACATTTGTATGTTTAAAAAGACTATTTAATGGTTCTTAAATTTTCAAAGGAATCATATCTGTGATGTGAGTAAAAGTAATCAGAGGTAGACTTTACTTTGGGCTTGGCTAGCAACAGACACACAATAGCTGCTTCCATGGCTGGATCAGCATCGAAGTACCTAGTCAGCAGGTCAGAAGGGAAGACCCTGTCCTCAGCAAAAAATGGAGGCTCCAGTTTATCCAGTGAAGGTCTGGATAGGCAGCCAGAACACCAGATTCACCAGTAGAAGTGTTTTGGTCAGCAAACAACATGGAAAATAAAATGCAAAACTGTAGCTTTCTTAAGCAATATGTTAGTCTGTAAACTGATACTTTGTAGAAAAAGTATAGATTCAAAAAAAAAGAGAAAAAAAAGCAATGAAAGTGACATTGTGGAAAGAAATCAAAGAGAGAAAAAAAATACTAGAATGACAGCAAGGGAGGCTTCCAAAGCCCTCATCACATGAACATGTCCAGGAGTTGTTCCTGAACATTCTGTGTTGAACATTGCTGAGCTATGGGCCCTGGATACACAAATGGACGGATGACAGATCTGACCTTGGGAGCTGCTAGGGTGTTCAGCTGTCTCTCAAGGTGGCACTGGACCAAACATTATTATAGGAATTCTCCAACTACGTTAGGCTAGCCATGTGTCTTTCCTTGTACCTAGGATGACTGAAGCAGGCAATGTTACTGGGACTAAACCTGTATCTAGACAGATCATAATCCATAGGCGAGACCCTGTTACTATTACTCTATTAAACAGGCAGAGTATTAAAATGTCTCCTGGTGACTTGTTGCTGTAAGTATATAATAGCGCATCTCTCATCCCTCATCAGAAAAGGTTCTTCTTGCAATGGATGACAAATAACACAAAAAACCACAACCAGTGAATATGCAGAGATTATGAGACTACAGAATGTTCAGCCCTAAAAGGGATATTTGTATCACATCCCCTCTGCAAAGCTCATGGACCAGTATGGAAGAGAGGTAGAAAAATTGTAAGAGCCAGAGGCAGTGGAAAACTGCAAGGAAACTGTTTTCCAAACACAAAGCAATTGTCACAGCATGCACAAGACCTGCACAAATTCAAGCCAATAAGGAAGAGGGAGGTGAGCATGTCTCACCCTCATGGAATGAAGAGCCATTAGCAACTGACTTCTGCTGGAAGAGGCCGAGTCCTTGTCTTTAAGAGTGTGGCCTCTGGTAAGTTGACCCACACATCAGTGCATAGCCAAACACCAAAGAGTTCATGGGCAACAGAAATTAGACTTAATAGCTTGCTTTTATTTTTTAAACAAAATAAGGTGGGTGGGTGGTGAAGGAGAGAGAGCTGTGATAAAAACTAGTACAGAAACAGATGCAGAACAGAAAGTCAACGTGAGCGTAACTGACTCCAGAGCTACACAGGAGGCTGGCACTTACCAAGGGCTTTCTGTTTCACACTAGAAACCTGGTGCTGATAGGAAACTCCCTGGAAGACTGTTATCTAAGATTCATTCCTTAGGATTCCTACATTTCCTTTTCTTTGAGCTCACAATAAGTACTGCTGTGCTGTTGGAGCTCCTCTACTCTGTGGCCCCCACAGAAATGTCAATAAAGTAAGTTCATTTAAAAAGAAGTGCAGACGAAGTCACTGGGATGCAGAATGGAGTGAAACCTGCTTTCCCTTTTCTAAGACTGGGGACTCCAGCAGCCAGGTAATGGCGCAAAGAGTAGAGAAGCCCAGGAAAGGGCAGAATTGTGTGCAGAAACTCAGAGAGCAGTCATGAAACATCGCAGGAGCAGGGACGGGCTCACCCCATCACAGAGAGGGGAAGACAGTGAGTGGGGGCTGGTGGTAGAGCAGGAGTCTCTAACTCTAAGACAACAGGTCTTGAGTAAAACAGCTCGTACCACCTCAAGTTCTCTCCCCGGAAACAGAGCTAAGCTTCTTGTTTATGGTAAGAAGCTCCTCCCTGCTTGTCACAGAGACTGTACTGAAACTTTGTACCACCCCCTGAAAGCATTGGAAAGTCACGACTCTTCCAAAAGTTCATAATTCTCCATCAACTTAGTGCAAAGATAATGAAATGAAAATGCTACATAAGGAACTCATCAGTGACTTTTAAAAGATCAATGAATTGCAAGAAAATTTTTAAAATCTACATAAATTAGGGGAAATAATGCAGGGTATGCATACAAAATTCAACTAGTGGAGATTTGGGAGGATAGACCAAAATTTAGAAAACAGACCTCAACAACAGATTAGTTCAAGCAAAATAATTTCAAGGCTTGAAGACATTTATGAATGAGAACTTTCAGACATAATAAAGAAACCAAGAGAAGTTAGCAGAACAGTTGGAACACGGTCCCCGGAGCAAGCTGTGTTAGGAGGCTCCTGAGACCTTGTGAGACCAAGTAAACAAGACAAGAGTCTGGTCATCTCTGTCCCTCCATAACACAGGCTGTTCTCGGAATGCGCTTCCGCCCACCCCCACCCAGGTGTAGGATAGGAGTGTGTTCACCTTAAATTATTCACTGCAGGTGGCTATTGGTATTTGTTTTATGCCTCTAAAGAAAAACACGTTTCCCCCACATGCAGCTTGACGTTTGATTGCATACTTTCTCAGGCAACTCTTCTTAGCACTCAGAGTGTAAGTTGTCTAATGCTCTGCATTAGTTGCTATTGCAGGAGACTTTACTCAGCCTCACTTTTAGGACCCACCCTCCCAGGGAAGGGTTTGTTCAGCTTATGATCCCATACACTGATCATCATCTAGGGAAGTCAGGACAGGAGCTCTGACAGACCAGGGACCTGAAAGTAGGAGCTGACACAGGGGCCCTGGCTTGATCTTCATGAGTTGCTCTGCCTGCTGTCTTATGGAACCCGGGACCAGCAGCTCAGAGATGATGGCACCACCAGCTCAGAGATGGCACCACTAGCTCAGAGATGGCACCACCAGCTCAGAGATGGCACCACTAGCTCAGAGATGGCACCACCAGCTCAGAGATGATGGCACCACTAGCTCAGAGATGGCACCACCAGCTCAGAGATGGCACCACCAGCTCAGAGATGGCACCACCAGCTCAGAGATGGCACCACCACAAAGGCCTGGGCCCTCCCACATTAATCACTAATTTAGAAAATGCCCTATTGACTTACCTGATCCCTATAGTGGCATTTTCTCAACTGGGGTTCCCTCCTCTCAGATGACTCTAGCTTATGTCAAGTTGATGCAAAGTTAGGCAGCACAATTGACCTCTTAAAATTTGACACACAAACAAGTCACTTATTAAAACTAAGCATTTCAATCCCCAAGATCGCATATTTAAAATATCACAAATATGAAACATTACAAACTTAAAATGTCCCATGGTCTTTACTAATTTAAACACCTTAAAAGTTCAGTGTCCTTTTTTTTTAATCCAAAGTCTCTTTCAAAATCCAAACTCTTCATAAAACTTCAAAATATCTTTAAAAGTTTAAAGTCTTTCAACTGTGAGTTCCTATAAAATCAAAAGTAACTTCGAACCCATACCCAGATCTAGCCAATGGATAGGACATTCTCCACAGTTGAGTGGAGAGTGGGATCTGACTTTCACATGAACTCTGGTACCCCATATTTGACCACATCCCCTGGATGGGGAGGCCTGGTGGCACTCAGAGGAAGGACAGCAGGCTACCAAGAAGAGACTTGATACCCTATGAGCATATACAGGGGGAGGAGGTCCCCCTCAGTCACAGTCATAGGAAAGGGGAAAATGGGAGGGAGGGAGGAATGGGTGTATACAAGGTATGGGATAACCATTGAGATGTAATATGAATAAATTAATAAAATCTATTTTAAATTTTTTTTAAAAATCAAAAGTAAATTAAATACTTTCTTACAAACAAATACTTTCTTACTTCAAGAGGGAAGAACCAGGGCATAGTCACGATCTAAATTAAGTAAAACCAACGGCATCTGTGTCAATAACTTGGTGCCCAGTATCTGGAGTCCACTCACCATCATCTGGGCTCTTCCAAGGGTCCTGGATCAGCTCTGCCCTCTGCAGCACACACAGCTCGGGTAGGCTCCACCTCACGGCTGCTGCTGCTCTTGGTAGTCATCCCACGGTGCTGGCATCCCCAAAATGCTGTGGTCGCGACTGCAAGGTGGGCTGGATGTTCACCAGTAGCCTCTGCTGGGCTTTCCTCAGGAAGTTGAGCCCTGCTACTCAGTGCCAGGCCTCAGCTGTTCTCCACGACCCCTTCATGTCTGCAAAACTGGTACCACCTGGGCGCCTCTTACACTATCAACTTCGGCAGCCTCTAAAACATACCTTCGGTGTTCTAACTGCAAGGAAACACTTCCCAGAAGATTTCAGCTCACCAATGCAGGCCTCATCTTAATCACTGCTAATTTCTCAGCTCTGACTGACCTAGCATCGATTATCCTGGCAAAGCAAAGGTTTCGCTTTGGTGGTTGTGGTCTCTCGCTACTTACAGTGGATTCTTCAGATCCAGCTGACCAGAACCACAGACTCTTAACTCAAAATGTCTGATGACTTCAATAGAGTCTGTAAGTGATTTCCAGACTTCCCTCTGGAACGTCACGAGCCAAGCCTCCGTTAGCTGCATTTCTCTCAACACTCTGATCTTTCAAGCTCCCACAGAACAGCTCACCAAGCTTTGGACGCTCAGTGAATGTTATAGCCCAAAGTTCCAAAGTCCTTTCACAATCCTCCCAAAACAACATGGCCAAGCCTGTCACAGCAATACCCCACTATCCTGGTACCAATTTCTGTCCTAGTGAGGGTTTCCAACACCTTGACCAAACGGAACTTGGGGAGGAAAGGGTTTGTTTGGTTTATATATCCAGAGTCACCATCTATTGCAGGAAGCCAAGGTAGGAATTCAAAGAGGAGGGTGCTG